>NW_026061715.1:2175534-2486325 GCF_023897955.1 Schistocerca gregaria
CATGAGAGAGTTAACTCATTCTACGACTTGCTATAAGCTGAATTCTGGAAACATAAATATCCAGAAGATCGTGTATGGAACGTTGAGGAAACAGGCCTTAGTGTAGTTCAGACTGATACTGCAAGCAGAGGTAAACGCCAAATTTGTTCTCTGACTGCTGCTGAGTGTGGGTCTCTAGTAATGGTCGTCTGTTTGCTGAGTGCAGGAGGTTCTTATGTTGCCCTGATGTTCGTATTCCCGAGAATGGATGAGGGGAAAGACCATTGTTTCAACTGATTTGCTGTACAAAAAAGAGTTAGAAGTCATTATTAAAGAAAAGAGAGGAAAAGAACTTTGCCAAAGACCCCCTAGTGACATAAGCTTCTACATCCTTACATTTGTCCTCTAGCCATCCATGTCTGCTTAGCCATTTTGCGCTTCCTGTCGATCTCATTTTTGAGACGTCTGTGTACCTTGTTGGCTGCTTCATTTATTGCATTTTTATATTTTCTCCCTTCATCAATTAAATTCAATATCTCTTCTGTTATCCAAGGATTTCTAATAGCCCTCGTCTTTTTACCTATTTGATCCTCTGCTGCCTTCACTACTTCATCCTTCTACTGTATTTCCTTCCCTTGCCAAAGAAACACACTATATCATAGGATCCAACAAGTTTGCTTTCATGGAGCATCCACTGCCAAATATTCTCGCTGTAGTGAGTCTTAAGTGCACCCATAAATGTACGATCTAGCAGTTGCAGGACTAGAACAATTAGCCTCAATAACTTCGTCATTCTTAGGCGGCAGTTCATAGTTACAATTCGCTGAAACCTGCCAGCTTGATCACCCAACCTGTTGGCGTCGTCTTTTTTACCTGGTGTGCTAGGTGAAGGCAACTCCAATCGTTCAGCTCCAGATACAATAACCTCTTTATCTGAAGGCCTCTCAAGTCCGATGTCAGTTTTGTCTTCCGGGAGGAAATCTGCATCGGTGAATACGGACTGGTCCGTGGGCCATACTCCAGTAGCTTTCAAACCTTTAATAGCAAATAGCATTGTTGCACTTTTGATGAAAAAAGCGTTGAAATTTGAAAGACCACCGCGGCCTGCACATCCCTCGGTCCATACGCGGAGTCCATACGGAGGGGAGAGGCGACAGGTACATATACCACACCGCCCGCCGGCATTGGACGTCAGTCAACAGGAGTAATCTGATGATGATGGCACGCTACGCCGTGACTGGAACACGATAGTGGGAAAAGGAAGAGAAGGAAACGTAGTAGGTGAATATGGATTGGGGTTAAGAAATGAAAGAGGAAGCTGCCTGGTAGAATTTTGCACACAGCACAACTTAATCGTAGCTAACACTTGGTTTCGGAATCATGAAAGGAGGTTGTATACATGGAAGAACCCTGGAGATACTAAAAGGTATCAGATAGATTATATAATGGTAAGGCAGAGATTAAGGAACCAGGTTTTAAATTGTAAGACATTTCCAGGGGCAAATGTGGACTCTGACCACAATCTATTGGTTATGACCAGTAGATTAAAATTGCAAACAGGTGGGAATTTAAGGAGATGGGACCTGGATAAAGAGAAAGAACAAGAGGTTGTACAGAGTTTCAGTGAGAGCATAAAGGAACAATTGACAGTAATGGGGGAAAGAAATACAGTAGAAGAAGAATGGGTAGCTTTCAGAGATGAAATAGTGAAGGCAGCAGAGGATCAAGTAGGTAAAAAGATGAGGGCTGCTAGAAATCCTTGGGTAACAGAAGAGATATTGAATCTAACTGATGAAAGGAGAAAATATGAAAATACAGTAAGTGAAGCACGCAAAAAGGAATACAAACGTCTCAAAAATGAAATCGACAGGAAGTGCAAAATGGCTAAGCAGCGATGGATAGAGGACAAATGTAAGTATGTAGAGGCTTGTCTCACCAGGGGCACCCAAAATCAGTTGCCTGTTACCTGTCTAGCAGCGTAGATCGGCGTGCAGTGGTGTACAATACGTCGTTTCTGTTCGTGAGATCCTTGTTGCCAGCATCAGTCACTGACATACTTCGGTATCTGGAAGTGCTGGATAACAGCGTTGCATTGCAAGAAAATTGCAGAAGACGAAGAGGAGCTATTTGCGGAGTACATTTCCCCATCATGTGCTAGTTCTGGGTGGAGATTTTAATTTGCCAGATACACCAGGTGACCAAGAAGTCAGTATAAATTTGAAAACTGAATAAATCACGGAATAATGTAGATAGGGAGGTACAAATTGACACACATGCTTGGAATGACATGGGATTTGATTAGAACAAAAAAAAAAAAAAAAAAATACAAAAGCTCAAAAAATGTCCGACAGGTGGCGCTTCATCAGATCAGAATAGCATGACAAAGCAAAAATGATGTTCTTTACAGGAAATGCTCAATATGTCCACCATCATTCCTCAACAGTAATTGTAATCGAGGAATAATGTTGTGAAAAGCACTGTAAAGCATGTCCGGAGTATGTGGTGAGGCATTGGCGTTGGATGTTGTCTTTCAGCATCCCTAGAGATGTCGCTCGATCACGATACACTTGCGACTTCAGGTAACCCCAAAGCCAACAATAGCACGGACTGAGGTCTGGGGACCTAGGAGGCCAAGTGTGACGAAAGTGGCGGCTCAGCACACGATCATCACCAAACGACGCGCATAAGAGATCTGTCAGACATTTTGTGAATTTGTTTTTTCTAATAAATCCCCATGTCATTCCAAGCATGTGTCTCTATTTTTAACTCTCTATCTACATGATTCCATGGTTTATCACTTTTTCCAATTTATACTGACTTTTTGATCACCCGTTAGACTGGAAGACTCAAACGTTTATAACGGGTGGCAGGGACAAAGAATCCAGTGAAATTTTTTTAAAGTGCTTTATCTGAAAAACTACCTTGAGCAGTTAAACAGAGAACCGACTCGTGGCGATAACATATTGGACATTCTGGCGACAAACAGACCCGAAACAGTTAACGCAGAACACGGAATCAGCGATCATAAAGCGGTTACTGCATCACTGATTTCAGCCATAAGTAGAAATATTAAAGAAGGTAGGAAGATTTTTCTGTTTAGCAAAAGTGACAAAAAGCAGATTACAGAGTACCTGACGGCTCAACACAAAAGTTTTGTCTCAAGTACAGATAGTGTTGAGGATCAGTGGACAAAGTTCAAAACCATCGTACAATATGCGTTAGATGAGTACGTGCCAAGCAAGATCGTAAGAAATGGAAAAGAGCCACCGTGGTACAACAACCGAGTTTGAAAACTGCTGCGGAAGCAAAGGGAACTTCACAGCAAACATGAACATAGCCAAAGCCTTGCAGACAAACAAAAATTACGCGAAGCGAAATGTAATGTGAGGAGGGCTATGCGAGAGGCATTCAATGAATTCGAAAGTAAAGCTCTATGTACTGATTGGCAGAAAACCCTAAGAAATTTTGGTCTTATGTCAAAGCAGTAGGTGGAGCAAAACGAAATGTTCAGACACTCTGTGACCAAAATGGTACTGAAACAGACTGAAGGCCGAACTACTAAATGGCTAATTCACAGAGGAAGACTGCACTGTAGTTCCTTCTCTACACTGTCGCACATATGACAAAATAGTAGATGTCGAAAGAGATGGCAGAGGGATAGAGAAACAATTAAAATCGCTCAAAAGAGGAAAGGCCGCTGGACCTTATGGGATACCAGTTTGATTTTACACAGAGTACGCGAAGGAACTTGCCCCCCTTCTTGCAGCGGTGTAGCGTTCCGAAAGATTGGAAAAGGGCACAGGTCATCCACGTTTTCAAGAAGGGACTTCAAACAAATGTGCAGAACTATAGACCTATATCTCTAACGTCAATCAGTTGTAGAATTTTGGAACACGTATTATGTTCGAGTATAATGACTTTTCTGGAGACTAGAAATCTACTCTGTAGGAATCAGCACGGGTTTCGGAAAAGACGGTCGTGTGATACCCAGCTCTCGCTATTCGTCCATGAGACTCAGAAGGGCATAGACACGGGTTCACAGGTAGATGCCGTGTTTCTTGACTTCCGCAAGGCTTTTGATACAGTTCCCCACAATCGTTTAATGAACAAAGTAAGAGCATACGGACTATCAGACCAATTGTGTGATTGGATTGAAGAGTTCCTACATGACAGAACGCAGCATGTCGTTCTCAATGGAGAGAAGTCTTCCGAAGTAAGAGTGATTTCAGGTGTGCCGCAGGGGAGTGTCATAGGACCGTTGCTATTCACAATATACATAAATGACCTTGAGGATATCATCGGAAGATCACTGAGGCTTTTTGCGGATGACGCTGTAGTATATCCAGAGGTTGTAACAATGGAAAATTGTACCGAAATGAAGAAGGATCTGCAACGAATTGACGCATGTTGCAGGGAATGGCAATTGAATCTCAATGTGGACAAGTGTAATGTGCTGCGAATACATAGAAAGATAAATCCCTTATCATTTAGCTACAATATAGCAGGTCAGCAACTGGGAGAACGCATTAGGAGTGATTTAAAATGGAATGATCATATGAAGTTGATCGTCGGTAAAGCAGATGCCAGACTGAAATTCATTGGAAGAATCCTAAGGAAATGCAATCCGACAACAAAGGAAGTAGGTTACAGTACCCTTGTTCGCCCACTGCTTCAATACTGCTCAGCAGTGTGGGATCCGCACCAGATAGGGTTGATAGAAGAGATAGAGAAGATCCAACGGAGAGCCGCGCGCTTCGTTACAGGACGATTTAGTAATCGCGAAAGCGTTACAGAGATGACAGATAAACTCGAAGACTCTGCACGGAGACGCTCAGTAGCTCTGTATGGGCTTCTGTTGAAGTTTCTAGAACATACCTTCACCGAGGAGTCAAGCAGTATATTGCTCCCTCCTACGTAGGTCTCGCGAAGAGACATGAGGATAAAATCAGAGAGATTAGAGGTCACACAGAGGCATACCGACAATCCTTCTTTCCACGAACAATACGAGACTGGAATAGAAGGGACAACTGATAGAGATACTCAAGGTACCCTCCGCCACACACCGTCAGGTAGCTTGCAGAGAATGGATGTAGATGTAGATGTAACGAGCGTGTGTTAAGGAGGTGACACGAAAAGAACTGTTACCCGTTCCAAGCAAAGGGCTCCAATTTATGCAAACGTCTGTCACGCCTAAGGAAGGAAAGCAAAAATAAACCGCGTGGTTTACAGGGATCGCCACGAAGGAAAACTAGTAATTTTGGGAGGAAACCCGTCGTCGTAGACAATTTCATAAAATCGATCCTTCCACAAACGATGGAGGGCTTTTACATCAATCTAAAAATAGTGCCGACATTACGGAAACTACAAATTGCCGTGAAACAAAAAAATCCAGTTTTACTCGTAACAGGCTCGCCAAAAGGAATATTTAACTTTTCTAAAATTCCATACTCTTTATGTAAGAAAGATTCTCTAATCTGTTTTTACACAAAACAAATAATCGTTGATGCTACCAAAACACATGTATCCTTTTTGACAGCTGACAATAGAGCAAATAGCCAATGGATATAACATTGTCCACATACTTTTCACGTACGTTTACGAAGGCAGTGACAAAAAATGTAGTGCAAATCGGACTAGTACAACACAAGAAATTGTAAATTTCTTGTTACTTTTTAAACACTCATCGTGTTGCAAGACCTGTTAAGTTTCAACGCAATCCGTCAAAGAAAACTTCTATCCTTTAGTAGAAACACAAAGTGAGAATAATTCTTAAATTCTACAGTTTCATTGCGCTTTATGGGGTAGAAGTAGAGGAACGTACATTCACATGAACAGGCATTCGGTTCCATGTTTGTAGTAAAATCCCGACTTACGTTCATATGTTAATATTATTTACTCTATAGCGTTATGTTTCGGAAGAAGCTATCGTCTTTTGTATTCTTTACGGTACTAAAACACTTGTCTAAAAATTAACGCTGCCGGGCCGTGTATGCAGACGGCGTCGCTGCCGATTTAAAGCGCGCGCCGAGGCAGGGCGGTACTGCGTCGTGAGACAGCCTGTGGAGGCGCCCGGTGACGTGGCTGGGTAGCCACAGTGGGGACAGACTGTAAACGGGCACAGTGAGGATCCATAAGAAACGCATTGTCGTTGATACAATCTGTCATATTTCAGTGTCAGTTAATAACGTATCTACCATTAAAACTTTCAGTAGGTCAGATTCAATGTATGGCCATTCGACAGTCACAGTCGGTAGAGCGAAATGATGAGGTAGCTGGTAATGTGATTCTTGTTTGCGCCTCAGTGGATCCGAATATTTTTATTACTAGTCTTCGCTTTTTCTGTTAGGATCTGATACTTTCTTTTCAGTGCAATAAAAGTATATTCTCTAATATTCGATGTTACATATGTACGTTCCATCTGAGGATGGAGTTTGTTCGAATGGTTTAATTTACAAGACAGATTGCACTACATGCAGTAAGATATAACAAGAAAGTGTAAAACAATTCTTTTTTATTTCACATGTTGTGAAGATTCTGCTGCTGAATAGGAACAAATATAAAGTAAGACTTTGAATCGCGCTATTTGTTACGGAGCTTCTCTTTCTGCCTTATAACATGTCCGTGGACACTACACGCAGAACAACGTGACTCTCACGTGGACAAGAGAGGAAAGGCGCGTTTTAATAGCGCTAGCTTAAGAATTTTACGCCCATGCATTTTGTAAAGTGGGTGATAGAGAGAAACGTGTGACGAGGGCCTCCCGACCGCTCGCCTGGTGCAGGTCTTTCGACTTGACGCCACTTGCGCGTCCTTGGAGATGAAATGATGACGATTAGGACAACACGACACCCAGTCCCTGAGCAGAGAAAATCTCCAACCCAGCCAGGAATCGAACCCGTCTGTCACGCTGACCACTCAGCTACCGGGGCGGACAACCGGGTGATGTGTGACCAAGATGCTGCCGCTGCGGTCGCGTGTACCACGTTGACACGCACATGCTTTATGCACAAGTCAGAGCGTTCGGCAGCACTTTCAACTTGGCACGCTCAAGACTGATGTTCACAACACCATCCGTGTAGTGACGGCATTACACTTTCCTAAAACAGTGCACGGAGATCGGCGCAAATACTGTTGAGTGGTACTTAAGATAGGGAAATAAATTAGTGAAATCAAGGTGAAGTGAAGTAGAAATTTAATTTTAATGAGAAACTTCGTTTAGCTTAGAAGAGTTACACTCTGGCAAACAACGGGCAGAGCAGAAGAGGCAATGACCGCGAAGTCAGCACATTCAGGAGAAGCTATCGTCCTCCCCCACGTAAGCAGAAGCTGTCGATTCAGCCGTCAGGGCATCGCCCGTCCGGCTCACGTGTTTCTCAATTGTCACACGTGATCAAAGGCTTTCGCCTACATTCCGAGAGCCAATGACCGACGTTAAGAAGATTCTTCGCGAAGCTTTTCGACGTGACAAAAGAGGCAACGACAGCGATGTTGTTCACCTCCAGTGAAGTGAAGTGAATAAGTACGCGAGACGCAGTGGGCCCGACAGGAGTAGCTTTCAGTTCAGTTCCGGTACAGTCGGTGCTCAAGACCGTCATGCAGGAAGATACTACATCGTACACAGAAGCACCGAGTCCGCCGCTGTAATGGAATAGCAAGCAGCAGCCTCGGCGCCAGAAGACAGAAGGTATTTGAGGCCAGATTTTTATGTACCCGAGTGACTCGTGAGGACGGGAAGGAGACAGCGCACATCCGAGTCGTCACCGTCCGATTCACGACTTCTTCCTCAATAATTAAACGGACCACCTCGCGATGCGCGTCTCCAGTCAACTGGGCGAAACGGCGACACGAGATACACGCCGCCGCTCACGCAAGCAGAAGGCTTCGCAAACGACACAGTTGCCAGTATCCCAGCCAGAAACCCTTGTACAAAACTTTCAATAAAAGTTATCTTATGTAAAACTGCTGTTTCATTCTACCTCATACCTGAGCCAAGGATGAACCCACCCTGCAAAAATGTTGTTAAGAGAGAAAAAGTAATTTATTTAGTGTTTTTCACCCTGACATAATGCTTTAGAATCAAATGCCCTTTGCAGTAGTGCTCATCCTGACAGATGACCATCACAAACAGAGAAAACCCAGTTACAGTACGGAGTAGAGAGGAGCGGAGAGTATTCGTTGTGAAGGGGTGCCGTCGAGAATAGATACGATGTGTCAGGGGACGAAAAGCAGTTCGCTACAAAATTAACGAAGAATGCCAACAAGTTAGGAATTACTACAATAATAGTGATTGCGATATTTCTCTCGGCAGTTTAAACCGAGTAGGTGAGCGAGTAAGGTAACCAGGAAAATAACAATAGCTACAGTTGTATGCTATAGCATACAATGTAAAGAATTTCAGGCAAATAGTTTCAGATCAAGTAATACTACAGTTAACGGTAACAGTCGAAGACACTAGCAGGAAGATAATTACGGAATTACAGTTACAAGAACAATAGGTAAAGGCACAGAAACAGAGATAGTTGGAGAGTAGGTGCAATTTCAAGATAGCATTCAGAGAAGGAGAGATGTTGCAAAAGATTAGTATTAAATTAAGGTGAGAGGTGCTAGGTTTTCGCTTTGGCTCGCATAGTTTCTCTTGATGCTGTTCAGTTCTGACACGTTACTAAACGCATTCTTTTCAGGGGGGGGGGGGCGGTCTTAATTATGCTGCCGCCCAGAGTACATACATTCTGAAGGCCAAAATGGGGTGTGGCGTTGTTTTAAATCCTTAGATGGTCCTTTGTACACTCCTGGAAATGGAAAAAAAAAACACATTGACACCGGTGTGTCAGACCCACCATACTTGCTCCGGACACAGCGAGAGGGTTGTACAAGCAATGATGACACGCACGGCACAGTGGACACACCAGGAACCGCGGTGTTGGCCATCGAATGGCGCTAGCTGCGCAGCATTTGTGCACCGCCGCCTTCAGTGTCAGTCAGTTTGCCGTGGGATACGGAGCTCCATCGCAGTCTTTAACACTGGTAGCATGCCGCGACAGCGTGGACGTGAACCGTATGTGCAGTTGACGGACTTTGAGCGAGGGCGTATAGTGGGCATGCGGGAGGCTGGGTGGACGTACCGCCGAATTGCTCAACACGTGGGGCGTGAGGTCTCCACAGTACATCGATGTTGTCGCCAGTGGTCGGCGGAAGGTGCACGTGCCCGTCGACCTTGGACCGGACCGCAGCGACGCACAGATGCACGCCAAGACCGTAGGATCCTACGCAGTGCCGTAGGGGACCGCACCGCCACTTCCCAGCAAATTAGGGACACTGTTGCTCCTGGGGTATCGGCGAGGACCATTCGCAACCGTCTCCATGAAGCTGGGCTACGGTCCCGCACACCGTTAGGCCGTATTCCGCTCACGCCCCAACATCGTGCAGCCCGCCTCCAGTGGTGTCGCGACAGGCGTGAATGGAGGGACGATGAGAGTCGCTTCTGCCTTGGTGCCAATGATGGTCGTATGCGTGTTTGGCGCCGTGCAGGTGAGCGCCACAATTAGGTCTGCATACGACCGAGGCACACAGGGCCAACACCCGGCATCATGGTGTGGGGAGCGATCTCCTACACTCGTCTTACACCTCTGGTGATCGTCGAGGGGACACTGAATAGTGCATGGTACATCCAAACCGTCATCGAACCCATCGTTCTACCATTCCTAGACCGGCAAGGGAACTTGCTGTTCCAACAGGACAATGCACGTCCGCATGTATCCCGTGCCACCCAACGTGCTCTAGAAGGTGTAAATCAACTACCCTGGCCAGCTGGATCTGTCCCCCATTGAGCATGTTTGAGACTGGATTAAGCGTCGTCTCAAGCAGTCTGCACGTCCAGCACGAACGCTGGTCCAACTGAGGCGCCAGGTGGAAATGGCATGGCAAGCCGTTCCACAGGACTACATCCAGCATCTCTACGATCGTCTCCATGGGAGAATAGCAGCCTGCATTGCTGCGAAAGGTGGATATACACTGTACTAGTGCCGACATTGTGCATGCTCTGTTGCCTGTGGTTCTGTCAGTGTGATCATGTGATGTATCTGACCCCAGGAATGTGTCAATAAAGTTTCCCCTTCCTGGGACAATGAATTCACGGTGTTCTTATTTCAATTTCCAGGAGTGTAAGATCTTGTCTTATTGTAAGCCCTGCCCTTGCTAACTATTTTTTCTCGTGGCTGAAGATCTGCGTCCTTTTTCAGTGTGAGACAAATTTGACAATTATTGGATGAGATTTCGAAGCACCTTATAATCCACGTACCGTCCAGTGTCTACCTTACCTATGTCAATGCCTAATATTTCTCGTGCAACCTGTATAATGAGGTCTTCCGGCTCATCTTCGCCGCCGGCTATTTTTCCTTTTTATGTAGACTGTAGCGAGGAGAAAGGAAACGGAATGAACTATTAAGGTAAGCTGCACTGAGACCTTGCGCGGAATCAGCGGCAATGAGAAAAATTTTTGCAACCCTGGAACTCGAACCCGGGGTCCGCTGCTACATGATTCATTGCTCGTAGAGGCGAATCAGTTATATGAAAGCGTGCTGTCCGTTTATTCAAACATGTCACAAAGAACAGACATTGCGTATCCCTAATATTTCGCCTTTACTGCCCTCTCTGAAATTCGTCACACACAAATTATTCTCGGGACCGAGAGCTGTATAAAGCTCTGAAATGTTTAGCGATTCGTGAAACGTGTAACGAAAAGACATGTTAAACGCCACTGATGGGGAAGCGTTTACCGAGGGCGACAAAAATGTTGTTTCTACTCAAGTCGGATTTCAGTGTGGCTGTGAAGTTATCTGGTAACGCACAACAGGTCTAGGTGAAAAGAAGGTAATTGTTGGATGTTATTAACGGCCTCCCGATTCCGTCGAGACAGAGTTATTCAAAGAAAGTCTACGCTCAGTAGTGCGGAAGTACCCAAATCGTGCAGTATTAGTTCCGAGCATAGACAAGGACACCGATGGATTCATTACAAGGTTTCCACATAAGTAGCCTTGCAGAGTACTGTTGAACATGTTTTTTCGAAAACTGTCTTGAGCACCTAGTTCGAGAGAGCACATACAATGGAAATACACACATAAAAAAAAATTGCGTGACCCCGGTTACCAGAACTCGGGAAGATAAACGTTGGCTGTGGATATCGTATCAGATACACAGTCCCTTTGACTTTTTAAAGATGTCACTAAGCCCGACCACAGATGTGAGCAACCGTGTATGAGCAGCGCCTATTAGACAGACGGGGTCCGACAGCCGATCCGTTCCAGTCATTCCACCACGAAGGAGGTACACGGCTCGTGTTGTCTGTAGTTCAACCGTGCCTACACCGTCAATACAGCGGTCCGCATTGTTCGTTTGTGCCAGGAAGGGCTCTCAACAAGTGAATTGTCAAGGCGAGTCGGAGTAAACGAAAGCGATGTCGATGACATGTCTCGCTCAGGATGCCCGGGGGCGACTACGGCAATCGATGACCGCTGCTTGCGGATTATGGCTCGGAGGTACCCCGACAGCAAAGCCAACATGTTGAATAATGCCTTTCGTGCAGCCACAGGACGTCGTGTTAAGACTCAAACAGTGCACAGTAACCTGCACGATGCACGTCTTCACTCCCGACGTCCGTGGCGAGGTCCATCTTCGCAACTACGACACAGTGCAGCGCGGTACCGATGGGCCCAACAACATGCCGGATGGACCTCTCAGCATTGGCATCACGTTCTCTGCACCGATGAGTCTCATATATACCTTCAACCAGACAATCGTCGGAGACGTGCTTGGAGGCAACCCGGTCAGGCTGAAAGCTTTAAATACACTGTGCAGCAACATAGAGGTTCCCTGCTGTTTTGGGGTGGCATTATGTGGGGCCGATGTACTCTCTCGTGGTCATGGAAGGCGCCGCAACGGCTGTACAATACGTGAATGCCATCCTCCGACCGATTTTTTAATTTCGTTTTTAGTGCAACGAGATCGGCAGTATACAGTATATGGCCGAGGCATTCGTCTTCATGGACGACAATTCGCGGCCCCATCGTGCACATCTTGTGGCTGACTTCCTTCAGGATAACGACATCGCCCGACTAGTGTGGCCAGCATATTCTCCAGACATGTGCCGGCCGGAGTGGCAGAGCGGTTCTAGGCGCTACAGTCTGGAGCCGGGGGACAGCTACGGTCTCAGGTTCGAATGCTGCCATGGGCATGGATGTGTGTGATGTCCTTAGGCTAGTTAGAACTAATTAAACCTAAGTTCTAGGCGACTCATGACCTCGTAAGTCAATTTGCATAGTGCTCAGAGCCATTTGAACCATTTTTCTCCAGACATGTACCCTATCGAACATACCTGGGACAGACTGAAGAGGGCTGTTTATGGCCGACGTGACCCTCCAACCATACTGAGTGATCTACGCCGAATCACCGTTAGGAATGGGACAATCTGCCTTGATGAACTTGTGGATAGTATTCCACGACGAATACAGGTGTGCATTAATTCAAGAGGACGTGGTAGTGGGTATTACAGGTTCCGGTGTGTACACCAATCTGGGCAACCGACTCTGAAGGTCTCGCTATACGGTGGTACAACATGTCATGTGCTATTTTTATGAGCAATAATAAGGGCGGAAACGATGTTTATATCGATCTCTGTACAAAAAATTGGAATAGTTTCTGAACCAACCGAAGTGATGCTAAACTTTTTTTGATGTAAGTATTTTAGAGCATGTAGCTACAAAGATGCCTGGACTCACCGAGGGTGTCGCTACAGAGACAGGCGTTAGTGATAATGACGTCGCCGTAGCGACGATGGTTACTTAAGTTATTAAATCAATCAAGAAAGCTAGGAGATTAGTTGAGCAGAAAAGCGGTTGTTAGAATCTCAAACAGTGAATGGACATTATTTAGTTCCAGTATGATGGGTGTAGAGTGATTATAAGCCAAGTCTGAACAGATTCTAAATCGTGCCGTGGAAAAGTATGTGCCTAGTAAGCGAATGAAGGATGGAGAAGATACATTGCAGAAAATGATGAGGAAGCAGAGACTGTTGCACTCTCAGTTCAACAGGGAGCACGCTAACAACAATTCAAGGTTAGTAGAGATTCGTGATTCTGTGGAAAGATCGATGCTCGAGCATAAAGCTGCCACCGTCATACCTCAACAAATTATCTTGAAGAGATCGCGAGACTATTCTGGTCCTGCGTAAAACCGCTGAGTGGGGGGCGAAGCTTCAGCCTGGTGTGCTAGTAGAAAACAACAAAAGGAATGCTCAAGTTTTAAATTTCATGTTTAAGGAATATTTCACGCAGCAGAATCTTAGAAACATGCAGTCGTTACACTCTCGTGTCGACACCACGGTAATGGACTTTCCTAGCCTAGAGAAGCAGCTGGAACATTTGGTAGCAAATAAGTCGCCAGGTCCTGACCGAATACCGATTCGGTTTCACAAACAGTACTCTACGGCATTGGCCCCTTACTTAGATTGCATTTATCGTGAATCTCTCGCATAACGCAAAGTCCCAAGTGACTGGAAAAATGTGACTCCTATGTACACTAATGGCCATTAAGATTGCTATACTACGAAGATGACCTGCTACACGCGCGAAATATAACCGACAGGAAGAAGATGCTGTGATATGCAAATAATTAGCTTTCCAGAGCATTCACACAACATTGGCGACACCTACAACGTGCTGGCATGAGGAAAGTTTTCAACCGATTTCTCATACACAAACAGCAGTTGACCGGCGTTGTCTGGTGAAACGTTGTTGTCATGCCTCGTGTAAGGAGTAGAAATGCGTGCCATCACGTTTCCGACTTTGATAAATGTCGGATTCTAGCCTATCGCGATTGCGGTTTATCGGAGCGCGACATTGCAGCTTGGTCGAGATCCAATGACTGTTAGCAGAATATGGAATCGGTGGGTTCAGGAGCGTAATACGGAATGCCGTGCAGGATCCCAGCGACCTCGTATCACTAGCAGTCTAGGTGACAGACATCTTATCCGCATGGCTGTAACGGACCGTGCAGCCACGTCTCGATCCCTGAGTCAACAGGTGGGGACGTTTCCAAGACAACAACCATCTGCACGAACAGTTTGACGACGTTTGCAGCAGCATGGACTATGAGCTCTGTTACTCTTGACGCTGCATCACAGACAAGAGCGCCTGCGATGGTGTACTCAACGACGAACCTGGCTGCACGAATGGCAAAACGTCATTTTTTCGGATGAATGCAGGTTCTGTTTACAGCATCACGAAAGCGTGTATTCGTCATCGCCATACTGCTGTATCACCCCGCGTGATGGTATGGGGAGCAATTGGTTACAGGTCTCGGTCACCTCTTGTCCGCATTGGCGGCACTTTGAACAGTGGACGTTACATTGCAGATGTGCTACGACGGAAAAAATCGCAACACCACAAGCAGTTGTGAGAGATAAACGAAAGTTGGTAGGCGTGTTTCTACAATTGAAAAATAGTGTCGATTTAAATTTCGCGCCAGTCGCATAAGAATGGTGTTAGTAGGGGGGGGGGGGCACTGTGAGGGTGCAGATCAGGTCTGCTGTAAATACACGCCGTGGCGGTTGTGAGCGTTAGTTACCTTCTAGATTGGACGTGGTGGTTCGATCTTAGCCAAGAATGCCTTTGAGGAGACAGAGACGCCATTACGATCATCTTAACGAGTTTGAACGAGGTCGTGTAATAGGGACACGAGAAGCTGGATGTTCCTCCAGCGATTTCGCAGGAGACTTGGCAGAAATGTAGCACTGTATACTGGCAGCAGTGACCGCGAGAATGTACGGTTGCAAAAAGCTCGGGCTCCGACCGGTCACGTGGCGCTACCAAGAGGGAAGGCAGTCGTGTCTGGCGTACGTCTCTGGCACATCACATTTCTTCTGCAGTAGCAATTCGAACAGCAGTCGACGACATAACGAAATAAAAATCGATTACTTCAGGGACAGCCCCGAGCCAAGGCGCCCAGTAGCATGCATTTCACTGACCCCCAAACCACCGGCATTTGCGACACAAAACTGACATCGCACACCATTACAACACAATGCGTGCCCGTTTCAATGTTTGCATTCAACTTTCTGATCGTTACATCTGTTATTAACTTACCAGCATGTCACTTTTGCAACGGCTTATTTCGCGCTTACGTTGCCCTGTGATGCTGCAATGTTAATTACTTAAATATCCTACATAGACAGACGTATTCCCGAAATTTCATTACTCTACATGATTTTTTGTTCGTTTGTTTCTGTGATTTTTTTTTATCGCCAGTTCATTTGTCCAGTCGCGGAAGCCGTCAGGCTCTGATGCCACCCTGCAACACACCTCTGCCAGGCAGGCTGCATAGACCCTGTAAATCAGTAACTGCACAGTCCAGCGAGCTAAGAAAGTTGCAACTCGGTCCGCAGAGGTCCTTCGTGTACACGAGACACTAGAACAGGTGGTGCACGCATCCGCGACAGGGTCACTGCTGCATTCACCGTGACACGTGCGGCCACTGGAGTGTGAGTGTGCCTCCCGGGCAGTCCCGTCGTAGCCGACAATTGGTGCCCACCGCTACGAACCCAGCATCGCCTCCGACTGCACACCGCCTTCGCTTCCTGTCCACAGTGTTAACTATACAGACGGCGCTTCTATGAAATCGGCAAAAAATCTCATACACCATTTAAAGAGTATTATGTCTTTGAAGAAAACTACACTGTCAAAAATTCCCTTTAACTAACAGCTAAAATTAAAAACTTTTCCATTTCTGATGATGGTAATTCTGTATCCTTTAACGTAGTTAATTTACTTGCTAACATTCACATTTATGAGACTATTAAAATTACTGATGAGAATCTTCTCCAAGACAAAAACCTAATGTACAAGAAATTAAAGATGTCATTAGGTTATTACTTCTGATACTCTCCTACAACTATTTCCAGTTTAACGCTGAATTTTTTTTTTACGACCGTAAGCCTTTGCCGTGCCCATTTGTATAACAAGTACGCTTGCCAACAATTTTGTTAAACATCACAAAAGGCAGTACTTTAAGAAATTGGTGTCACCTGAGCAATTTTTCAGTCTTTAGGTACGGATCTTTCTGTGAGCGGTTGTATATAATTACTAAACATGGAGCTATTATATCAGCACACTCAGAGGAACTTGACTGGTATACAATCTGGAACGGAAACCTTGCCTTTAATAAGTGATTTAAGCTGCTTTGCTACACCGAGGATATATGCTTCTCATTTTGGCACTTTCTGTTGACTGGGCTTAGGGAATGCTGAATTCGTATTCTTTGCTGAAGGAGTTTCGGAAAACCACGTTTCTTAACTCTACTTTAGTGGCACTGTCATCAGTGACTCCACTGTTACTTTCGCCCAGTGAAGGTACTGATTGCGTCTTGACACTGGTGTACTCTATGCATGACCAGAATCTCTTTGGGTTTTTCGAAACAGAGTTTTGTTGCGGAAATTATCAAGAGCATCTCGCACTGTAGTAACCGCTATATTTAGAACTTCTTCAAAACATTGCCAGTCTTGCGGATTTTGGATTCTTTTAGATTTGTCATGCTTTTTCGTTACTTCTGCAACAGCGATTTCACCCGTTTTGTCCATGGGGGATCAGTACCATCACTTATTAATCTATGTGGTATGTATATCTCTCAATTGCAATCGATACTATTTCTCTGAAATCATTCCACACCTTTTCTACGCTTACATGATCAGATCGGAAGGAGTGGAGGCTGTTTCCTTAAAAATCGTTAAGAGCATTGTCAGCTTTTTTTAAACAGATGTACTTTAAGTTTCTTTTTGATGGTTGTAGGTATTACACTATTCAGTGTACGGGCAACTGACTTGGGGTCGCTAATCCCTGTATTCGTCAAGTACGCTTTCGTAACCATTTATGCTTCGAGTGGGCTCACGAACTAATAGTTCAAAATACTTTTTTTTAGAAAGCATTCAGTACTATTTCAGGTGACGTTTTAAGCCTGCCGCCGGCTTTAAACGTGTAAATTTTCCAGCATATCGAGGATACATTGAAATCACCACCGACTATAATTGTGTGAGTGGGGTACCTTTTGAAATGAGACTCACGTTTTCTTTGAACTGTTCAGCAACTATATCCTCTCACTCGGGGGTCGGTAAAACGATCCAGTTTAGTCCGATTGACAAGTACAGCCTCTGCCCAAACTATTTCGCAGGAACTATCTACTTCAGTTTCACTACAAGGTAAACTACTTCTGACAGCAATAAATACTCCAGCACCAACTATGTTTAATCTATCCCTTCTGAACGTTGTTAGGTCGTTTGAAAAAATTTCGGCTTAACTTATTTCCGGCTTTAGCCAGCTTTCCGTACCTATAACTGTTTGAGAGCTTCAGATCTTTCTATTAGGGCCTGGAGCTCTGGTTCTTTCCCAACACAGTTACGATAATTTACAACACCGATCGTTTCTACAACCACCTTACTGTGTGTTACCTACCCCCTTTTAGACAGACGCCATTTCTATGTTTTCCTGAGACCCTCTAACCTACAAATCCGCCCCCGCTACCCGTGTAGCCGCTTCCTGTGTGTAGTGGACTCCTGACCTATTAAGCGGAATCCAGAAACCCACTACCCTGTGGCACAAGTCAAGGACTCTGAGGCCTACACAGTAAGATAACCACCCGAGCCTATGGTTCATACCTTTCACTCGGCTCTGCACCGAAGGATCACAGTCAGTTCTGTCGATGATGGTGCAGATTGTGAGCTCCACCTTAAACTCGCTTAACCATATCCGCTAAACAAAACCAGAGAGAATCTCCTCCAATCCAAAGCGACACACGCCATTGGAACCGACTGCGGCCACCACCTGCTATTGGCTGCGCCCTGTACTCTTCATGGCATCCGGAACACTCTTTACAAATCAGGAATGACTCCCTCACCTTGTGCACACTGCCGTCCTTCCCCTCCTTGGCAGCCATGTTATTAAGGGGGCCCAATTACTCGCCTATTATTGGAGTTCCGAACTACCAGCAAATTCACCTTCTGTGAACGCCCAGAATTTGCGTTCCAAGAAGCTTCCTCTAGAGGCCCTACGATCAGCCCCTCGCAAAGTCGTTCGCTGCCTGCCACACTTTGGAATGATCTCTCACTCAACCACAGGTGAGGGATCAACCTCAGCGCTGTAGACCAACATAAATTTAGGCTAATGGCACCAGTGCTGCTCAGAAATCTGCAGTCTGAGAAGACAATTCACAAATGCAAGGGGAAAAGACACAACAATGCTGTAAGTGAATATCAGAGACTTATCTATTATAAAGAACGTTCCTAGATGTAGAAAGCGACCGAAATTGTTAATTCTACTTACGATGTTTTAAAAGAATTAACTTATATGGTAAAATAAACCAAGTCTGCTTTTCTTCATGGTTATGTGACGTTACGTATATATCTGTTTTGTATTTTTATTCGTCCATGCCTTTCGTTTAAGCACTCACTCAAGCTAAACAGGTCTCTGCTGCCAAGTCATTATCACTTGTCATCGATGAAGGGTGAAAAACAAAGGAAAGGGTATTCACTTTCTTTTGCCTGATGGCGGATTTAAGGAGTGGGTATGCATAGCAAAAGCGCATTCTTACGCAAATTTGGTAAAAATAAACGTACGTTTATACCGTAACAGCGTTGCGTACGTGGATTAGGACTCTAGAATCATATTGATATACTAAGAAGGACAACCAAATCAGCATCCGCTGAAAAGTGGATAGTAGCACGAGGAGATTTATTTTTACTTTGCAGACTCTAGAAAATTCGAAGCCCAAGGGCCAGTTACAATCGAGTCCGCACAATTCGAAGGATGTAAGAAAAAGTTAGAATTAATTATTCTATTTAACTCGCCTTTATTCCAGATGGAATCAGGAAAAATCGAAATAAAATTGCGACTTTTTTTCTATTGTATCCCCAGTTTTCTTACATGTTATTTCCTTTTGTATTTGAAACGGAAGGCACGCACAAATCTTCAAAAATACATAAATTCAGCTTCATTTATTTTTCAATATTGAACAAACTGTTACGAATGGATGCATTTTGTGAACTAAATTTCTTATAAACCACCTTATGTCTTTGGATTTAGCGTGTCACTTGTTATTTGTATCTGAGACTTCGGTTCCCAGACTAACCGTTAATGATTTAGCGTTCCGTTAAGCTATAACCTCAGACAAATACCCTTGCTACCCTGCATTGAGTAAGCCAATTCCATAAGCTTTCAGCAAGAGGCGGGAACTCGCCTCGCCGGTCTGCTTGCTCCCGCCTTTTAACAATTATCAGCAACATTATCTTTCTGCTCGATGATCGTTTGCAGCATGGATAGTAAAATCCCGAAACAATTCGTCACCTACTACTTCTCGAAGCATTCCACAGCGTCGAAACTCGTTTCTGTTTTACGAAAGTCGAAAACTTCCTGGAAGGTATTCTGACGTGAAAACGTCTAGTTTCTCCTTGGTCGGAGTTTCTTATATGACAAAATGGCGTCAGATTTGAATCACTATTAATTACGAGACCGACAGTGCGCAAACAAAGGTTAAGTCACGTGGTTATCGCTTATTGCCTGTGTTGGCATATGCGGGTCATTGTTAGGAATCATCTTTGTGTAAAGTTGTAAGCTAGGATTCTCATTCGTGTGTCATTGCGATGAACAGCTTAGGGAGCGCCGCTAGGAGTAGTAGAAAATAAAAGTATTTGCCGGAATATAAACGAAAATCTATATTGAGTTTAAACCTACGACACACAGGAAGAGTTCGTCTCAGGACTTGTAAATATGCTCTAAATTACAGAAAACGCGAGAAAAGCCTAAAAAGGGCAGCGCTGAGAGAAGGCGACAGCTCCCTCGGAGTCGGAAAAAAAGGAAGAAATTGCGCAACGCGATAACGTACTCAAAGGCTATATCGTACCCTAGCCACTGAAAAGTCCAAAATTTTGAGTGTGACCACTGTGATAAAGATATTGATAACTAAATTTCATATTAATATGAAACACATGTTACGATTTTATCCCGACGTTTTCACGAAAAATCTACGGCGCAGACCTGAACTGCACACACAGAAATTTATTTGCAACGGATTAATAATATGCTGTGGTATTTCGTGCACTGTTGAAACAACTGATGAAACAGACAGAATTATCTGGTGTAAGCTAGGCGTTGACTTGTAATTACAGAATGTCTGCGGGTCGCTCTGTTATGACAGTCGCCTCGATTAGTGAAGAAGTTGCTTCGGTTTTCTCGAGGCATTTGGGAACAGGTTGAAACAAACGATTAACAACCGTCGACTGCATACAGTCGCAAAGGCTGATTTCAAATGTCTTTGGTAACTGTAAAGCTACTTCACCTGGGTAGGGGGGACAGCTACCAGTCGGAGGTAAACACTTCCCCCTCACAGCGTTCTAATGTTGCCGGCTACACTATGCCACTCAGCGTCCGATGTAAACACAGCCGACAACAGGAAGTGTGACAGGACTACCAGACCGAGTTCAGAGCAGGAAACGGCCGGGGTCCCCGGTGGTCTAGTGGTAAGGGGGTCTGGAACGTTCCAGCGCCTCGGCTGGGGCTATTCGCCCCAGCTGGGCCGGGGTTCAATCCCTGGCCGGCGCTGGAATTTTCAGATTTCCGAACACTAGCCTCCACCTCTGCCCTGGCATGTGGCGCATGCCGGGCACCCCCGTGGGGTCCGTGCTTCGGATCCCACGTGGAGCTCACTCCCACACTACAAAATATATCTCATTATGCTGCTGCAATCACTTATTTTAAATTTTAATACGCACACTTTCTTCACCAGACCACATCTGCATATATTTTCCAGGTACTTTCTACATATTATATCTCACTGTCAAAAGAAACAGCATAGTATCATGAACATTTGTAGGATTACAACAATGAAATAATATCCTTACTAAAAAAACTAATACGTTTTATTTTCGTTTTTGTTCTAAATGCTGCTAAGATAACTACAAGAAATTGGAAGCTGTTTTGGTATTTAATAATCAGTAATTAGAAAAATAAATTTGGCTATAATACTGATACATATATTACATATTTACTTAGTGCATTCTCAGTGCAGGAACAGGATAAATTGTTTCAATGTCAAAAGAAATGCAAAATATTATATCAAATTGTTTTTAATTATTCAAGAGTCAAAATGAGATTATGATATGACACAGGTCACTAATGAGGTACTCTCTTTCTTTGTATGAAAGAGGATAATTATCCTGGTTTTATGTGAGCTGAACGTTAAATTAAACAGATAACATTTAACATTTAAAAAACGAATTTCTTGACGATTTTACTGACAGGTCTACATGTTTCATATTATATTTCTGACGGTAGTTAGCTGACATCCTCTCAGGCTCAGCTTTATATGAAAGTATCTTGCAGGTCTGAAAATAAATTTTATTACTACCTCTACAGATTCAGTTGGTCTATTGTTGTTGTACTATTGTTGCATTGCGAGAGAGAGACTGCTACTATAGCTGTTTTCTTTTTCTATGAAATTCCGTGCCATAACTCCATTCTAAATGCTAAAAATCGTGGATAAACTTTTAGCAATACTATTTCCTTTTCACCACATCGCTGCTAGGTGTCGCTACTGGTCCCTCACACAGTCAGTTGTCTGTAGCGCAGGGCTTCGCTACCAGTGGACTCTAGCGGAGCTGGCGACGACTCACTCTGCCGGGATTTGCTGCTTCATTCCTGAACGAGTACGCCGGCTGAAATACCCGCTAAATCCTCACACTAAACGAGAAGCGTAATAGCACCAATACCAAATAAGGCAACTCGTGGTCAGTGCGAATATTTTCAAACCACCACTATGATAACTCCTAGCTGAAAATACTGATACAAACTATTTGCAGAGGAATGGAGCACCTTACAGAAGCTGATTTAGAGGAAAATCAATTTGGAGGGTACAGCACCCATATTTATAACATCTTTCGATACAGAAAAAACTTTTGACGATGTTGACCAGAATATACAGTTTGAATTTAAGATGCAACCAGGAATAAAATATAGCGAGCGAAGCATTACTTAGAACTCCACCAGAAACGAGACAGCAGCTGTACGAGTTGAAGGACATGAAAGAAAGGAAATACGTGACAAGTGAGTGAGACAGGATTCTAGTCCATTCCCTGATGTTATTCATTCTTTATACAGGGTGTTTCACAAATCATGCTTCACACTACTCAGGGCTGTTCAGGGGACGTAACTGATGAAGTTTTACATAGGAATCTACTTCTGAAAACGTCATCCAGCGACGCTACAGAGCGTCAAAGTTATAGATACCGGTGCCTACAAAAATAGAGGGATCCCACGAAGATGTTACAACCTTTCTAAGATGATGCAGATGGAAAAATGCATAAATTTGAGATTATGTCCTTGTACCGGAAAATTATAACAGAGAACATTTCTGTTACCTCAGTATGTACCGTTATCGTTGTTGCTAAGATGTAGGACAGGAAACTTTCAGGTGTGGTGGTACGGAACAAGAGAAGAAAACAATGTGCAGTACACATAGGCTGTTACATGCATACATCAGGAACCATGAGCACTTGTTCATCTTCGCTAGCGTTCTTTGTAGGAACTATATCGCTTCTGTCCGATATTTTGAGAATGATACAATTATTTTTTCCTAAAACCTAGCAGCTGAATAGTGCTTGAAACGATATAAATGGTACTTATGATTTATGGTATGGAGACAGAAAAGTAGTTCACTTTAATGATAACAATATACAGCAAAATTCAGTAATGTTTCTGCAAAATGCCATAACACCCAAATCCTGAAACATAATCGGATATTTCGAATGTGGTACGACACCAGCTGTACAGTTTACTGGACAGATACAGAGTTTTCCGAAATTCTAGCACTTTTAGAGGGAACTAAGCGACAATATTTTTAATTTGAACCCCGTACGGAAACGTATACTTTCCGTGCTACAGCCGTTTGAATACATGTTTGCTAGGTGGGTATGCAACAGGGTAGCCATCGTGGGATGGCGGAAGGGGTGGGGGAAGATGCTTACGTCGAATGTCATTCACCGTCAGCCCTGCCACTCTGACAAGGCTCGTGCGTCACTCAAGTGTCTGTCAGTATTAGAGAAATATTGCGGAGTGCACTTTTGCCGAATACACCGATATGATCCTACTGTATGGCGAAGTTCGTCGCCTTTATCAAGCTCGTTCTCAGCAGCGTCCAACTTCACGGCATACGCTTTTCGCCACAATTGCGCAACGACTTTGAGATAATGGTGCGTTCACCGTCAGCACGGGTGACTGCAGTGCTACAAAGAGACGCAGCGCACCTAAGTTTCAAAAGGCCGTATTGTAAAGAAGAGTGTTTCTAAAAACTTATCAAGTTTCCTTTCAATGAGTGGAATTGTGGAACTATCGATGTACTGGGTCACAGCTAATGACTTACTTGTACAAGTGGTCGCGTTACTAACATGTTTTCCGACGGCTGTAGCGAGGAAACGGTGCGTTACAGGAGATGGGTTCCAATTCAGAATACGAGTATTGTGTACTGATTCCCCATCTACACTAGGAGTTTGTAACGGAAATTTCGGAACATCGTGCATGTTTCCGGTATATTGTACAGTTGTTGTTCCACCATAATAGAAATTTCGAATACATTTCATAATTTCTGAGAGCTCATCAGGCGCGACTACCGTGTCCGCAGTATAAAACCCAGGGGGCCTCTTGCGTACGGGGGCTCTGACGCCCACGAGAACAACTGTAGGTAGAGAGCGCAACACAGCTTCTTTGATGGACATTTCACTCTAATGCTGCCAGATGTGTCTATTTTTAGAGGTATCTTGAACCGCCTCGCACCAGCTTTAAGCTCAAAGCCGAATGTCCCAAATTCTGGCCACTGCTAACATTCTGAAATACACTATCGGATCAAAAGTATCCAGACACCTGGTAGTGGACTTCAATATGCGGTATGACCACCTTTTGCCATTACGAGGGGTTAACCTCTGCTGGGAACGCTTTCAGTGTAGACGATATTTTATGCATCACACATGTTGAGAGTTTCATCTGTGTGTACGTACGTGACAATACACTGGCCAACAAGATCTCCACCTCTCTCCCCAATTTTGGAGCTATATGGGATTATCCTTGCAACCAGGTCGAGATTTTGACGATGTAACAAATCAATTGAACTGAATATGGTACGACATCCGTCAGGAGGACATCCACCAACTTTATCAATAAAGATCAAGTCGAATAGCTGCTTCCTTAAGGGCCAGAGGTGGCCCAACGCGTTATGACTTTCTCCTGAATGAGTCACCCAATTTAACAGCAATTGTTATCATTTGTTTGCCTTTACACGTACATCACATCTAACGATTTCCTTCACACTGGGATAATTTATTGGTGGTACTGCTTAGGGTGTAAATATGCAGGGTGTATCAAAAAGGATCAACCGATTTTTTTTTTTAAAAGTAACTATTATGTTATTCGACATATGTGCGTGAATAGCGTACTGCTGGAAAGAGCAAACCCTACGGCTTTACATGGTTACCGCTTGGCAGCAGCACTGTCCGACCATTTCAGTCCTAGTAAAAATGGTGTCGCGGCGACAGGAAGCGTTTTGTGTTCTGCATTTTGCGCAGTGTGGGCAGTAATAAGTGTTCGACGTGACTTTCGTACAAGGTACGATGATGATCCTCCTACAGCACAGAGCATTAGATGATGGCATCAACGATTAAGAGAAAGAGAAGGTTTGCGGAAAGGCGAATCGCCGGGCCGTCCCCGAGTGCCTGACACAGACGTCAAACGCATCCGCCACAGTTTCACGAGGGGTCCGCAGAAATCCGTTCGCCGTGCAGCTCGAGAGCTCAGCACGTCCCCGATGTCCGTCTGGCGTCTCTGCGTCGACGTTTATGCATCAAACAATATTAAATTCAGCTAATGCGAGCTGTTCGTGAGGGCGATACATCGTGTGAAGTTCCATAATTTCACTCTTGTCAAGGTGGAGGATGGCCGTTTTCTCCCACAGTTAGTGTTTAGTGACGAGGCAACACTCCATTTACACAGAGAGGTGAACTGTCATAATGTGACAATATGAGGTACGGGACAACCACATGAAGGTGTACAACGTAAAATAGACTCTCCTAAATGTAATGTATTTTGTACAGTTTAGAGGGAAAATGTGTATGATTCATATTTCTTTGCCGGAAACACTGTTACAGTAAGCATATATCTCGATATGCCTGAAAACTCTCTCTTCCCACAGTTTGATTCGAACGACTTCATTTTCCAATGCGATGGGGCACCGCGACAGTGGCATCTGGAAGTGTGGGAATTTCTAAATCAAACGATTGCTGAACGATGGATCGTTCACACTGGACTAAATCACTCACCCTTAGACTACTAGACTCCAAGGTCACCGCACCCGACTATATGTGATTATATATGTATGGTTTTGTAAGAAACTCTTTATGTACCTACATTACCAACAGCAATAAATGAACTGAGACATCGCATAACAGTACCTGTGGAAACTGTAACTCCAGACATGCTTGCTGCAGTGTTGGTACAATTTGAACACCGCATTGACATGTTCCGTGCATCTCAACGATGCATATTGAACACCAATGAAAAGGATGAAAATAACTTTTTTAGTTTTCGTACATCAAAGGACAAAATTCATTGTATATGTTTCTTAGTTCCAGAAATATAGACGGCCCAGGTCGGATGATTGTTTTTGATACACCACGTATAGATCATGCACTTCAAAACCTCCCAATAATTAGGCCACTACCAAGATGGGAGACAACAAGTAGTCACACATGCGTCTTTGCATGTGTTGGATAAAAAGTGGTAGCACAATGCCATAATATGACGGATGTGAGTCATTCGGTACGCACACTTTCTGTTGCTGACAGATGGTGGGCTGAAGTAGTAAAGTCAGCAGCACAAGTCGTGTTTGAGTCAGTTGCAGTGTGTACTCTCTCAGAGATGGAGAGGCTAGCTCGAGTGCCTTAATAGTATGTTTGGGAAACACGAAAAACGTGCTTGGGTGCAGACTGGAAGGGCACGTGGTCGGAGCGCGCAACAATCTTTCCTTCCAGTGCTGCATTCTACCAACTTACACGACGCCAAACGACGAGCCCTGTGCAGGAGCACCGCATACGTGGCAGCGGGACATACTGGGACATCCACCGTATTCATCTGGTAGAGTCCCCCCAATTATGGCCTGATCACCCAAATGAACGAAGTATTTCGTGGCACGTCTTACAGCAAATGATAAGACACCATATGGCGGTCCTAGCGAGACATCATCACAGATGGATGCACAGACAGTGTATGAAATCTTTGATGTGGGTGTGGAAAGTGATCGAGACGCGAGACGGAAATGTGATAAAGTGAATTTTAGTCAATGAAGACTGACATGAATTATAGCCAAACTGCCACTATTTTTCATTCACCTCCATGTATATTACCATACCCGTTTATTTTTACTCATAAAAATTTGTCAGTAATCTTGTATGAAATGTTTTCACAATTTTGGTTTGTTTTCTAGATGTATAGCAATTCGGTAAGAAAAATGGAAGAGTTTGATTTTTACTTACAATACTGCTCTGGCTGCACATTTTTCTGGGATCGGAACTGATGCCCTTAGCGTGAATGTACTTTGGCTTGCACCACAGCACATTTACTTGACGCAAAATACGACGAAATACTCTGCCAATACAGTTCGATTACCGTCTCGTAACTGTTGGACCTGGTGGTCTACCGGCACAGCGCGTGCCTGCAAATCGAGAATCTCGGGATCGAATCCCAGATGAACAAATAAATTTTTCTGTCTGCTTTTAATACAGCCTTCACCTCTCAATGATATGAGGAGTCGGTAGAAACAACATGTGGTGCGGATTCCACGTTAAACTGCCGATTCCCTTTCCCCGGTTGGACAACTGGAGTACGTTAATGATAAGCATGTCTTCAAAGTGCCGTCCAATTGAAAGACTTAAACGAGGGCACTGAAATAAGCGAAATTTAATATTATTATTACACTGTCCAGTCGCAGTAATCTGACCACGTGTTAAAATACGCAATAAACACCTTCTGCAGCACGAGACGCACAGGAATAGAGTCAATGATGTAACGACAGTCATAAGAAGCCATTCCTACCCCAGTACTTGTCATGCTGCGATAGAATTCTATCGATTGAGGATCCGTGGCACAAACTACTCGATCGAGGTGACCTTTCAGATTCTCGATTGGGTTTAAAGGCGGAAAATTTGGTGGTGAGGGCAGTACGGTAAATTCATCCTAGAGCTTTCAGAACCACGCACATACACTGCGAGCTATGTTACACGTGCATCTAGGGGTGTATTTGGTCCCCAAGGATAGGTGCGTACTAGGGTTGATCCATTGTGCCTTTCAGAACAACGAGATCACCCAGGGAGTGCCACGAAAACATTGCCCACACCATAACACTCCCTCAGGGTTGCAGGACGTTTGCTTTCAATCTGTCCGATGGAGCACAAAATGTGATGAATATGGAGAGGCCACCTGTAGCACTCAGTGGACTTTCAGTTGTGGTACCGGCGTGCAAATGCAAGCTTTCAACGCCAATGAAGAGCAGTCAGCGTGGGTGCAGGGACCAGGTGCCCACTGCGGAAGCCCATAAGTTGTTGAGGAAACATTGGTGGCAGCCCTCGGTTCGCCTGGGCTGTCAGCTGCACAAAAGTTGCACGTCTTCTCGCCAGCACACACATCTGCAGCTATCGTTCACCTGTGTCGCCTACTGCCCGTAGTCCAACACACTTGCCTTGGAGCCGGATTAGAATACCGAGATTTTGCCACTCACGGTTTACTTTACATACAGTGGCATGTGAAAAGATTACAGATTTTGCCGTTTCGGAAATGCTTCCACCCTTGGGAAGAAAACCAACGATTATGCCCTGTTGGACGTCACATAAATCGCCCCTTTTACACATTATGACAACGACTTCACTGTTTCCAGCCTCCTCCCCCCACCCCCATTCATCACCTACTAATGCTATCTCCTGGAGTCTATGGGTTATTACACGTTGACCTCGAAAATAGGAGTTGGTCATATTAATATGACTGGATCTATTATTATTATTATTGAAACTTCCTGGCAGATTGAAAATGGGTGCCGCACCGAGACTCGAACTCGGGACCCTTGCCTTTCGCTGGCAAGTGCTCTACCAACTGAGCCACCCCAGCACGACTCACGCCCTGTCCTCACAGCTTTACCAGTGCCTCGTCTCCTACCTTGCAAACTTTACAGAAGCTCTCCTGCGAACCTATTATTGTTATTATTTCGTTGTTGTTCAGTTGCCTACAGTAATTTACTTGCTACAGTAACATTTTCTTTGCCTTTGCTGGAGTTGTCTTTCAAGTTTGCAGGGTCCGGCGCTACTGGACTGCGATATTACTGTTATTTCAAAATGAGCTGTTTGTTACTCTTAAAACTAACAAGGAGAGCCCCCAGCGGTGGGATCGACTTTTTGAATCCAAATAAGCCGTAGTGCAACTTAAGATCCCTGCATCCAGGTGGCCCTCGGTTTGAAAGTAACTGACGGAAAAGATTTCAAAATTTTGCGTGATGCTACATAGCGTGAAGGAAGTCGTATTCCACAGTCTGGTTACGTGTCAATGGTTACGATAGAAGCTTAACCATGCCTCGTCAGGTGCAGTAATTTTTTTTTAAATCTTTATAGAAATGACTTTGATGTTTATTTGTACTCTATTTATTGGTTTAAATGTAATTTATTTCGTTCTATTCTTTTGTCACATCGTTTTAGTCACCGTATGAACTTTTCCATTTGTTTAATTTTTCTTCCAATCGGAATTTTTGTGAATGTGTAATTTATTATACCTATCTGTTTGACTATTGAATTACTTCAAAACTCCGATAAATGAATTAAAAAACAAAAGACGAAATAATCTATTTATATTGACTGTGCATTAATGTGAAAAACGTTTTTCTTTGGGAGACGTGCCTTTTTTTGCATGGTAATCGATATACAAATATTTAAAACATAACATAAAATCTTTGTGCACTATGGAAATTATAGTGTAGATGAGGACATAAATGAGAGAATGTTTTCTAAGTAAAATAAAATTCAAGCAAAGTGAGAAATCGATATAATGTACACAATAACGTAGACGAAAATACAGGGTAATAAAAACAGGAGACATTAAATCGGAAT
Organism: Schistocerca gregaria; assembly: GCF_023897955.1. NCBI lineage: Eukaryota > Metazoa > Arthropoda > Insecta > Orthoptera > Acrididae > Schistocerca > Schistocerca gregaria. The sequence goes on from NW_026061715.1 coordinate 2,204,735, forward strand.
TGATACATGAAGATAATTAAAAGTTCACAAACAAATATTTCCAGTGGAGAAGGGATGATAAGAAGAAAAACTAGACCAAATGAAGAAGTTCATATCACTATTGAATCACGTGACCCAGGAGTGGAACTAAAAAAATAAATATATATATTTACATCAGTTGAAGGAATATGATTATCAATGTCACTTCGATAAAGACCTAAAATAGATTTATTTCTCTGGTGAGATTCGAACCCACAACCTCATGCATGTGAAGCTAGTATCCTTTCAATTATCCTCATAACCAACTTATGTCATTCGGCTTTCTTCATACTATCGAGTCTCACACAAAATTCCGAATTTCTTTTCTCGTCACTTCCTCGCTAACGTCGACTCACCAGGATGAATGGCTGCAGTGTGCGATACTTGGGTGCTTAACCTACATAACCGTATAGATGGTTCCAAAAAGTCGATCCTACCGCTGGAGATATCTCCTTGTAAGGCATGACGAAAGAGGGCCGCCGTTTCATTATATACCCTGATATGGTGGTGGATACACATTTAGTAGTGTAGCAATACTAACACAATCGGTCTGAAACCTGCACGATCTAAGCAACAAGGAACGACTTCATACTTAGTCCAAAGGAAAATCTCCAGAATTACTAGAAAACTTATGGCCAATGCATCGAGTCCCCTGCAGTCATTTAGTCCGCGGCGACTGCTGAGAACCTTCAGAGCAGTCGACTACTTCGATGTTACACGTTCGGTGTCCTACTCTATGGAGCTGAGTCATGGACTCTATTAGGCATTTGAAATGCGATCGTATCGAAAAATATTAAGGATACCATCGACAGAGGGGTAAAATACAGGGAGCGAAAGGATATTTACAATTTGTACAGAAACCAGATGGCAATTATTAGGGTCGAGGGGCATGAAAGGGAAGCAGTGGTTGGAAAAGGAGTGAGACAGGGTTGTAGCCTCTCCCGATGTTATTCAATCTGTATATTGAGCAAGCAGTGAAGGAAACAAAAGAAAAATTTGGAGTAGGTATTAAAATTCATGGAGAAGAAGTAAAAACTTTGAGGTTCGCCGATGAAATAGTAATTCTGTCAGAGACGGCAAAGGACTTGGAAGAGCAGTTGAACGGAATGGACAGTGTCTTGAAAAGAGGATATAAGATGAACATCAACAAAAGCAAAACGAGGATAATGGAATGTAGTCAAATTAAATCGGGTGATGCTGAGGGGATTAGATTAGGAAATGAGACACTTAAATTAGTAAAGGAGTTTTGCTATTTAGGAAGTAAAATAACTGATGATGGTCGAAGTAGAGAGGATATAAAATGTAGACTGGCAATGGCAAGGAAAGCGTTTCTGAAGAAGAGAAATTTGTTAATATCGAATATAGATTTATATATCAGGAAGTCGTTTCTCCGAGTATTTGTTTGGAGTGTAACCATGTATGAAAGTGAAACATGGACGATAACTAGTTTGGACAAGAAGAGAATAGAAGCTTTCGAAATGTGATGCTACAGAAGAATGCTGAAGATTAGATGGGTAGATCACGTAACTAATGAGGAGGTATTGAATAGGATTGGAGAGAAGAGAAGTTTGTGGCACAACTTGACTAGAAGAAGGGATCGGTTGGTAGGACATGTTTTGAGGCATAAAGGGATCACAAATTTACCATTGGAGGGCAGCGTGCAGGGTAAAAATCGTAGAGGGAGACCAAGAGATGAATACACTAAGCAGATTCAGAAGGATGTAGGTTGCAGTAGGTACTGGGAGATGAAGCAGCTTTCACAGGATAGAGTAGCATGGAGAGCTGCATCACACCAGTCTCAGGACTGAAGACAACAACAACACCATCGACAGATATAGTCAAAAATATAGCGGTACGAAAATGCAGAAATTCTCAACAGCATCCACATAGCAAAACTCGATTGTTTTGGTAGCGCAATTTCGCAACAATAAATAAAACTTGTTGAAATTAATAATTCAATGAAACATTAATGGCCGGCCATTGTGGACGAGCTGTTCTAGGCGCTTCAGTCTCGAACCGCGCGACCGCTACGGTCGCAGGTTCGAATCCAGACTCGGTGTGTGTGTGTGTGTGTGTGTGTGTGTGTGTGTGTGTGTGTGTGTGTGTGTGTGTGTGTGTGTGTGATGTCCTTAGGTTAGTTAGGACTACTTAAACCTAAGTTCTAAGGGACTGATGACCTCAGATGTTAAGTCCCATAGTGCTCAGAGCCATTTGAACCATTTCTTTGAAAGATTAATGGCATACGTGACCCACGACGCACAGGATTATCCAGGCTAAATAACTCAGACCAGCAGTTTGGGTTCAGCACTGAATCAATGGTCTGAAAAACCATGGACGGACAACAGATCATGCTATCGATCGACAGTGTTACTGGAAGACGAGGCACTTAAGAGAGGAAGAATGACAAGGCAGAGAATGTTTAAAAATTACATAAATGCTCACCATTAAATCTAATAGTCCACTCATATAATCGCGCTAGCTGCCATTAAAATTAATCTGCAATTGGCATAGAGTTAAAATTTTTTGAACCTAGTGCTGTTAAAAGCATTCATGTTAACACTTATTTTGATCAATGTACGTATTTTTTGAGACATCCATTGTACGAGGACGTACAGAAAAGTAATGTTGACAAGTTTTGAGTGAAAAGTCACAAAGATTTTTAAATAAAACAAACTTCATGAACATTCTGCATCGGTATTCTTCACGTCAATAAATTTAGTTTTCAACACACTCACCCTCGGAACCAGCACAATTTCCCCACCTAGATACTATTTTGTTGACACCGTCACAGTATATTGTTTGACTATGTTAACAGAGCCACAACCTTACCTCTGCTTGCACCGCTTGAAATAATTGAAGTGCTCGAAGGTTTTCTTAGTTTTGCACATAGACGAAAATCGAGACTGTGTGTAGGATGATCGACGGCAGTGAACCAAGGACGTCGGCTTGCTGCAGATGCCGCAGCGATCGTGTGTAGTTTGGCACTGCCGTGCTCAAGGAGAGTGTGCTCCACATGCGGACGAAGTCTTCGAATTCGTGCTTTTAGTGTTGTGAGCTTTTTCTCACCCCCAACATAGTCACGTCACACACCGCTATGTAACGCGGTACGAAGCAGAGGGCTGCAGATATCCATAGTAAAGATGTAGAATGTTACTGACTTCAAATAAAACAGACCGAGTCATTATCTTCTCAGCACGCCGTCGTGTTATAAGCAGAAAAATCCAAAAAATTGTTTCAGAGCAAAGTATGCTGTATTTTTAAGTGAAGATCTTTGTAACGTACATCTGTGGTAAACGTTATGCTTGTGATATATGGTGACAATTCGTATTTATATTTACAATGGAAAGAGATTGACCAGTGGCCAACAGACAACTAAAACGCTAGTTGCTAGATGGATATTAACTGCAATAGCGCCCACGCTGCCACGGTAAGTAGGTGTTTTGGTTTCGCGATACATGTCGCCGTTTAACTGCCGCTCGTGGCGATACATTAAAGAGTGCTCTGTCTTATTGTCAAAGAGCCAGTACCCAGATTCAATCTAAAGAAATAAAGACGCGAATTCTGTGCGCCACATTTTCAGATGTCCCTCAAACGGTTCCAAAACTAGTTAACTCGAATTTAAAAAAATTCAAAAAGTGGGTTGTGTCAGTTTTCCACATTTATGTTCAGTATACATTCACAGGCAGTTGAACAGTGGTTCCCAGCCTTTCTCAGACCGTTGCTCCTGACTGTCATCAGACATTTGCCAGTACCCCCTGTCCTACCCCCCCCCCCCCCCCCTCCCTGAGGTCTGTGGCCTTCCCTCCCCCACATTATCACTAACTTTGGCACATAAATAAACTGTACAGTGAACAACTTTTCTAGGAACACTTTTATTTTCAAAATCATGAGAGGTGGAGGGTATTGTGTGGGGGGGGGGGGGGGGGGGGGGAAGGCGATATTAGACTGAACGACGAAGGAATTCGTGATGCATGTCAAGGGCTAGCCACAATTACTTCTCAGGTAAGAGAGCTAACTATCCAAAATAAGGATAAACACATGTTCCAAACGCTTCTCTTGCTCAACCTCTCTACAGTACGGTACTTGCTTGATCTGCACGTTGCAACCTCAATTAAAATCAACCGAGCAAAAATGTGTGCACGTACTGTTCATAAATCACTTGATTGTTACGCTCCTTGCTTCTGAAATATAAGACTTCAGGCTTTTAAATCTTGGTATCCGAACACAACATGTGAAGCTATTATCCTTTCCATTACACCTCACAACCAACTAACGTCACTCAGCTTTCTTAATGCTACGGAGTGTCACACAAAATTCAGAATTTCTTTTCTCGTCAGTTACTCGCAAACGTGGAGCCACCATTTTGAGTGGCTGCAGTGTCTTAACCTACATAACCGTACAGATGGTTTCAGACCAAGTGTTACTTGCAGAGCAGTAGGATAACGAGCTATCGGCCTGGCAATTGAGTTTGAGTTTGGCCGAAGCAACTTTAGGCACGAAGGGGATAATGATGTGTCCCTCCGAGAATAATTTCGCGTGGGCTGTAAGCGGCGCACAGCTCAGCGTTTACATAGTTTTCTAATTACATCTCACACAGGGAATATTATTATTAAGCCCAGTTTCAACAGCAGCGAATGGAAGCGAACTCAAGCGTACGAACATTTGCAGACCACTTGCCTGTATTCATTACCTTTCGTCTAAGAGGTCTGTTTAAAAAATTCCGGAACTTTGTCCACAAAAATTTTCTACGCTTACCTTCACATATTTGTATATGATCACCCCCACGACTGATAAACCGTTTCCACTTCTGGGAGCAGACTTGGTTCGCCTTTCGCTGGACCGTGCGTCTATCGTTACAAATCTTCGTCCTCTCAACTTGGTTTTCAACTTTGAAAATAAATGTCTGCAAGGGCCAAGCTGACCTGACAAGCTATTTTATATGTTGATCGTTCAGAACATTTCCCTACACATTGTGAAGATTGAACCTTCATGACAACGTCATAACTGCAGACCCGTCACCAGTTATAATTTTCTTAAGGAACATCTCGTTCTCATTTGGGTGATCCTAAGGCTCTTCTCAGATTGGGAGGTGGAGGTCTTTCTGCTCTTGACTCGTGAGCCGTGGCACGAACTTGGCGGCAACACGATACATTGCAAGATGCTGTATTAGGATTTCACGATCCAACTGCAATGTTACATTCTTCTGCAATCTCTCGGACAGTCAGTCTTCGTTCAGCACGCACAGGATCGTTGACGTTCCTGACACAAGCGTTGCTGGCAGAAGTCGGAGGACGAGCGTCGTCTTTAGCTTCCGTCCGGCCGTTCTTAAACCGTGTGAACCATCCGTAACACCGAGTGCGGCTTAAGCACTCATCACCGTAGGCTTCCTGCATCATTTGGCGTGTCTCTGTAGAGGTGTTCTTGAGTTTAGCTCTTATGTTCCTATGGGACCAACTGCTGATGTCATCAGTCCCTAGGCTTGCACCACTTACACACACCCACGCCCGAGGGAGGACTCTAACCTCCGACAGAGGGGAGCCACACGAACCGTGGCAAGGCCCCTAGACTGCGCAGCTACCCCGAGCGGCGGTTTTCTTGAGTTTCACGCAAAATTTATTGCAGGTGCATTGCTCCTCTAACTATACCCTCTCGAAGTTCGCCAACTGTGCGACACAACGTTCTAGTCAATACAGCACTGAACAATAAGCTAACAGACATACAACAGTGAAACTTCCCGCAGTTACACATTAAGCACACGCGTGTGCAGGGATGTCAACTGCATTTCGCCCCAACACGCCATTGGCGCGAAATTACGAACGTTCCCAATTTTTTTTAACACACCTCGTATATTCAAAATTTACGGTATGTTCTAGAAATTTGGCAAGTAAGCTTTCTCGGGATAGCTTATGTGTATCTTCAGGCATCTCCCAATTTCTTCAGCATCTCTGTTACAGTCTCCTGTGAGCCAAACAAACCTGTGCTGTCTTTATTATGAACAGTTCAATATCCCCTGCTACTCGTATATGGGACAGGTCCCACACCATGGAGCAATATTAGAGTATGGGTCGCACCAATAGTTCAAAAAAGATCATCTTTGTGCACTGATTATATTTCTCTTTAATTCTAACAATAAATTGCAGTTCGCCACCACCTTTATCTTTGACCGACACGATGTGATGGTTCCATTTCTTACTTCGTTATCACCAATGTTAAGACTCTCGCTTTTCCCGTTTATGCTTCATCTCATCACTATTGTCTTTGATTTACTCTGACCCCTAATTCTACACTCATTATATTGTATATTTCATTCATCAGATCCTGTAGTAATTCACTTTCACTGACAAGGATAATATTATCAGCAAACACTGTCACTGATATCCTTTCAACCCGTATTTCAGTGCGAATCTTGAACCTCTCTCTTATTTTCTTCATTGCTTCTTTGATACAAACATTGAACAGTATAGGCGAATAACTACATCAAAGTCTTACTCTCTTTTTAATCCTTGCACTTCGTTCTTGATCTTCCACTCTTATTTCCTCTTGGGTCTTGTACTAATATATACCCGTCTCTGCCTAGAGCTATTTTCTTCACAACTTCGATCTTGCACCATTTTACATTGTCGAACGCTTATCCAGGTGTAGAAATCGTTTGAGTTTTATTCAGTCCTGCTTCCATTCCGTATCCTTACAATGTGTTACACCGAGGTATTTGTGTGAGCTGACCGACTGAAAATGAGAGTTATTGATGCTGTAGTCATAGGACACTATGATTTTTCGTTTTGTGAACTGCACAATTTTAGGTTTTCGAACATCTAAAGCAAGCTGCAAAAACATCCGGAATTCTGTTTGAGTCTACGTACAAAAATGCATTGTTAGGAAAACAAACTAAACCAAGGAGGGACAAAATATCAGTAACGAACAACGTAGAATCTCTGTGGCTAATCTGGATTAAACTGCTCCATCATCTTCAGCAACAACCAGGGCACAATCCAAGGAGGGATCTACACCCACATGGATATTGTGCAAATCATATCTAAGTGCCAGGCATAGGGTTTATCGAATCACCTTCACAATTGTCTATTATTCCAACTTCATGTCTTGAACTGCCCAAGGTGTGGTGAAGACTAAAACGAGTCTGTCACGGAAGACTGTATTGAGTGTGATGTCTGCTCCCAACAGTGGCATGAAGAATGCACAGTTTACGAAAGTCATGGTGCATTTTCTTGTTATTGGTGTTAGTGCGTACTCTTGCCAGATGATGCAGCTACGAGCAGTGTCATATATATGACATTTAAGGTTTGGGTTAAACGTTACTCAGCTGTATCTGATAAATGTTGTTCCTAAATAAATGAGCAATGGTTTGCTACTTGTTTGTTTTAACTTTCTCATCAACTAGAAATGACCGACTAAATACTAAGCGCATACTCCTTCGTGAGTTTCCCCTGCAAAGCAAATTAATGAAGTCGAATAGTCCGTAGGAAGAATTTTTGTAGTTTCATGACTTTAGGATGGCATGACTGTGATGAGCTAAGAGCGGCTGACAAAAAATAATTGTTTTATTTATAACCTTAATGTTGCAATTGAGAATGGCGTGTCTGGTTGAAGTTTCCACATTAACTGAGCAACGTTCAACGATGCGTTTTCCCTTTCAGAAGGCAGAAAACGGCCGAAATATTTTCTCTAACGTTTTTTCAGTATGGTCGAAGCTGTGCGAAAGACGGAAATTTTTGATAAATACGTAGGACAGTTCAAAAACAATCTAACTTCAGTGACTAATAAAAAAACACCGTGGCCGGCCAATTGAACTGTCTCCTCCTTCGCTTAAAGCCGGCTCTGACGACATTACTCCTGATGGCCGACGTGTTGCAGTAGAACTGAATAGCAAAATAGCTGCAACAGGTAGTGGCACAGTCCACAACGTCGTCATTGACATGCTCAAGTACAGCGAAACAAGTCCAACGTGGGTCCCGAGAGAATTCACACAACACAAGGAAACAAAGAGTGCTATGAACGTGAAGGTGAACCTTTTTCGAACGAGATTTTAACGTGTGATTAAACTTTCGTTCAAAATGGGGAACCCGACTCGAAAAGACAAGGAGTGAAATGGAAGCACACTAGTTCACCTGTCCGAAAGGAATTCAAACTCGAGCATCAGCGAGGAAAGTGATGCTGGCCATCATTTGGATGCCAAAGTAGTTGTATTTTGGTGATTATTTGGAAGATCAGCGTACAGGATGCAGCGCTGACCACTCACACATAGTGATGAGCAAAGTAAAGCCGAAAACGAGAGGAAAGGGTCGCCAATGTCAAAGAAAAGACGTGATACTATTACACAACAACGCTCGCCCAAACATAGCGCAGCTGATCCAAGAAACCACTGGAAGGGAAAAGAAACAGTAATGGGTTGGGAGACTCTGCGTCATTATCACTACAGTCCAGATTTGACTTTCGTGAATTTTCATTTTCATATTGCTGATATTATGGAGAATGGAAGCTGTCTGCATTGTACTTGACTGGTAAGAAAAACTTCAAAAGTCAACCTCACTTGTAGAGCATTTATTGCTACCTGTTTGACCCGCTCAAGGACGCATCGCTTGGAAAGGATTCGGCGACAGCGAAGAAGTTAAAACAATTTCAGTTTTACTTGCTTCATTCGCATTTATCGCCTTTCTCTTGCCCAGCAGTATTTCGCAAAGGACTGGCAAAAGCGCAAGTTGCAGCCGTATATAACGAGATCAATATACATTTGCCTTCTGAATATTACACCTGTAATGGGTCCAACCTAAGGCAGTTTAAAAAATCGCAGGTAACACTCGTGTAAAAGAAGAGTAACAGAAAGGATGTGCAAAATTACAGACATCGATTTTCTGCAGAATCCTAGAACGTATTCTAAATATGATTATAATAAATTTCCTAGACACCGAAAAGCTTACGTCCAGAAATCAGCACGGTTTTAGAAAGCTCGTGTGAAACGCAGCTTGCCCTTTTCGCACATTATATACTGCGAACCACGGATGAAGGGTCCCAAGCACATTGCACTCTCCTATATTTGAGAAAAGCCTTTGGCACGGTGCTCCACTGCACACTGTTAACCAAGGGCCTCGTATGAGCATACGGAGTCGGTTCCCAGATATGAGAGCGGCTTCAAGTCTACAACAGATACCAGTACGTTCTCGACGGTGAGCGTTGATCAGACACAAGGATATCGTCAGGAGTGTCCCAGGAAGTGTAACAGACAGCTGTTATGCTGTATAGACATAAATGAGGTGACAGGCTGAGTGAACAGCAGTCTGCGGCTGTTGATGATGCTGACGTGTACGGGAGAGTGTCGTCATTGAGTCACTGTAGGGGGGTACGATTAACGGGAAGCGCGGACAACTGAGAAACGCGCAGGAGTCAGTGAGGTACTGAGCCATGCCGACGCCGGTGCCTTAGTTAGCTGCGCTACGTTTTTCGGTTGAGGACCCAGGATACGAAGAGCTTCATCGAGGTGGTCCCACATATTCTCGATTCCGGGAAGCCTGGTGGTCGGCGGAGTACAGCAAACTCATCCTGGTGCTTTTCACACTGCAAGCTGTGTCACAGATTTAGTTGTTCTGCTGGTAGATTCCGAGGGAAAAAAGACTCGATGTAGGTGTGGCAACGGTTCCGACCGATATTTCTGCTCATCCACTGTGCCTTCCAGAACGACTGGAGTGTCACGATAACGTTTGTGAGATCGTAACGATCCTTCCTCCTGTCCTAACCCTGCCGCCGACTGTTGCAGGGTGTTCACTTTCAGGTGAATCGCGCCCTACACGCCATCGTCTGTCTGTCACTTGGAAAGCCCGCAGGTCACCGTTCAGTGGACGCCCAGTCGCAGAACTGGCGTAAAAATTCCAGCCTTCGTCGAGGACGAACAGCAGTCAGCATAGGTGTGTGGACCAGGAGTCTGCTGTGGAGACCCACACATAGCATTTTTCGCTGAGTGGTCTTAGAGGAGACACTGTCGGTAGGCTCTTCGGTTCACGTGCATGGTCAGTTGCTCAGCAGTTGCACGTTATTCACCTGCGGTCTCCTTTAACTCCTGTCCTCTGTGGACCGTGGGGCACCACAACGGCCTCAGCGTCGGCTCTCGACAGCGCCATGCGCGGAGTGCTTTAAATATGGCAACACGCCAACATTTTACGAACTCTGCCGTTTCGAAAATGCATCCACCTGTGGCCCGAAAGGCAATGATCACGTCCTTTTGGATGTCACATAAGTGGCTGAGTTTCCGCGTTACGCATACCCTACTCATTAGCGTCGGACACAGGCGGTGATCACGTTAATGTGACTGGAGCCTGTGGTTAGAAAAAGGAAAGGAAAAGGAAACAGAAAGGGGAAAGGATGGTAAGCGGTGCCAGGAGCACCGGAAATGTGGTAATTATACGAATTGCTTGTACAGGAACTCCGAACGGAATAGGAGCAGCGGCAGTTTAAAAATTGTAAATGGTAGAATCACGGCTCAACTGTAAGTTTCTCGCCCAACCTGACGAAACAGATGTGGAGATTGAGAAACGAATGCATAACTGCTGGGAAACAGTCTGCGGTGAGTAGACAGTGCCTTTTTTCGGAGGGTTTAAAGAGCAATTTCAAGATTTGCGAGATAAAGGTTTAGATTACGTCGCAAGTATAACGAATTATGAGAAAGACTGCACTGTGTAAGGGAAGCTTCTGGGATGTCCCATAACCGTGGCAGTAGTTCAGGGATTCGGCAGCACGAAGATATTTTGAAAGTGACTGAAGTTTTTTTGGAGACTGATAATAACCCTGTTCCTGACAAATGAATCCTGGTGATCAGTTACGAAGAAGGGGAGAAAATGTTTGAAAATAAAGCTCTTCTTATGGACGGACGTTTCAGAGGTGTTCGAAACAACTTGTTGATACCTGAAGCACGGAAGACTAGCTTTTTTACCAGAGGAAAGTCAAAATAATTGTGAAATATTTTTTCTCAACCGAGAAATGTCATAACTTGGTTGTCATTTAAACCTGCATTGCTTTACTTCGAAATGATTGCAAATTAAACTATGAAAACAGTGTTATCCGAGACATTTATTTTACAGTTGTAATTTTCATTTCAAGCAATGCCTGTGGAAGACATACAAGAACTGCGATTAGTGGAGCAATACAGGGATGAAGAAGTAGTTCGTTTGTCTTGCCGCACGTGTGCTGTAGAGTCCATCTTCCACCGGACTGCCTTGATGAAGCATGGAGAGTAACAGCGTAGCAAGTGCCCAGTGGCGTAGACTATTTAATCAGTCAATAGATGGAAAATGCTAGTACACAACCTGAAATGTGGAATTGGTGAAGACAGACAGTCGACTAAAATTATTTCGAAATAAATTCACTCTTAGGTTGGCTTCAGTTGCGTTAGATAATACTTCGATACCTAACACTACTGTTAGTAGTTATCTGCGTTCAGAGAATTTATTTCAAAGTGATTTCGGTCAGCTATCTACCGTCATCAATTCGATGCACAGGACCATGAATGCTGTCGAAGTTTGGCATAGCAAACGATACTCAATAAGGCAAAGGTATCTTAACCTACAATTTCTGTTCAATACGCTAAAGGAGAATGCAATAAAACCAATATCTGAAATTGAAAAAAAAAATCTGTTGGTCAGCTTCTTCAGTGAAAGAGGTAAAAGATACATATGTGTTGAAAAAGAGTTAAAAGATATTTTAAGAATACATAATGACTCGGTGGATCTAAGAAGTTTAAAATTTATATCATTCCTACGATAAAATGTGGAGAGGCGTTCTTATTACAAAACGGCACGCAGAGCCTCCCCATTGTCGCGGCTTCCTTTGCACGTCGGAGAACCCGCAGCTAAAATGTATGTGGTCAGAAACACCGCGTTGGCTCACAGGTCGCCGAGTCCACGGCTGCAGAATCCCATGACACCCTTCAAGAGGCGGCGAGGCATCTTGTACAGTAGTTATTTGAGAGTGAATTTTTTCCTCGCTCCTCAAGAGACGTCATCAAACGGATCTTCCTGCTTCTGGAGTGTCTACGCGACTATGAGGGAATCCCGAAACGTTACATCTTATTTTAGTTCTGCTCTCCGTTCCACACCTTCAAGGACCCACTTGTTTTCTGTGGCACTCGAACACTTGTACTTCTCCGATGTCATTTTCGCGAGGGATTTATGTACTGTGCTTATGCTTTATTAAGAAAACACGGGAATTTTTTAAGTGTATAGGGGTGAAACGATTATCTTAATAACCGATAAAACAACTCCAGATATCGAGTATTACGTACCGGCTGACACTTCATTACAAAATGTTTACGGGCTGTCTGTTATCCCAGTCGCTTCCGTTTATGAAATGTACCGAACACATGAGCATTCTTCGATAAACAGTTCTGACATGGGTCTTGACAACACGATCGAATTACAGAGGTTCAAATAGTGAGATGCGACTGCGTGCAACTGCATAGGCAGATTTTCAGTCCCTGCATGTAATTGTAACGGAACTAAGGAGATTATAGCGACACGAACGTCAGCCGGGTAAATAAGTCGTACACTAAGTGGACATCCAGCGGACGCAAGTAAACACTTCCTGTTACACCACGCCACTGCTGCCTCGGTGTAAACACGGAGGACAACAGGAAGTGCTCTACGACCACTAGCTGGACTATGGAGCAAGAAACAGCCGGGGTCCCCGGTGGTCTAGTGGTAAGGGGGTCTGGAACGTTCCAGCGCCTCGGCTGGGGCTATTCGCCCCAGCCGGGCCGGGGTTCAATCCCCGGCCGGCGCTGGAATTTTCAGACTTCCGAACACTAGCCTCCACCTCTGCCTTGGCATGTGGCGCATGCCGGGTACCCCCGTGGGGTCCTTGCTTCGGGTCCCACGTGGAGCTCACTCCCACACTACAAACTAAACCTGGTTATGCTGGTGCAAGCATTTTAAATTTTAATTCACACACTTTCTTCACCAGACCACATCTACATATATTTTAAGGTACTTAATATATCTCACTATGGTATCAGTTATATTTGTAGGAAACTATGAAACAAAAACCTTACCAAAAAAATGATTTTTGTTATCCTTCGTGTGCTGAATACTTCTGAGGTAAATACCCAAACATCTGCCATTTTCTTGTAGTTAACAATGAATATTCGAAAAAAGTTTATCATACTGATTCATATATTACATAATGTATTTTACTCATTCTCAGTGCTGAAAAAGCAGTAATTATTTCAAAGTCATAAGAAAATGCAAAATATTGTATCACAAGCCAACAAGGTGTTCTTTTTTGTATCATGATTTACTATGCGATTAATAAATTCTGTATAATAAATCGTTTCGTAACAATTGACAATACCTTTTAAAAATACATTGTTTTCACTTATTGCATTTTCAAAAACTAAAACAGGCCTTTTTTTCTCAAATTATTCTAGTGTCAAAATGAGATGTTTGATTTTACACAGGTCACTAATGACATAAACTGTTTTTTTTATAAAAACGATATTTCTCGTGGTTTTATGTGAGCTGAATGCTGTATCAAACAGATAACACTTAAAATTAATTAGAGGAATTTCTAGGTGATTTTACTAACACGCCCATATAGTTCATATAATATTTCGATTAATAGTTACATGACTACCTCTCTGCCTCTACTTTTTGTAAAAGTATCTTGTAGATCAGAGAAAAAATTGTATTACTACCTCTCCAGGTTAAGTGCAGTTCAATGAAAGAGATTGTAAAGGCCGTACCGAAGATGCAGAATATTACGTTCTCTGCAAGGCATTTGCCATCAGTAATGAGTGAAACTGTAAAATAGAAATAAGGGCTGAAAAACGCCTATTACTGTTGTACTATTATATCACTAACGTTGCACTGCATAAACTTACTTACAGTTCTCGTTGCTGTTCAATATTCTTTAACTCACTATACCGTGCGATTATGTTGTTAACATTTAATGTAACAGTAGTCCTGTTCCGAGCCACATATCCATTTTTAATGCTTAAAAGTGTGGACAAAACTATTAGTAATACTAAATTACGAAGAGGGAATGATGAATGTAACATGCTGCGTACATTAATGTCGCTCGAGATGTAGTTTGCATTATATGTTATCAGAACAGAACTATTTTGTAATGTGTGAAATACACAAAAATACGGTAACAGACAAACCGAGCAGTGATGCCGTAATCTGTTTTGTAATAATAGTGTAAAGGAAGAAATAAACAGCAACTAGACATTTAAGTCACTCAATTTTCGCGGCCATTTTGCTGTTCATCACTTCGCTGCTAGATGTCGCTACTAGTTCCTCACACACTCAGTTGTCTGTAGTGCAGGGCTTCGCCACCAGAAGGCTCTATCAGCACCGGCGAGGACTCACTCTGTCGACGTTTGCTGCTTCACTCCTCAACATCTATGCTAACTGACGTGACTGCTAAATTTTCAGACTAAACGAAAAAAATAACACCAACACCAAATAAGGCAAATAGTGATAAGTGCGGATACTATCGAACCATCACTTTCATACGTCCTGGCTGAAAATACTGATCCAAAATATTTACACAGGAATTAGAGGAGACGAGCTAGAGGAAAATCGATTTTGAGAGAACACACTAGCCGCTAGAGATCGGTTGAAGAAATTCAACCCATATTTATAACATCTATAGATGTTACAAAATAACTTCTGACAATTTTGAGCAAAATATACAGTTTGAATTTAAGATGATGCAACCAGCGACAAAATACAGTGAGCGGCATGTTATCTAGAGCTCTGCCAGAAATCAGACAGCAATTTTAAGACTTAAAAGACATAAAGGAAAGCTGGCAGTTGATAGTTGAGAAGAGAGAGTGAGAGAATGAAAGTGAGAGAATGAGAGAGACAGAGAGAGAGAGAGAGAGAGAGAGAGAGAGAGAGAGAGAGAGAGAGAGAGAGAGAGAGAGAGAGAGAGAGAGAGAGATAATGGGAGGGGGGGGGGCGGTTCGGTTCTAGCCCATTCACCCATGTTATTCACTTTGCATACAGAATGTTTCACACGTCGTGCTACACACTTATCGCGTCTGTAGAGGGGACCTACCAGATGAAGTTTTACATAGGAATCGATGTCTGGAAACGTCATCCAGCGACGCTACAGGGTATCGAAGTTACAGGCGCTGGAGTCTGTAAAATATGTGTACACAGAAAGATTCAATGAAGATGTTACCAATTTTCTATGATGATGGAGATGGATAAATGTATAAATTTGAGGTTATGTCCCTATAACGGAAAATTGGAAGAGAAGACATTCCTGTTGCGTGTGACAGTATGTACCAGTAGTGTTGCAGCTAAGATGTAGGGCAGGAAACTTTCAGAGGTGGTAGTATGGACCGAATGTCCAGTACACATGGGCTGTAAAATGCATACCTTAAGAGCTGTGAGGACTTGTTCATCTTCGCTAGCATAAAACATATCTCCACTGTTGAACAAGTGCTCATAGCGCCTCAGGTATGCATTTTGTAGCCCATATTTACCGGACATTTTTTTCTTACTTTGATCCATACTACCACCTATGAAAGTTAGCAACAACAGTACCAGTACTTGTATTCCGCCGTCAGAGGTATGATAACGATATTCCCTTGTAACTTCCGGAACATGATACATGATCAAATTGATAAATAATCACGGCATCACACTCTACTTACATACATTCGCCGGGGCTGGTGCCTGTATTTTGATGCTCTGTAGCCTCGTTAGATGACGTTTGCATGCATGAGTTACTAGGTAAAATTGCAAGCTCTAGAAATGTGAAACACCTTGTATAAAGAAAGCAACATACGAAATGAACAAGATATTTGGGAAATTAATCGAAGATAAGAAAGAAGAAATAGGAACTGTTTCCAAATCGACCTTTCATTTCGCTGCTGCTGATTTGAAATTTCGTGGCATTTATTCGCTCTGAAGAGGATCGTTCAAACGATGGTCGGAATGTAGTTATTTTAGTTGTTTCACTGTTTTATAATGACATGGCCTAGAACCCAAAATGATTTTCTCCAAGTTGTTTGTAGGAATTCTATCGCTTCTCACCGATATTTTCAGTATGGTACTGGTATTTTTTTTCCTACACCTACCAACTTTAATAGTGCTTGAAATGATGAAAATTGTCTCCATATCAAAAAGTATTAGGTACTGAGACGGTGCTTGGTTTTAATGATAACAATATACAGGAAAATTCAGCCATGTTTCTGCGAAGTTGCATTACGCCGAAATTCTGAAATACATCCGTATATTTCGAGTGTCGTACAACAGCTGTAGGTAGGAGACGGGGTACTGCAGAAGTAAAGCTGTTTAGACGGGACGTGAGTCGTGTTTGGGTAGCTCAGATGGTAGAGCACTCGCCCACGAAAGGCAAAGGTCCCGAGTTCGAGTCTCGGTCCCGCACACAGTTTTAATCTGCCGGGAAATTTCATATCGGCGCACACTCCACTGCAGAGGGATCTAATTCTGGAAAGAACTGTATAGTTAGTGGAGAGATACAGGATGTTGCAAAATTCCCGTTAAAAACTTCTAGGGAACTGAGTGACGATATTCTGAAGAGGAGCCCATGTATGGAAAGGTATATCCGTGCTACAGCCGTATAAATACACCTTCGCTAATGTGGTATGCAACAGGGTTATAATCACTGGAGGGGGGGGGGTTACTTACGTCTGATCCTATGCTGTCATTTGACGGCTGTCTCCTCTCTGACCTGGATCGAGTCTCGTTCATGTGACTGTGAGTGTTAGAGCAACATTTCTGAGTACACTTTTGCCGAATACACCGACACGAGTATCCTGTGTGGCCAAAGCGCACAGTACTGGAAGAGCTGCTGGTCGCCTTTATCAAGATCGTTGTCCACAACGTCTGACTCCTCCCCACACGCTTTTCGTTGCCATTGCACAACGTCTTCGACTATGGGTGTCTTCACCGTCAGCAGGTGCGTCTGTGGTGCCCCGTGGAGACGCAGCGCACGCGAATTGGAAAATATATTTATATGGATATTGTGTCTGTTCTTCCGGACATGTGCGAAAGGACGCTACGAATGTAGTGTGTGGACATACAAAGGTGAGAATGTGGGTCTCGCGGGAGGCGTGCGCGAGACAGTCCCTGTAGTCTCACTATCCTCTGTGCCGTCTGTGGCTCAGATGGATAGAGCGACTGCCATCTAAGCAGGAGATCCCTGGTTCAAGTTCCGGTCGGGGCACACATTTTCACCTGTCTTCGTTGATATCTATTAACGCCCGTCAGCAGCTGAAGGAAATAATATCATTGTAATTTCAAATTGGAAAACGCCCTCCTGTAAAACCAGTGTCTCTGAATACCGATTTTTTTGATTCTTTGGTTATTAAAGAGTGAAACTGTAGAACAATAGATGTACTCGGTCACATCTACACTGAAATGCCAAAGAAACTATTATAATAATACGTATTCAAACACAGAGATATGTAAACAGGCTTAATATGGTGCTGCCGCCGGCAACGCCTATGTAAGACATGTGTCTACCGTAGTTGTTAGATCGGTTACTGCTGCTACAATGGCAGGTTATCAAGATTTAAATGACTTTGAACATGGTTTTATACTTGGCGCAAGGCCGATGGGACACAGCATCTACGAGGTAGCGATGAAGTGGGGATTTTCCTGTACGACCATTTCACGAGGGCACCGTGAATATCAGCAATCCAGTAAAACAATAAATCTCCAACATCTCTGCGGCCAGAAAAAAAATCCTGCAAGAATGGAATCTGAAGAGAATCGTTCAGAGTGGCGAAAGTGCAACCCTTCCGAAAATAACTGAAAATTTCAATGCTTGACCATCAACAAGTATCAGCATGCGAACCATTCATGGAAACATCATCTACATGGCCTTTCAGAGCCGAAGGCCCACTCGTGTACCCTTGCTGACTGCACAGCACAAAGCTTTACGCCTCATTTGGGCCCATCGGTACGAACATTGGACTGTTGATGACTCGAAACATATTGCCTGGTTGGACGTGTCTCATTTCAAAATGTATATACAGTATGGACGTGTATGGGTATGAAGACAACATCATGACTCCATGGACCCCGCATGTCAACTGCGGACTGTTCAATCTGGTGGAGGCTCTGTGACGTTGTAGAGCGTGCGCATTCGGAGTTATGTGGGATCCCTGACACGTCTAGATACATTCTGTCTAATCACCTGCATCCATTCGTGTTCATTGTGGATTCCGACGGAAGTGGGTAATTCCAGCAGGACAATGGAGCGGCCCACACAACCACAGTTGCTACAGAGTGGCTGCAGGAACACTCTTCCGAGCCTAAACACTTTCGCTGGCCACCAAACTCCCCAAACATACTGTACGTTTCTAGTAAATTTTATAGCATTAACTACCATATCTGGAATGCCTTGCAAAGTGTTGATCAGGGGAGATCTCTGCTCCCTCTTGCTGTTACGGATTTATGGGCAGCTCTGCAGGTTTCATGGTGTCAGTTCCCTGCTGCGCGACTTCAGCCATCAGTAGAGTCCATGCCACGGCGTGTTGAGGCACTTCTGCGTGCTCGCGGGGACCTTAAACGATATTTCTTTGGCTCCTCAATGTAACAAATTACTTATCAAAGTGACAGCGTTACCAACATGTTTTCAAGTGGTTCTAGTATACGGTACGTCTCGGGAGACAGGTTACAATTTAAAATAAGAGTATTATGTACTCAGTCCCCTCTACAAGTTGTAGCAGGTAGTGATGGGAATTTCAGAACATCCTGTACGTTTCCAGCAAACTGTATAGCCGTTGTCGTATTACAATTGGTATCTGCGAATACATTCCATAATTCGTGACAGATCGCGAGGCGCGACTGCAGAAATCCGTAGCGTTTACCCAGGGGGCGTCTCGGCTACGGCAGCTCTGACGGCTAGTTTGAAGGCCACATTCAACTAGTGTTGCCAGAGGTGTCTCTTTTTAGAGATTCTACGACTCGCCCCACGTAAGCTTTAAAAAGGAAGACCAAATGCTCCAACTTCTGGCCTCTGCTAACATTTCGAAATACACTATCCTATCAGTGAGTGTACAGACACCTGTTAGTGGACATTAATATGCAGTGCGTCCACCCTTTGTCTTTATGGCGGCTTGAACTCTGCTCGGGACACTAAGTGAGGTGCCTACCGACAATTTACGCACCACACACGGATATCGTATCTACGTGTTTGTACACGCAAGGCAATAAATTGCTCAGCAAGATCGCCATATCTCTCATCAATTTTCAACATCTGGAGCACAATGGGCAGGTTCTTTAAAGCAGGTCGCGATTTTGAGGATGTAACGAACCAACTGAACTGAATTTGGTACGATATCCGTCAGAAGGGTATAAACTAACTTTATCAGTGAATGTCAAGCCTAGTAACTGACCGCGGAAAGGCCAGAGGTGGCCCAACACGTTATCGACTTATCAATTTGTGAAGCTCTTTGTCTTGAATTAATCATCCAGTTTTTCTTCAACTCTAATCATTCATTTGACCCTACACGTACAGTCATGCTCAAAACTATCCTAACGCCCGAATTGAATTTCGCCTGATTCACATGCAACCCACATAACGCAACTGTCTAGCAGGTCCCCTTATCGCTTCTTGGTACAGTCGTTTGACTATTGAAAATGGTTCCAACAAATCACCACTAGAAAACACTGTTCTGTATCGCAATAACTCAAGATGTAAAGTAATACCACGATACTACAAATATCACGGAACACCTTACCACAGATAAGACTGCCCTTAAGGCTTGTAGCTCACATTTATTACAATAAATGACATACCTGACATTTTACCACTCTCATTATTACGTCAGATAGGTAATACACGTAGTAAATTCGTCGTATTCATGATTTCCTCTTCAAAGTAACATACCGTACTTATCATTGAACACAAAATGAGATTAAAAATTGAAGTTATTCACGGGCAACCAGTTGAGAATATGTATGAACTTCAAATGACACGACGAACCGTCTCGTTCTGCTTATGGATGCAAACTCAGGTCATGCAGACTAAGCAATGATTTCGTGCCTGACGGATACTAACTGTCACTCCTGATTAGGCGTACAGAGAGTGATATACCTCGATTTTAGACAGAGCCAGTTTTCAAATTTCAACTTTAAATTACATATCGCAAGTATTTTTGCCGGACGCGAATTCCTACCCAGCACCTATTTTCACTGTTAACGAACGACGAGAGATGTTGAATCTTGGTTCTTAACAAGTAACTTACTTGAATTGCCGTGAGGTAAGGCTTTGTACTGGGCAGGGATTCGAACGTATATCGGCAGGCAGTAACATCTCTTAGCTTTTGGTTTGGCAGCACTCGACAGCCATTTCTAGGCGCAAGTAATAGAAGAATGGCAGCGCGTTTTTGTTATCAAGTAACGTCTTCATCGATTACTTTAGTTTTAATGTAATCTATGAGTAATTGCTGATGTTTGATATTAACATGAAAAGAATTCTGTAGACAGAGAAAGAACCTCTTCTTGGGAAACTACTTGTATAGTGACCAAAAGGCACGAACTGATATTCAAGTACAGTGTTCCAGCAGCGGCATGAAGAAAATGATAGTAATAATGACGGTAATAATCCAATTATCCGGTAACTTCACACTTCCCAGTGGATCTTCACGAACTAAGAAAATATCTGAATTTGTGAACATTTCAAAATGGCTTCACATCGAGCCTATGATGTCTACAAGGGTCTTTACATCCTGCTGACATGAGAATAGCATAATCTCCGCGTCAGAAGCTTTTTTCTACTTAAACATTTAATAGACTCGCGTTTTATCCACCGTGACTACTTTTGTAAGCTCAGCACATCATCCATTGCAGCTCACTCCTGGGGCTGGGAAATGTGGGCACAGTGGCCTGGTGGAACTATCACAGGAGCAATGCGTGGGTTCAGACATTTACTTTTAAGAAGCACAAACAGATTTACTTTGCGTCTGGTAACCTCAAAAGAAAGACGTTATAATCCAGAATTCGCAATACAAATCACGTTCCATCATTACCAACTGGGCAGAGCCAGGTTACGTTGGGAAATGACATAGCGGAAGTCATCGTAAACAGAAATACAGTCGCCAGTAAACTTACTTACATTAGAAAATTTTATTTTATTTTATGAACCGATAGCCATTTAAAGGATGGGGCTCTTATTTTACTTGTAATTGATTCAACTAGAGACGTTGAAAAATTTGGTGCTGGACTGTGATTCGAATTCGTTTCTCCTCTTTCGAGGATCTGAATCTCTCGGGACATTATAGTTCAACCATTTCGTCCCTTTTCGCAAGACTGCAACCTTCTCTAGGTCTCCTCCAAAGGTAAGGATGTGGGTCCGAATCCTGATCCAATACAAAAATATTCATAGTTTCAGTTCAAGCCCTATAACGTGCACACCGTCCCGCTAGTGAAAACCAACGTGCGCTTTTAATGTCTATTCATGTGTTGCCAACAATCGCAATAGGTGTCATTATTTCTTGTCAAACACGCACACACCTTACCGTTGGTGAGTAAGCATCTGATATTTAAGCTATATTTGTGGATGCACGGTAGGCGTGTAGTTAGATTGTCACTTAGGTACAAAAGTTTGTATCCTTAGTTTAGATTCAAACACCTAGCAGCTGGTAAGGAAAAGCGATACGTAACATTTGATTTTACTTAATTAACAATACGATTACGTGTTGGGTTCGTATCTCCGTCATATAAATTCACATCATGCACTTAATCTTTAAATGCATGCGCACTTAGTTACTTGAGCTTGGAGGTATATCAGACATCTTTCGTGGTTAGTTAACAGGGACGAAATTGTCTTGTTAGGAGTCCAGGTTTATTACAAAAATTGTCGTCTTTTATTTTCAAGTTTAGATTTCATTACTGGTATTGGCAAAAATTTCGGTAATTCATGACTCTTCATGGATAGCCATCAATATGATATGATTAGATTACATTAGATCAATTTTTGTTTCATAGATCATGAATACGATATTTCGTAATGATGTGTAACGTGTAATTTTAATGAAAGATTTCTTTACATACCATGATTCAATTTCTTTACAACAATTTCTTACTCTCTCTCATTCTTTTTGATTTCTCTCTCTCTCTCTCTCTCTCTCTCTCTCTCTCTCTCTCTCTCTCCCTCTCTCTCTCTCTCTCTCTATCATACACACACACATTCTTTTTTTCTTTATTTGTTTGTTTTGTTCGACTATCGGCGAGGCATGAAAACGTCTCTGAATGAGGTTCTTAGTTTTTAGTACAAATACGAAATAAATATAAAAACAACTGTGAGAGTTACTGATATATGATGCTTAGTTTTCAGTCAGTTTGGAGTAATATTAGTAACCACGCTCCAGTCCCTAAACCTAGTTACAGAAATGCGAATCAGACGCATTACGTATTCCAGGCCGTAGCAACCGCGACTTGGAGACACCAGCTATGGTCACTTCCCAGACCGCTGTACGATCACATCGGTTCGTCTTCTTCCTGCTGGTACTGTAACTGAGATTTGACAACAAGGCAACGTATGTTTTGCAACTCTGTGATCGACGAGTTCCTTCCTGGTGCGCACGGAATTTATCCTCAAAGTTCACTTGATTTTACCTGTCATTTCCATTGAATAATCTGATTTATTATCACGTTAGGTGTAACAAAAGATTGTAAATTTACGGTTTTCAGCCCAGAAAAGTCGTTGCACGTGGAAATCGCAACTAATCTCGTCCTTTAAATAGCAGTTTACGAGTGCTAGACATTATCGAACTCGTAAGAGTAAGCTAAGACACGTACTTCTACGCCAGCTCTATGGTAATGCGCTGACCTGAGAAATAGCATCTGTTATGGTTCGCACTTCCAGTCTCGCTGACTGTAACGTTTTTATCCCTTCTGTGAAAGAGCTACAAGCAGTCAGATAAAAACATCGATAAGGAAATCGCAAAAAAATACTTTCGGCTCATAGTGCAATGGTGAAAACTTACAATGCTGCACAACAGGTAACTCCTCTTCCCGCAGCTGACAAACAAATTTTGGGTTTCTAGGAATACAAAACTTTACTTATGAAATGCGACATTTGCAATGCACGACGTTTTCAACAAAGAGATGGCGCAATACAGTAGCTCAAGTGGAAAGAAACACTTCCTTTTCAAATTTGTGCATCCTACACTGTTGGCTGTTCTGTGTAGGTGGCAGGTACGTAATTTTATTTCGGTGATTACAAAATAAAGTCGAATTTATGCACTGGGTAGTCGAGGCAGCTAGTTCATTGTGATTCGGTCAACCAAGTAAATGAATTTACTGAACCTGCTGCAAATTACTACAGGAAGCCTGTGTGTCAATTCTCATCCAGAGAGGTGCAACGGCGTTACGATAGAAAAATGAGCCACATACTTATAATATGCTTGTATATCTATGGACTGGGTTCGATTCCAACTTCTGTCAATGATTTTAGATAAGGAGAGACAGATTCCATTCTCTTCTGGCTACACCAAGTGAAGAAGATATAATGACATTGTGGTCTGAAATTAACATGAAAAATGATATTCCTTTACTACAAAGTAGACGTTAGGATGAATCACAATAAAGACTGGAGCGGCGACACGTAGAAACCTTTCTTATACTTGTTATTTATTTCTAGTGACGAAACAAACGCTATGTAGGCTCACAGGACATTTAGTCCATATTTTATATAAGCTTCTGTATGTCGATAAAATCGGTTCTGATCTGGGAATGCAACTTAGACCGTACTTAACGCTGAATTTGATCCCTTCGTGAGAATACAGCACGTCTACAATTTGTTGTTTGTTCAGAACTGCAGATTCCTCAACATCTCCACATACTGCGCGTGAATGGGTTCGAATCCTGGCCCGGCACTATAGATTTCATTATGTATTATCAAGCTCTAGCATGAGAACACCTATCTGCTGGTGGATAATTATTTTAATGTTTAATGTATTTTCATTCTTTGTCAACACTAACGATATGTGACGTTTTTGACACCCAGTGAGACACAGAACTATTTGCGAGATCACTGTAAGTTCAAGATGTTAGTCCGAACTGGACAAAAATTCGGAAGCTGACGTATCTTTGTGTGTAGTCAAAAGCGATATGATGTGTGGAGCTGTATTCCCAGTGAGCACTGAACTCTTCGTCATATTATTTCTAGTTCAAACACGCTCACATGTCGCTGCTGGAGCAACAAACCCATATTTAACGTTCGTTTTCTCTAGAATATAACAGCGATAGATGCCGGGTTGGAGTCTTGGGAAGGAAAAAAATGTATGTTTCGTCTCGTCATTTCAGTTAAAACATCTAGCTACTGCCGAGAAAACCCGAAATGTCACAGTTGATTGTGCGTCGATATCTATCCGATTAAGTTCTGAGTTCGAACCCCTGTCCAACACAAAGCCTTACCTCACGGCAATTCAAATAAGTTACTTGTTAAGAACCAAGATTCAACATCTCTCGTCGTTCGTTAACAGGGACAATAGGTGCTGGGTAGGAATTCGCGTCCGGCAAAAATACTTGCGATATGTAATTTAAAGTTGGAATTTGCAAACTGGCTCTGTCTAAAATCGAGGTATATCACTCTCTGTATGCCTAATCAGGAGTGACAGTCAGTATCCGTCAGGCACGAAATCATTGCTTAGTCTGCATGACCTGAGTTTGCATCCATATGCAGAACGAGACGGTTCGTCGTGTCATTTGAAGTTCATAAATATTCTCAATTAGCTGCTCGTGAATATCTTTAATTTTTAATCTTATTTTGTGTTAAATAATAAGTACGGTATGTTACTTTGAAGAGTAAATCATGAATACGACGAATTTACCACGTGCATTACCTATCTGACGTAATAATGAGAGTGGTAAAATGTCAGGTATGTCATTTATTGTAATAAATGTGAGCTACAAGCCTTAAGGGCAGTCTTATCTGTGATAAGGTGATATTTGTAGTATCGTGGTATTACTTTGCATCTTGAGTTATTGCAATACAGAACAGTTTTTTCTCGTGGTGACTTGTTGGAACCACTTTCAATAGTCAAACGACTGTACCAAGGAGCGATAAGGAGACCTGCTAGACAGTTGCGCTATGTGGGTTGCATGTGAATCAGGCGAAATTCAATTCAGGTCGTTCGGATACTATTGGGCATGAATGAACATCACGTGTATCGATTTCCATCGCGCTGGGGTAAGTCCTCCGGGGTACGTTTATTCTCCCTAGTGTGTAAATATATTTGGAGCATGTCATTCAAAAACGTTTGAAACGACATAGACGGGAGCGGGTTGTTGTTAGGAGAGCAGAATGTATTAGACTCGCGGATCATGTGGTGTTATTGGCAGAGAGCGAAAGTATGACTGAAATGTTAAAAGAATTGAACAAGAGACGTGAGTAAATTGGAATGAGAAATAATAAGAAAAACGCAAAATGTCCGGTGATAGGTGCAAGAAAAGCAAGAACAACTATAATGTTAGGCAGGAAGATACACAACAATTTAGTGTTTTTAGATAACTGCGACGTGCTATTATGGACGACATTGGAAGTAATAAGGAGGTGAAAATACGTATAGCAATTGCCAACGAGACGTTTCATAACAGGAGGCTTTTATGTGGGTGCGTTGATAGGGGATAAAATAGGCAGGCACAGTGAGAAATGAGGTGGTGTTGATTGGGAGAACAGAGAGAAATTTTAAAGGTAGCAGGATGAGCAAACACAATTGGCATGGACACTGAATGAGAAGAGATTGTTTATTGATGGTATGAAGGAAATGGTGAATGCAAGAAGAAGAAGAAGAAGAAGAAGAAGAAGACGCAGAACATACCAGGTGGTGGACAGCGTAAGAACAGAAATTAGTTGTGAGAAAACAAGAGGGTAACAAATGATGGGACTGCATGGAGAACTACATGTGAAGACCTGCCCTAGGGCAGAACACTCATGGTGGTGGTGTTGATGAAGAGGAGACTTATGTAGGACATTTTGCAAAACGCCCATTTTCTTGTAATCCAAATTTAAACAAAACATAGGCAGCTTATAATTTGTAGTCTATAAATGACCGTGAATTGCGTGACAGATGGAACTTGCCAGTATACCAGTTATTAGGACTTATTCCCACTCCACTGACGTATGGAGCGTGCGAACTGTGGCTGCTTAAAAGCCTCTGTGCGTGCTGTGCTTAGTCTCTTCTGGTCTTCACGCTTCCTACAGTTACAATACGTAGGCGGTTTAAGTATATTCCATTCCTACTTTCATCATGTAACGTCAGTTCTAGAAACTTTCTAATTAGGTCTCCTCGAGATACTTTACTCTTCCACGGGATAGTCTGTGTCTACCATGAACTGTCCGTTAGTCAGTAAGTGGAATAACTGGTTTTCCGACACATGTCGCCATGTAACTGTCGCTCTGTCTCCACGCCAGAGAGACGGAAATTCTGTGTGCCACATTTGAAGATGAGTCTGTAAAGGTTACAAAACTAGTTAATGGAATTACAAATAGTTGAAAAAGTGAGTTTTTGCAGTTTTCCGTATTTACATTCAATGCACTAGTCACAGGCTCTAGGCGATCCTTAGGGGACAAGCTTAGTCGGTTGAGAGCGTGATGTGTCCCTCCGAGATTAATTTCACCTGGGCTTTAAGCGACTCACCGGTCAGCATTTACAGAGCTGCCAACTACATCTCACACCGGGAATATGACCAGGATTGGTTTGCATCGCAGCCTACGGAAGAGAACGCAAATCGAACGATCATTCGCAGTCATTCCCTCCATTGACTACCATTCGCCTATATTCAACAGTTAAGGATTCCTCCGGAAATATTCCAAGTAGACTTTCTCTGGATATTTTACGTTTGTTTCCAAGCGCCTGCCTGTTCAATTTGATCAGAAACTGTGTGACATTCTCCAACGGGTCAAAAAACCTGTGACCATTCGTGCCGCCCTTCTCTGTATACATTCAGTATCGCCGGGCAGTTGTATCTGATTAGGATCCAAGAATCTCGAGCAATATTCGGGGATGGGTCGCAAGCGTGATTTGTAAGCAATTTCTTTTGTACACTGATTGTATTTTCCTAGAATTCTACCAACGAATTGCAGCCATCCACCGTATTTCCCTAAGACTGCGACTATGTGACGGTTCCATTTCAAATCTCTAGAAATTTTTACACCCAGGTATTCATGTGGGTTGAGCGATAGCGAGTTTGACTCGCTGCACTATACTCGTAGGATAAGGTTATATCGTTTTGTGAACCGAACAATTTTACATTTCGGGAACATTTAAACTAAGTTGTCATGCTTTGCACTACACTGAAATCTTATGAAGGCGTGACTTCTTTCAAACAGAACTTTATTACAGGCAACAGCATCATTTGCGAAAACACTGAAGTTCCAAATAGACCGCGTAACCACGGCCCCCTTCTCCCCTCCAAATTGCTGTCTGAAAACTGGAAGTCCCATTTGTAAAACACCTTCAGAAGTTCGTTCACATTCCGTATCAGTTAATGTGTTAAAAACTTGACCTGAAGAAACATAACCCTTTGCAGTTGAAGACGCTCAGTTGTAAGAGAAGCTAGTTTTTCGAAAACGTCTCAATATTTATGTACTGAACTAGGTGTTGTACAATTCTATAATTTTCAGGTACATTCGGCGACGTTTGTGGATACTGTCTGACAAATGTGTTGCGAATAAAGTGAGTAGTAAAGAAGTAATAAAGTGAAACATCAAGCCTGATGCTGACACCTTACTGCACGATCAGCGAAAATGTAGAAGTGATAAAAGTCTTTTTCCTTTCATCATTATGTCAGGGATGTCAGAGGGGAAAAAAAGTTTCGCCAAGTTTCGAAATTATGTGTGAAGTTTGTTGGAAGTCGCCACGTGCTGCCTTTCACAAATGCTCGGTGAATATAGTCTCGATAATTTGCGCGCCATGAAATTATGCTGCCTTAGACGAGTACGCAGTTTTTAACTTTTAACGCCCGACTTATTGCGTAAACCTATGCCTTTAAATGAAGGACGGAAGGAGGATTGCATTTAATGTGCTATCGATGTCGAGGTCATTAGAGACGGAGCAGGAGTTGGCACTGCGTCAGGGAAGGGTAAAAGAAGTCCGCCGTTCCCTTTCAAAGGAACCATCCCAGCATTTACTTGGAGCGATTCAGGAAAGTTACGGAAAACGTATCAGGATGGCCGGATGCGGATTTAAACGTCATCCTCCCGAATGCGAGTCTAGTGTACTAGTTGACAGCTCGTCGTGTAGAAGCTAGCGTTGTTGGTGATGGGATTCCGGGTTCGATTCACGGCTGGGTTGCTTTCTCCGTCCGGGAAGTAGGTGTCTGTGGTGTCATCATTTCATCATCATCCGTGAAGGTGGCGAAACTGGACTGTGTAAAGGTTGGGGCTTTGTACAGGCACTGATAACCGTGCAGTTAAGCGCCCCAAAAACCAATCATCATCATCATCATCATACCATGTAATAACCACTGCGGCAGCTCGTTCGGTATACATTTAAATGAGCAGATTAAGTCAGCATTTTTAGTATTTACATTGACTTCGTTCTTCATAAATGAAAGCAGGAACTATGACAAGACAAAGGAATTGGGATAACGAATGAGAAATACCTGATTGTGCTTCTGTTTGTAGATGACATGATTCACGTTCACGAAATGACCTCCAAAGATCTATATACCACCTGAACGAAATATGCAATGAATACAACTTTAAAATTTCTAGGAACAAAACGAAAATAAGTGCACTCCGAGGAAAATACTCAGTCAGTTTAAAACTAGTTTTGGAAAATCCTGCTTTAGAACTGGTCTCTTAATCTTTCATTTAGGCTACGCTGTAAGATCTGATTTTTACTCTGATACTTAAAATAAATTACACAAATTCTGAGCTGTTTGTGACACTATTATCTGAATATTGGGCAATAAAGTACAAAAAGATTGTCCCGAAATTCTATAACGTGGTCGCGGTTCCTGTATTATGCTATGAAAGCGAAAACATGGTTAAAAAAAAAGCAAAAAAAAATCACACGGCAGAGATGAGGTTCCTAAGAAATTCGAAGAGCTGCACAACAAGAAATGATTAGGAATGAAGATACTAGAGAAAAATTAAGTATTTTCAACAGGAACTAAAAAATTCAAAAATATCGTGAACACTTCCCCAAAATATTCTTAACTACAAGCGGAATGGAAGACGTGATATTGAAAGGCCTCGGACGTGGGAGCAATTTCGTTTGAGAGACTATCCCGCGCGGCGACTACTGAAGTACTTATACATTATAGAATTCTTAAGTTATACAACCAAAATAAGTAAGTTTTAATGTAGTTTACGTTCACTGATGCAAAAAAAATTCTTGCTTTTTAAAGTGGGTTATGTTCTTTCTAAGGGTTCAAACTGTCTCCATGACAAATTTGAACAAAATCTGTTAAGCGGTTTGGACTCTAAAACGAAACAGACTGTGTTACAAAGTTGAAAAGCAACTGAGAGAAAGAAGCAGCGTCCGTTTCTGCATTAGGCGGCCATCATTTTGTAGGACAATGTTCGGGCACGCTCGGTTCAAGTCGTGACTGATTTGATCGGTATATAGGGATGGGGAGCGCCGCATCACGCATCACACTCATCTACATCTATATTTATACTCCGCAAGCCACCCAACGGTGTGTGGCGGAGGGCACTTTACGTGCCACTGTCATTACCTCCCTTTCCTGTTCCAGTCGCGTATGGTTCGCGGGAGGAAAGACTATCTGAAAGCCTCTCTCTAATTTTACATTCGTGATCTCCTCGGGAGGTATAAGTAAGGGGAAGCAATATATTCGATACCTCATCCAGAAACGCACCCTCTCGAAATCTGGCGAGCAAGCTACACCGCGATGTAGAGCGGCTCTCTTGCAGAGTCTGGCACTTGAGTTTGTCAAACATCTCCGTAACGCTATCACGGTTACCAAATAACCCTGTGACGAAACGAGCCGCTCTTCTTTGAATCTTCTCTATCTCCTCCGCAAACCCGATCTGGTACGGATCCCACACTGATGAGCAATACTCAAGTATAGGTCGAACGAGTGTTTTGTAAGCCACCTCCTTTGTTGATGAACTACAGTTTCTAAGGACTCTCCCAATGGATCTCAACCTGGTACGCGCCTTACCAACAGTTAATTTTATATGATCATTCCATTTCAAATCGATCCGCACGCATACTCCGAGATATTTTACAGAAGTAACTGCTACCAGTGTTTGATCCGCTATCATACAATCATACAATAAAGGATCCTTCTTTCTATGTATTCGCAATACATTCATTTGTATATGTTAAGGGTCAGTTTCCACTCCCTGCACCAAGGGCCTATTCGCTGCAGATCTTCCGGCATTTCGCTACAATTTTCTAATGCTGCAACTTCTGTGTATGCTACAGAATCATCCGCGAAAAACCGCATGGAATTCCGACACTATCTACTACCTCATTTATATATATATTGTGAAAAGTAATGGTCCCATAACACTCCCCTGTGGCACGCCAGATATTATTTTAACGTCTGTAGACGTCTCTCCAGTGATAACAACATGCTGTGTTCTGTTTGTTAAAACTCTTCAATCCAGCCACAGAGCTGGTCTGATATTCCGTGGGCTCTTACCTTATTTATCAGGCGACAGTGCGGAACTGTATCGAACGCCTTCCGGAAGTCGAGAAAAATAGCATATACCTGGGAGCCTGTATCTAATATTTTCTGGGTCTCATGAACAAATAAAGTGAGTTGGGTCTCACACGATGGATGTTTCCGGAATCCATGTTGATTCCTACAGAGTAGATTCTGGGTTTCCAAAAACTACATGATACTCGAGCAAAAAACATGTTCTAAAATTCTACAACAGATCGACGTCAGAGATATAGGTCTATAGTTTTGCGCATCTGCTCTACGACCCTTCTTGAAGACTCGGACTACCTGTGCTCTTTTCCAATCATTTGGAGCCTTCCGTTCCCCTAGAGACTTGCGGTACACGGCTGTTAAAAGGGAGGGCAAGTTCTTTCGCGTACTGTGTAGAATCGAATTGGTACCCCGTCAGGTCCAGTGGACTTTCCTCTGTTGAGTGATTCCAGTTGCTTTTCTACTCCTTGGACACTTATTTCGATGTCAGCCATTTTCTCGTTTGTGCTAGGATTTAGAGAAGGAACTGCAGTGCGGTCTTCCTCTATGAAACATCTTTGGAAAAAGGTGTTTAGTATTTCAGCTTTACGCCTGTCATCCTCTGTTTCAATGCCATCATCACCCCGGAGTGTCTGGACATGCTGTTTCCAACCACTTACTGATTTAAATTGAGACCAGAACTTTCTAGGATATTCTGTCAAGTCGGTACATAGAATTTTACTTTCGAATTCACTGAACGCTTCACGCATAGCCCTCCTTACGCTAACTTTGACATCGTTTAGCTTCTGTTTGTCTGAGAGGTTTTGGCTGCGTTTATACTTGGAGTGAAGCTGTCTTTGCTTTCGCAGTAGTTTCCTAACTTTGTTGTTGAACCACGGTGGGTTTATCCCGTCCCTCACAGTTTTACTCTACACGTACCTGTCTAAAACGCATTTTACGATTGCCTTGAACTTTTTCCAAAAATACTCAACATTGTCAGTGTCAGAACAGAAATTTTCGTTTTGATCTGTTAGGTAGACTGAAATCTGCCTTCTATTACCCTTGCTAAACACGTGAGCCTTCCTCCCTCTTTTTATATTCCTATTAACTTCCATATTCAGGGATGTTGCAACAGCCTTATGATCACTAATCCCTGTTCTGCACATACAGAGTCGAAAAGTTTGGGTCTGTTTGTTATCAGTAGGTCCTAGATGTCATCTCCACGAGTCGGTTCTCTGTTTAATTGCATGAGGTAATTTTCGGATAGCGCACTCAGTATAATGTCACTCGACGCTCTGTCCCTACGACCCATCCTAAACATCTGAGTGTCCCAGTCTATATCTGGTAAATTGAAATCTCTACCTAAGACTATAACATGCTGAGAAAATTGATGAGAAATGTATTCCAAATTTTCTCTCAGTTGTTCTGCCGCTAATGCTGCTGGTTCGGGAGGTCGGTAAAAGGAGCCAATTATTAACCTAGCTCGGCTGTTGCGTGTAACCTCCACCCATAATAATTCACAGGAACTATCCACTTCTACTTCACTACAGGATAAACTTCTACTAACAGCGACTAACTCTCCACCACCGGTTGCATGCAATCTATCCTTTACATCTGTCTGTACCTTTGTAAAAATTTCGGCAGAATTTCTCTCTGGTTTCAGCCAGCATTCTGTACCTATAACGATTTCAGCTTCGGTACTTTCTATCAGCGCTTGAAGTTCCGGTACTTTACCAACGCAGCTTCGACAGTTTACCATTACAATACCGATTGCTGCTTGGTCCCCTCATGTCCTGCTTTGCCCCGAACTCGTTGAGGCTGCCGCCCTTTTTGTACTTGCCCAATGCCATCTAACCTAAAAAACCGCCCAGCTCACGCCACACAACCCCTGCTACCCGTGTAGCCGCTTGTTGCGTGTAGTTGACTCCTGACCTATCCAGCGGAACCCGAAACCCCACCACCCTATGGCTTAAGTCGAGGAATCTGCAGCCCACACGGTCACAGAACAATCTCAGCCTCTGATTCAGACCCTTTACTCAGCTCTTTACCAAAGGCCCGCAGTCAGTCCTGTCGACGATGCTGCAGATGGTGAGCGGTGAGCTCTGCTTTCATCCGGCTAGCGAGACTGGCAGTCTTCACCAAATCAGATAGCCAGGAAGGGTTTCCTCCGATCCATAGCGACACACATCATTGGTGCCGACATGAGCGACCACCTGCAAATGGGTGCAACCTGTACCCTTCATGGCATCCGGAAGAACCCTTTCCACATCTGGAATGACTCACCCCGGTATGCACACGGATTGCACATTGGTTTTCTTCCCCTCTCTTGCTGCCATATCCCTAAGGAGCCCCATTACGCGCCTGACGTTGGAGCTCCCAACTACCAGTAAGACCACCCTCTGCGACTGCTCGGATCTTGCAGACTGAGGGGCAACCCCTGGAACAGGACAAGCAGCCACGTCAGGCCGAAGATCAGTATCGGCCTGAGACAGCCCCGGAATTGCGCCCTTCTGAGCTCAGCTTGATTCCTGACGTGAAGGTAGCGTTCTCGCTTTCCGCGTCTGGGTTCCCGGGTTCGATTCACGGCGGGGTCAGGGATTTTGTCTGCCTCGTGATGGCTGGGTGTTTTGTGATGTCCTTAGGTTAGTTAGGTTTAAGTAGTTCTAAGTTCTAGGGGACTGATGACCATAGATGTTAAGACCCATAGTGCTCAGAGCCATTTGAACCATTTGTCGAACTTTGGGGTATTCGGTTCGGAGCTGTTATGGAGATACGTCAGACAATAGACCGCTCCATTCGAACTACCTATACAACTGGCGTAGTTAGGGGTATCTTGCTCTTTCGACATCACTGGCGATGGCTTATATACATGAGCTGTTCAAAAAATATCCGACCTTTTTTAATTGTTGAAATCAACAATGGTATCAGGGCGCGCATGGGCTCATGTTTTCAGGCATATTTAGCACACATACCTGATTTTCTCCACTACTTCGGAACACTTGCAAGTCGTACACGTTGGATTTAGTATTCTGAGCAAAATGACGTCTTTACATCACATTTGGCTCCAAGCTTGGCGATTCTCAAGTTGAAACCATCGTGTGTTTGTGGAGAAAGTAGTGGGTACTGCAGGGCTAAAGGAGTGGTACAACCATTTCAAAGGTAGCCGCTAATCAATGAAGACAGAAGCCAGTTAAGGTACGCCCGCAATATCCGCAAATCAGGTCGTTACTGATCCCGCAATATTGCTGGTGAAGCAGAATGGACGAATCACTATCAGAGAAGTTGTAGTCTAATCTAAAAGCCGTAAAGTCAACTAACTAACTAGGTGTTACAATAACTAACGTCCGCCCGCGGTAGCTGAGTGGTCAGCACGACAGACTGTCAATCCTAAAAGACCGGGTTAGATTCCCGGCTGGGTCGGAGATTTTCTCCGCTCAGGGACTGGGTGTTGTGTTGTACTAATCATCATTTCATCCCCATCGACGCGCAAGTCACCGAAATGGCGTCAAATCGAAAGACTTGCACCAGGCGAACGATCTACCCGATGGGAGGCCCTCGTCACACGCCATTACTATTATACAATAACGAACAACTTAAATTGGAAAGAACACATAGAAAATGTTGCGGTTAAGGCTAACCGAAGACTGCGTTTTATTGGCACAACACTTAGAAAACGTAACAGACCTACAAAGGACACTGCCTACACTACGCTTGTCCGTCCTCTTTTAGAATACTGCTGGGAAATGTGGGATCCTTAAAAGATCGGACTGACGGAGTAGATCGAAAAAGTCCAAAGAAAGGCAGCACGTCCTCCTATTATCGCGAAATATGAGAGAGTGTGTCACACAAATGATACAGGATTTTGGCTGGACATCATTAAAAGAAAAGCGTTTTTCTTTGCGACGGAATCTTCTCACGAAATTCCAATCACCAACTTTTTCCTCCGAATGCGAAAATATTTTGTTGACACCGACCTACGTAGGGAGAAACGACCACAACGATAAAATAAGGGAAGTCAGAGCTCGTATGGAAAGACACAGGTGATCATTCTTTCCGGGTGCTATGCGAGATTGGAATAATAGAGACTTGTGAAGGTGGTTCGATGAACAACCTGCCAGTCACTTAAATGTGATTTGCAGAGTATCCATGTAGATGCAAGTATAGGTGGTCACATTTTTACTATCCCCTGTATGTGCATATCGCTTCACACGACCTTTGTTACCTCAATGTCGATATCGGTATCATTTTCGAAATATGTGAGCTTTCTTATATTATCTGTAATGTTAATATACAACATGAACAGTAAGGCTCCCAACACGCTTCCCTCTGACACAAGTGGTTACTTTTACACGTATAGATGAACTCTCCATTTAGGATGAGATGATGTGTCCTCCCTACAAAAATATTTTATTGGCCGTACTTTATACGGTGCAGGCAAATGGTCAACTACAATTGCTGTTTACTGTGAGGTAACCTCTAGCGTATCAGAAGCAGTTTAGGAACATTTTTTCAAATGAGTATACGCACTCGTATTTCGGCAGGTGCACAGTTTTGCCATTTCAATTTTTGCACGTTTCACAGATACCTTTTCGAAAATTTCGAGCAAAACAAATCGAAATCTTTATTACATCATGAAACAATGAAGAAGCAAATGCGGGTTTGTTCGCAAGCCCGAAGCAACATCTGGTACAAGAATCATGGATTTTAATAAAGTAGCTGTCGATAGGTTTTTTTCGTTGCTTACAGATGTAACTGACAATCACAAACTAATGACTTCTCAAATAACTAATTGTGATGGAACAGGCGTCTCGGTTAATGCTAAAAACTAATCGAACATCGCAGCTTGCAAAGGGAACCGTCCAGTGCGATCGTTAACATCTGCAGAAAGGGGCGAAACTGCAACCAGCCTCATTAGTACGTCAGCAAGCGGAGCTGACATTCCTCCTACGATTATTTTTCCACGAAAGAAGAAGCAGAAAGAATTTGAGTTAGGACAGGCAGCAGGAGGTTGCGCTGAGGTCCACAGCACAGCATGTATGGCCACAGAGTCCTTCTTTGTATGGTTTCCACAATTAGTGGTATTTTCTAAGGCATCAAAGCAGGTCCCAGTTCTCCTTATATCAGATGGCCACTCAGCTCATACCACGAACAATGACGTTATGGACTACGCGAGGGAGAGTGGCGTTTCTTCACCACCACATTGCTCTCACAGACTTCAGCCGCTTGATGTTTGTTTTATAAATCCTCGTTATAGTGATCAGCTTCGAAAATGGCTGCGAAGCCACGCAGGGAAAGTCGTAACTATCTTTCAAATTTCAACGCTTTTTGGTTCAGCTTTCGTCTAAAGCGCAACAATGAAAACCGCTATTAAAGGTTTCGAAGCTACTGCAATATGGCCCACGGACCCATCCATATTCAAGACGCACACTTCCTATCGGCACACACAACTGACAGCGGACGTGATAGGCCGTCAGATGAAGGGGTTATTATATCTGAACAATTTGAATTGCCTCCAACTAGCACACCAGCTGAAAAAGACGACTCAAACGGGCTGGATAATCAAGGGGACGAGGTTTCAGCGAATTGTTACAATGAACTGCCGCCTAAGAATAACAAAGTTATTGGGGCTAATTGTTCTAATCTTGGGTGCTCTTGGATGACAACTGACAACACAACCTCCTCATTTCATATTTCACCTGAGATTCTGATTTTCTTGTCAAAAGTTAACGAAAGCAAGAAAAGAGCGAGACTGAAAAGGGGGAACAACGTTGTTTTAACTGATTCGCCGTACAAAAAAAGAGTTAAAAGTCATTAATGGGAGAAATAGAAAAAAGAACATTGACAAAGAAGAAAGAGCAAACAGAAAACTTTCTGCGAAAGAGAATAAAATTAAGAACTCAAAAAAGAGAGAAAGATTCTGAAGGTAAATGGAAAAAAGGAGAGAGAATACAATACTAACGAGAGTGATTATGAGGAAAGTTCTGACTGTCAATGTGTATATTGTGGTAGGTTATATTCAAAATCAGTTGGAGGTTGGGTCGCTTGTTCCACCTGCAAAAAACTGACACACGATTCTTGTGCAGGAATAGATAGCGAAGATGATGAGTGTCTCCCCGTGTGTGAATTTTGTAAACAGCCTCAAGAAAAGGATACGATTCATGAAAACTGTAGTTTGACATTAATACTCACTTTAAACTAAAAAAAAAATAACGAGCAAGCCAATATTTTCTGCATTTCGGATAATTTTATACGTTTTTGTAATCACTTGTATTTACCACCCCATTGTGACGCGTGCAAATGATATAAATTTCTGTTTTTGAGTGAGAAAATATTGTTGTTTTATTTTATGGCAATGTTCTTGTATTTTTGTGATTAATACATCATAATGTGTTCATATAAAAATTTGTAACTCTCTTATTTATCAATTTTGTACATTTAATCAAAGTTTTCAACTGTGTACCCCATTATACCTTGGATTCCCCAACGTGTCGGATAAGAAAGATAAAAATACAATCACTACTCGTTTCTTCAACGACAATTTAAGCTGTGTTCTGTGGTTCCTCCCAGAGTTCATCACGATATATTCCGAAAAAAATCATAGTTAACGAACATTATAAATTGCTCTAGAAACGAAGGCAATCGCAGTTGACATTTAATAAGGCCACTGGTATCCTTCCAAATGCAACTAATCAACGTCATGCAGAACGTCGTGGGTCACAGTGGATGGGTGGAATCGAAATATGACATGTACCCACGATCGCTTCTTTTTGTCAATTTGTGCCATTAATTTCTCTGCTCCCTAATCTGATTTCGTATCTCCCCATCAGCTATTCGATCAAAACTTTTTTAGCATTCTTCTACACCACCACATTTCGGAAGTTTCTAGTCGTCTCCTGTTTGGGGAACCAGGCATGTTAACTACTGATTCGCAATATATTTATTCCGAAAGGCAAAAGGAACCCCGAAAACAATGAAAATAATTTTGTTTATTGGTGATTGTACCAGTTTTATTTACACTTAGTGTGAATATGAAAGTATTTTAGTCCAAATCCGTATTTGAAGGTTCTAAATGTCGGTTTAAATGGCAGCTTGCTATGTAAGACATGCCCACTTGTTTCTCTGTGCCATCTCTTCTTTGAGATGATAAGCCTAGGGACATTTTACCCGTAGCTTTGAGCTTTCACCTATTGAATACATTTTTTCTTGTCTCGTAGTCAGTTGTTTGCTAGAGTAATAACGTTTCTGAACAAAACAAATGCCAAGATCTACCCACAAAGTTTTCGAAAGAAGTTCTAGAAGACTTGCAAGAAATAAAAAAGTAAATATCATGAAACAAATGTTATGTTTATGTACAGCATGCGTACTATTGGAAAGTGAAAGAAACTATGAATTTAAATGAGTGCATGTACGACGGTAAGTGCAATACAACTTTAAATTTTCCGTAACTTTTCTAACTAAATGTACCTTTCCTCTCAAACCATTTATCCCAGAACCATGGAATTCTAACGACCAGTTTTCTTACTCGAGGGCATGAAGAGTCGAGGGATATGAAAGGGAAGCAGTGGTTGGGAAGAGAGTGAGACAGGGTTGTAGCCTATCCCCGATGTTATTCAATCTGTTTGCTGAGCTAGCAGTAAAGGAAACAAAAGAAAACTTCGGAGTAGGAATTAAAAACCATGGAGAAATTGTATTATAATGAACACTATGGTCTTTTAATTTTTGAAATTTGCCCGCAAAACCTGTCTTTCAAAATTTTTCTAAAAATTTCACTATTAATATATTATTCATGAAAAATTGTCAGCTTGTTGGAAAATAGTGGAAATGCATGTAAGAAATGTTTTGTGTTTTACCGTTAATATAACACAACTTAGGATAAGGGTCATATAAATAGATCAGTTAACTGGTGGAGATGGAAGATACGTTCTCCCTGTGAATATTGTGTTTAAAAACAAATGAATATTTTCAAATCAACAGCTCATTTCATGAAGTCATAACTAGAAGTGAATAATCTCCACAAAAATTGGTAAGTTAATTACTTTGGTGCAAGAAAGTCTCCATCATTAAGGAGAACGATGTTTTCAATAACTTGCCGGCAGCCATAAAAAGCTTTACTACTGACAGATTTCAGTTTACGAGGAGCCTAAAGGATTTCTTGCTAACCATCTCTTCCGACACCATTAATGAATTGAATTACTTAGTAGAACAAGCGCGCGCGCGCGATTGAGTGTGTGTGTGTGTGTGTGTGTGAGAGAGAGAGAGAGAGAGAGAGAGAGAGAGAGAGAGAGAGAGAGAGGGGGGGGGGTCAAATAATACGTGTACTATCAGAAGTGTGACCAAATTTTCATTCCTCGTTCATGATCAGTCCATTTGCGGTCTGTGGATAATAAATTAGCATATTATTTTCCCATTGAGTATCTCCCCATTATGGATCAATTTCAATGGAAAGTACATATAATCTAACCCTCTTGTCTGCCCCACTTCTGTTGAAGGTTACACATGAGACAAATACCTTGTTGTTGTTGTTGTTGTTGTTGTCTTCAGTCCACAAACTGGTTTGATGTAGCTCTCCATGCTACTGTATCGTGTGGAAGCTTCATCTCCCAGTACCAACTGCAACCTACATCCTTGTGAATCTGCTTAGTGTATTCATCTCCTGGTCTCCCTCCTCGATTTTTACCCTTCACGTTGCCCTCCAATATTAAATTGGTGATTCCTTAATGTCTCAGAACGTGTCCTACCATCCGACCCCATCTTCTAGTCAAGTTGTGCCACAAAGTTCTCTTCTCCAGTATCCTATTCAATACCTCCACATTAGTTATGTGATCTACCCATCTAATCTTCAGCATTCTTCTGTAGCACCACATTTCGAAAGCTTCTATTCTCTTCTTGTTCAAACTATTTATTGTCCATTATTCACTTCCATACGTGGCTACACTCCATACAAATACTCGGAGAAAAGACTTCCTGATACCTAAAGCTATATTCTACAACCAATCGACGTTAGAGATATAGGTCTATAGTTCTGCACATCTGTTCGACGTCCCTTATTGAAAACGGGGATGACCTGTGCCCTTTTCCAATCCTTTGGAACGCTTCGCTATTCTAGAGACCTACGGTACACCGCTGCAAGAAGGGGGGCAAGTTCCTTCGCGTACACTGTGTAAAACCGAACTGGTATCCCATCAGGACCAGCGGCCTTTCCTCTTTTGAGCGGTTTTAATTGTTTCTCTATTCCTCTGTCGTCTATTTCGATATCTACCATTTTGTCAACTATGCGACTTCAAGAGAAGGAAGCACAGTGCAGTCTTCCTCTGTGAAACAGCTTTGGAAGAAGACATTTAGTATTTCGGCCTTTAGTCTGTCATCCTCTGTTTCAGTACCATTTTGGCCACAGAGTGTCTGGACATTTTGTTTTGATCCACCTACCGCTTTGACATAGGACCAAAATTTCTTACGATTTTCTGCCAATTCAGTACATAGAACTTTACTTTCGAATTCACTGAAAGCCTCTCGCATAGCCCTCCTCACACTACATTTCGCTTCGCGTAATTTTTGTTTGTCTGCAAGGCTTTGGCTATGTTTATGTTTGCTGTGAAGTTCCCTTTGCTTCCGCAGCAGTTTTCTAACTCGGTTGTCGTACCACGGTGGCTCTTTTCCATTTCTTACGATCTTGCTTGGCACATACTCATCTAACGCATATTGTACGATGGTTTTGAACTTTGTCCACTGATCCTCAACACTATCTGTACTTGAGACAAAACTTTTGTGTTGAGCCGTCAGGTACTCTGTAATCTGCTTTTTGTCACTTTTGCTAAACAGAAAAATCTTATTACCTTTTTTAATATTTCTATTTACGGCTGAAATCGTCGTTGCAGTAACCGCTTTATGATCGCTGATTCCCTGTTCTGCATTAACTGATTCAAATAGTTCGGGTCTGTTTGTCACCAGAACGTCTAATATATTATCGCCACGAGTCGGTTCTCTGTTTAACTGCTCAAGGTAGTTTTCAGATAAAGCACTTAAAAATATTTCACTAGATTCTTTGTCCCTGCCACCCGTTATGAACGTTTGAGTCTCCCAGTCTATATCCAGCAAATTAAAATCTCCACCCAGAACTATAACATGGTGGGGAAATCTACTCGAAATATTTTCCAAATTATTCTTCTGGTGCTGAGCCACAACAGCTGCTGAGCCTGGTGGCCTATAGAGACATCCAATTACCATGTCTGAGCCTGCTTTAACCGCGACCTTCACCCAAATCATTTCACAATTAGAATCTCCGTCAATTTCCTTCGATACTATTGCACTTCTTATCGCTATAAACACGCCTCCCCCTTTACTGTCCAGCCTTTCTCTGCGATATACATTCTAATCGGAGTTTAGGATTTCATTACTGTTTACATGTGGTTTCAGCCAACTTTCTGTCCCTAGTACTATATGGGCGTTGTGACCGTTTATTAATGAGAGCAGTTCTGGGACCTTTCTATAGACGCTCCTGCAGTTTACTATTAGCACATTAATATTGTTATTCCCTGTCGCATTTTGCCTACTCCTGCCTTGCCGCGTCTCAGGAGGCGTCTTGTCGGGCCTAGGGAGGGAATTCTCTAACCTAATAAAAAGCCCATGTGCACTCCACACGTACTCCGCTACCCTCGTAGCCGCTTCCGGCGTGTAGTGCACGGCTGACCTATTCAGGGGGACCATACATTTCTCCACCCCATTGCGGAGGTCGAGAAATTTGCACCCCAGCTCTCCGAAGAATCGTCTGAGCCTCTGGTTTAAGCCTTCCACTCGGATCCAAACCAGAGGACCGCGATCGGTTCTGGGAACGATACTACAAATAGTTAGCTCTGATTCCACCCCGCGAGCGAGGCTTTCCGCCTTCACCAACTCCGCCAACCGCCTGTACGAACTGAGGATGACCTCTGAACCCAGACGGCAGGAGTCATTGGTGCCGCCATCAGCAACAATTTGCAGTCGGGTGCACCCAGTGCTCTCTATCGCCGCCGGTAGGGCCCCCTCCACATCTCGGATGAGACCCCCCGGCAAGCACACAGAGTGAACACTGGCCTTCTTCCCCGACCTTTCCGCTATTTCCCTAAGGGGCTCCATCACCAGCCTAACGTTGGAGCTCCCAATAACTAATAAACCCCTCCCCCCGTGTGCCTGCTCGGACCTTGCTGAAGGAGCAGCCACATGTCCATTCACAGGCAGAGCGGGCGATGCCACACGGCCAGCCTCCACATTGACCCTCCGCCTCGTGCGCCGCGAACGCCGCTGAACCCGCCACTCCCCTTGGGGAGAGGGTGGCCAGCCGCGCCCGGTACCCGCGAAGATGTCTCGACAGCAGAGACAGTGGGTGAAGCATCTAACACCTGGGGTGCACCATGCGACGCACTAGACTCCCCACTGCCGCTACACTCCGAGGCAGCAAAAGCAAAAACACACGGAAGAAGAAGTGACAAGTAAGAAAAATACAGTTAATACTTAAATTAAGGTAGCTCGCTGCACAGCAGACGTGAAGCAGACGGCGGTTAGGGCGACACATGAACTTACAACATAAAAGTAATAACAGATAAAAATACATGCTCATGAACCTGAGAGAAAATCAGTCCATAAGTTTAAGCAAACGCTATCAGCAGTACAATGAGAATCAGCTTAATTTTTCAATTAACTCCTCGACAGAATAGAAGGAGTGACCCATGAGGAAACACTC
Source organism: Schistocerca gregaria (assembly GCF_023897955.1). NCBI lineage: Eukaryota > Metazoa > Arthropoda > Insecta > Orthoptera > Acrididae > Schistocerca > Schistocerca gregaria. Next base: position 2,247,071 of record NW_026061715.1, read on the forward strand.
CAGTTTCGATTTGAAAGCGCGTGGATTACTGCTAAGATTTTTGAATTCGAGTGGCAGCTTATTGAAAATGGATGCAGCAGTATACTGCACACATTTTTGCACAAGAGTTAAGGAAGTCCGATCCAAATGGAGGTTTGATTTCTCCCGAGTATTAACCGAGTGAAAGCTGCTTATTGTTGGAAATAAACTAATATTGGTAACAAGAAACGACAATAAGGAATATACATATTGAGAGGCCAATGTCAAAATACCCAGACTCCCTGAACAGAGGTCGACAAGAGGTTCGTGAACTCACACCACTTTTTGCCCGAACCTCTCGTTTCTGAGCCAAAAATATCCTTCTAGAATGGGAAGAGTTACCCAAAAACATAATACCATACGACATAAGTGAATGGAAATAAGCAAAGTAGACTAATTTACTTGGCGAAGTATCACTCACTTTCGGTACCGTTCGAATAGTGAAAATGGCAGTATTAAGTCTTTGAACAAGATCCTGAACGTGGGCTTTCCACAACACCTTACTATTTATTTGAACACCTAGGAATTTGAACCGTTCAGTTTCACTAATCATATGCCTATGCTGTGATATTAAAACGTCAGGTTTTGTTGAATTGTGTGTTAGAAACTGTAAAAACTGAATCTTACTGTGATTTAACGTTAGTTTATTTTCTACAAGCCATTGACTGAGGTCATGTACTGCACTACTTGAAACGGAGTCAATGTTGCACACAACATCCTTTACTACCAAGCTAGTGTCATCAGCAAACAAAAATATTTTAGAGTTACCCGTAATACTTGAGGGCATATCATTTATATAAATAAGGAACTACAGCGGCCCCAACACTGATCCCTGAGGAACCCCCTCCCCCTTGACAGTACACCACTCAGATCCCCCATCACACTGTATTACGTTCCCCCATTTCTGTACATCGTTCCCTAATGCTCTTCCTGAAACACTGTACAACTTCTGATTCTGTCAGTTCTTTCAGGTCCCATCTCCTTAAATTCCCAACTTTTTCCAGTTTCTTCAGTTTTAATCTACAGTTCATAATCAATATATTGTGATCAGAGTTCACATTTGCCCCTGGAAATGTCATACAATTTAAAATATGGTTCCTAAATCTCTGTCTTACCATTATATAATCTATATGAAATATTGCAGTATCTCCAGGTCTCTTCCACGTATACAACCTTCTTTCATGATTTTTGAACCAAGTGTTAGTTATGATTAAGTTATGCTCTGGGCAAAAGCCTACCAGGCGGCTTCCTCTTTAATTTTTTACCCCCATTCCATATTCACCTACTACGTTTCCTTTTCTTCCATTTCCTACTGTCGAATTCCAGTCACCCATTAATATTAAATTTTCATCTCCCATCACTATCTGAATGATTTCTTTTATCTCATCACACATTCCATCAATTTCTTCATCATCTGAAGACTACTTTTACGACTTTGGTAGGCGTGGGATTCGTGGCTATCTTGGCCACAACAATGCGTTCACTATGCTGTATGTAGTAGCTTACCCGCATTCCTATTTTTATTAATTATTAGACCTACTCATGCATTAGCTTCATATTAGCCTTCCTAATACTTAAATCTATATCCGATGTTAACAATGACGCCGGTGGATGGACTATCACGAAATTACTGACCGTCGAGAAAGTCACAAATATAACCGACAAGCTAATGGGCCCTTCACAGGAAAAGGTTTTTTGCCAGAAAACGGGGAAAACTGAAACCCAGCAAATGAGTAAAAAAGTGTATATTCACTGACAAAAAAAATAGTGTACGCACACAACTTACACAACAATAGTCTGGGATTACTCTATTACGTAACACAGTTTTTGTGATTGTATCTTGCAGCTTTAGTTATTTTTAATTAAAAGAGGCTTTAAAAGGACAGAAAGAACGTGTTGGACTACGCTACAGATCGTTCTGTTAGCACAGTCTTTACTTTGTAATCACTTTCGTTGACTTCGCCAACTCTCAACAGAAATCTCCAACCTAACCGAGACAATGTGCTACGATACAGCCGAGATCATGACAAGAGAATGGGCTACATCACACTCGAAGTAAATGTATATAGGTAAGGATCCCCATGACCTGTATACGTCTGTTATAAAAAATCTCCAAGCCACTCTCCTCAAATAGACCGCAATCTTCTCTTGACCTTCAACTGTTACTATTTCAGAATTGAAAACCAGATTCAAAGAAAATTTGGCTACAAGGCACAAAACTAGAAAAATAAAAATAATAAAAGTGAGAACGTGAAACATGTTAGCAATAACCATAAACAGGAGATTTTACAGAAAATAAAATTGAGAAAGGAAATTATTAATATTATCGACCGTTTAGGAACTCTAGGCTACGAAAGGCATGAAAACACATATCGAATAAGTGGTGGAAGAGTTAGTGTGTTTTAAGATTAAATCCAAACAAGAATTAGAGAAAAACATATCGACGCAAGGCCTCTATTACGAAAAATTGCTAAATCTCGAGACAAATTGTGTCCTTCTGTATTTGATGAAATGTTTTGGCCCCTAGTACGGATGAAACAGTATCTGCAATATCAACAGGAACTTCGGACATGTGTTTCATATTTCATCCAAGCCTGCAGTCTATAAATATTTAAACAAAATACTATAACAAAATACCACTACAGGGGAATTACTTACGGAGTAGTTCTTGGTAAAGAAACACAGGACACAATTACGTATGTGGGCTTAATACGAACTACAACTGTGTTTATAAATCGCTATAGTTGCCTTGGACTAACGACGAACGAATATCAATATAACCTGTACGCTTTTCAAAGCTGTTATCCATGAAAAAGCTAAACCACGTATCGCGAACAAAATACTATTTAACACCGAAACAATGATATTAGCTGACAATGGGCACAGACTTTAGTCAATGGGCACTGTTGAAAATTTGTGCCAGACCAGGATTAGCACCCGAGTCCCCTGGTTACTAGGGAGAGGCAATGATCTCTGTGTCCGAATTACACAGTGGTCAACAGAATATCACGAACTGCCCGAGCATGCCGTTCGTTAGATCCAAATTCTCAATTTCTCCATAGACTGCTAATGCACTGCTCCTTGAACATAATCCTCCTCCCCTTAATTATACAGTACATGGCCAAAAAAACAGACACCGAATATATGCAAACTTGGCCTTACGAACATTGCAGACGTCGTCTATGTAACACACGTCAAACTTCAAAGAATTTACCAATTCGTTGCATTGTTTACTATAGACCACAAATCAAGTAACGTAAAAAAAGCACTGCGTCTATTGAGATCATGATTCAGAGTTTTAAAAAAACTAATATGTCGCCTACATATTACAGTTTCTGCCAAAAGAGGAGAACCATTATTTTCCCACAAAAGGAAATCTAGTTAAAATGACGCTTCTATTTCGGTTAGTTTATGCGGTTACTAAAATTTGCTGTGAAAGTTACATAGTGGACTCTACCCTCCCCCCACCAGAAACGTAGTTATCGTGGCTGTTGTGAGACTTTTGTACACAGTTAGAGAAAGTGTGTTAAATGTGGCGCGGACGGAAACACTAGGCTACGCTACAGGGCAATCTGCTCGCACAACGTTTAGTCGGCATTCATAATCGTTGGCGTAAACAACTCTCAATCAAATTACCACCTTCCAACCTAACTTAGATCTCGGGCTACACTACCAATCGGCCTGTCATCACAACCAAATATTCATTGAGTGGGGGTGGGGGGATTTCCTGTATCTCTAGGAAAAACTGTCAGTTTTGTCAGACTCAACAGCAAGATTTACCAATGGTAAACACTTTTTAGACGGCTCGTAATTTTAGAATAGTCCTCTTCGTCTTACTTGGCATAAATTGTTCGCTGGCGTCCCAGCAGCTAGCTCCCTCAGTGTCTGCTTCTGCCATCGCACCACGCCAGTCTGCTGTTGTCCTAGCAGACCGAACGCACCGCACATCCGACACCTTCGGAACCACTCACTGGCCAGTTAGCAACTGAGCGGAACACTGTTTACATCGTGAAAGGAAAACTATGCAAAGATGTACACTTAAATGGCACGACTGAGTAGCACACACACAGTAATATCTGAGGAATGTCCTTCGACACGCGCAGAACGAAAGTCTTCTCGCGAACGTACAGCGTCTCTGAAAAAAAATCTAGTGACTATATTCCGGCGTTACGGCCAGGTTCTCATACAAATGAGCAAAAAAGGGTAAATTTGAAATTTTTTTTTGAGACAATGAAAATACATTCGAACGATCTGTTTGGGAATTACGAGTGACAATACTATGAGCTTAATTTTAGATTTTCAGTAAAACATGGCGCCCGTAATTATGATTTGATCAAGGGCTTGCGAGACTGGAGTACGCAGAGTGCGTGCAGTGTGGCACCTCAGATGTTACCTGAATTCAAAAATGGGTAACATCAGTTGATACTACATTATTTCTCTGAACTTGAAAATGGATAACATCAGTCGATAATACATAAAATTAATGGGAGCGTATACCTAACCGCAATGAAACAACCTTAAATTTAACGATACAGTGCTAATTCGAACTTTGAGTTCGATTTTGAGGGGTTTGTTTCACTCCTTATGCCTACACAAAAATTAGTTAATATTAACAAATGTCATATTATAGCTATAAGTTCCTAAGAAAAGTGTTTACTTTTAGGGGTCAGAGGTAGAAGTTAAGAGATCGAACCACTTTTAATTTATGCTGCATGCCGTTCTGAGAAAATCGTTACTCGAAAAAAAAAAGTGTTCAAAGTTTAGGGAAAACATTTAGTTATATTATTACTTCGATTTGCATGAACTGAGTGTTACACATATATTCTTAATGTCGCTGAAAACGAATCTGAAGTCAGATTTTCAATATTCAAAACAGCTAATCCAATACGGAGGGCAAACGATTATGTTTTGACCAATTTTTACCAAAAATGTATTTTCGTTATTTACGTTTAGTCTGCAATTCAAGGAGTATTTATCAGCCCTTCCTCTACCTCTGATTGTTCCTAGACAGCAACTTCCTGTTCTTCTTGGCAGGAGAAGCCGATCTGTCTAAGCTGGATATGCAGCACTCGGCAGCCTGCACTTGATATTCGTCCGTATTTTCGGTGAGTATGTTTGCATGCATTCTGCAGTATGAATCCTTTTGAGCACGTGCGACACGGGACGAGTTATCATCTACATCTATATGGATACCCTGCAAAACACATTTAAGTGCCTGGCAAAGGGTTCATCGAATCACCTACACAACTGATAATTAATTGAAACCCTCAGCTGCCGACAGGTGTTGTTGATATACTTCGATGGGGACAGCTGAAAAGTGTGCCGCTACTGGGACTCGAACCCAGGATCTCCTGCTTACAAGGCAGACGCTCAATCCATCTGAGCTATCGAGGGCACAAATGAACAGCACGACTGCAGGAATTTATCCCTCGCACGCTTCCCGTGAGACTCACACCCCGAACCGCCCACAATCCGATTACGTAATGTACTTAATAGGTATTTGTCCATCCACTCATTACTGGCTCACACTAAGGTGACGATTCCCGTAAGATTTCCGGTAGCCTGTGCGCATTCGCACAGACGAAGGTCAATGGCTGGGTGACGTTTAACCATAGATATGAAGATAGTAACTGTTCTAGAAAGAACAGGCGCCACTGACGACCTTGCAGCTCTTCTAGAATACATGATAGACCGGCCGATGTGGCCGAGCGGTTGTAGGCACTTCAGTCGGGAGCCACGCGACCGCTACGGTCGCAGGTTCAAATCCTGCCTCGAGCATGGATGTGTGTGATGTCCTTAATTTAGTTACGTTTAAGTCGTTCTAAGTTCTAGGAAAATGATGACCTCAGATGTTAAGTCCCAAAGTGCTCAGAGCCATTTGAACCATCAGTCCGTATGTTTGCACACTACTTACAGTAACTTATGCTAAGGACAACACACACACAACCATGCCCGAGGGAGGACTCGAACCTCCAACGGGGGGAGCCGCGCGAACCGTGACAAGGCGTTGGACACATGGCGGGTACCCCGCGCGGCTCATGGCAGCTGTGACACTGCTTCAAACAATGGACTGTAGAAACTTTTGTAAAGCACGGATTAAAAAAAAAAACCTTTCCGTTCCAGGAGTCTAGACAAGTACACCTTTAAAAAATGCAACTACAAAGAAATTGAATTTTCGAACGGGCCAGGGCTTAAAACTTTGAAGAGTTAAATTTTAATGGCCGTTCTCTTGTATGCAAATAGTTTCACAGTAGAAATTTCTCTAGTTTTATTTATTTATTTATTTTTTGCTGTAGGTAAAGAAGGATAGGATTCTGAGAAGGGGGAAGGGGGGGGGGGGGGGAGGAATCTCGCCTCTCCCACCTTGGAATTCTCAGTACAGAATTTTTATTCATTACGAGATTCTCAGCCACTTGCAGAAGTGATTTCGCGTGATTCTGCAAAACTTTTCCTTTAGCCAATCGTAGCAACTATAGGATTCCGTTCCTGCTGCATGACATGTCTCGGAACTTAAACTGACCAACTTATTTGCATAAAGAGCTAGCTTATCATCCGCTTCTCTACTTACTTAGACCGTTCATGGTCTGCAAAGCATTTTTTCTTTAATCGTTTTTTTTATGTCTTTTATAAACTGCAACACTTTCTAAACTTTTCTAAACTTAACGCCATTGAAGCATGGTCTTTTGCTGAATGACCAAAAAGCAATGCTGACAGCTGGGGTCCAAGGTTTTTGTTAATCAAGCCGTTTGTATTCTTGCTTGTATAACGCATATTTCTTTATATCTAATTGAGAAGTGAAATACCGGTTTTCGTAGATGCAGATTTAAAATATTTTAATATAACGCAATAAATATTTCATTAAAATTTTCATCCCCTTATGCTCGAAGTTAAAAACCAGTGAAACACGTAGTTTTTAAAAATTTTAACAGATTAGCCGAATACGAATTGTCAGATATGCTTTCATAATGCTTTCATAATGAACCATTTTCAGAAACGTGGAGCCGGATCTGGGGGTGAATTTCCTTCTCTCCGAGACACCCGGCTTCTTCTTCGACTTAGCCGGCAAACAGGCCGAGGACGCCGGGTGGGGACCGAATATGCAGCAGTTTGTGGATGGCGACGTCGTCACTAGCTGTTGCCTTCGTGCGGGCCTCTTGTGTAAAGGGGGAGCCAACCGTGGCCAAGTGAAGGTCTGTATTCCACAGGAACGAGTTAGCATGGCACTCAGATATTTCCACGAGTCGGCGGACGGGGGTCATTTGGGGTTCTTCAAGACCTTGAACCGAGTTCAGGAATACATGTTTTGGCCCAACCTATATCGCGATGGCAGGCGATTTGTTGGCAACTGTGTCCAGTGTAAGCGTGGTAAGCCCGATGTTGGGCTGCACAGAGAACTACTACAGTCGCTTAGGGAGCAGTGTCCTCTGGACCGCGACTCAAAGATCGAAACAACGATCGACGGAAACTGGCGCCAGAAACGCACCAGCTCACTCTATTTCATCCCCTTAGGGGTTGAACTTCCAAAAACACCGAAACACGTATTTTCTTATTTGTAGCCTTGAAGTCAAATACCAATTTTCGTAGATGTAGCCTTAAAAATACTTTCATAGTTCTTCCATAATTATTTATCTCAAAATAAAATGTTCATCCACTATTTCACCTCATAGAGGTTAAATTCCCAAAGATACTGGAACACATATTTCTTTATTTCTGACCTAGAAACCAGATACAAATGTTCGTATGCCTAGCTTCAAAATTACCTTAATAGCTACATGATTCAGAAATCCTTTCATGTCCTGCGTCTCCCCCTTAGAGGTGGAATTTTGAAATATGCAGTATAAGCGGTATAAGATCAACACTCTTTCCAAATCTCAAGGTTTATTTTCCTTGGCGGTCTGGACTGTGTGAGTTTCATAGTAATAGTCCTCCACACACACACACACACACACACACACACACACACACACCACTACCAATGCCACCACCACCTCCTGGGGAAATTTCTGCAGACGCCCTTGTTCCACTGCAGTCATATTTTGCCGACGACCTACATTTAGCAGCGTGGGAGGGATAGTGTCGTGCAACAGACAGTATACTCAGTAGACAACGAACTGTTCGTTGTGAAATCAGCGACATATTAACCGAGACTGACACAGAAGGTGCTGAAGGTGAAGCACACTAGACTCGTATCTACCACGGCTTCAAATAGTATCGATTTACTATGAACGGAAGTTCCGAAAAGTGAGCAAATAATTTTACAGTAAATTCAGTACCGATGGTGAGGATATACAAAGAAAAACATTTCTATAAAATTTCAGAAATAATGAAATATTCCACTCAAGTCGCTTGACAGAAAACGCAATGGATATGCTTGCACTTAAGACGGAAGGCCCTACGTGCTTACGCAGGCTTACGACAGATCGCAAAATTCGGCAGTAGGCGTAAGCCAACCTCTTGTGCTGCCATCTGTTATTGATGCCAGGCATCAAGCTCTCAGTAGTACGACCATCCACTGGAGAGTAGTTTGCTTTGTAAGCACTCCGTCTTCAGGCCACGAGTGACCTACTGGGACAGCACCATCCGACCGCCGTGTCATCATCCGTGGAGGATGCGAACAGGAGGGGCGGGGGTCAGCACACTGCTCTCCCGGTCGTTATGTTGGTATTTTTTGACCGGAGCCGCTACTATTGGGTCGAGTAGCTCCTCGATTGGCATCATGAGGCTGAGTGCACCCCGAGAAATGGCAAGAGCGCATGGCGGCCTGGATGATCACCCATCCAAGTGCCTTCAACGCCCGACAACGCACTTAACTTCGGTGATCCCACGTGAACCGATGCAACCTCCACGGCAAGGCCGTTGCCGCAGATATTTTACAGTAGTTGCTTACGTTTCATAATTATCTAGTTTACGGGGAAAATGTAAAAAAGGCGATTGTCACCGAAGCTACAACTAATCTGAATTTCTGGTTAGTTATCAAGTGGTCTTGTGTGCGAGCCTGAATTTTTCATCCTTTGCGGTGGGAATGATTCAAACCCGTCATGTTCTTCTTATGAAGTGTTCTATTTATTTTGCACACAATGATCGTTTGTAGTTGTCTTGAGTTACTAGGTTGATAAATTTTTGTTTGGCGCACGTATCATAACTGAGATTTGCGCTTAATGGCTGAAGGTGAATTAGCGTAATGAGTAGTAGCGAATGTTACAGTAACATGTTTGTAAATTATTTCAGGTAAATTACGTTAGTCGTGTAATATTATCCGTATACCAGTACAGTATATGGGCCAATTACGTTAGTCATGGAATACTATCCGTATAAGACTATGTCACCTTGGTGTCCCGGAATTTGCTTCAATTTTGGAATCCACGAAAGAACTGGAAATTTTCCTTTACACAGCTTTCCATATAATTTCTATTACAGTGATTCAGTCTTGCCTGTCACTCGACTTTTCTGACTGTGAAATAAATTCTATCGCTCAGGTGCTTATTACCTCTTCGTGTTTCCATTTGCCGATATTGCGCATAAACACATATCTCAAAGTTGCTATGGACATTGATGGAGCGACACACTTTTCTATGGCGACACTGCAGTTTATAGATAGAAAAACCGATCAGTTAAAACGACATGGGTATTTTAGTTCTGAATAACCGATGTCTTTCAGTATTTGTTTGCTCTCGGTTATAACAAGTATCTTTTCATTTTTTCCTGATAACCACGTAAAAACAGATATATCAATTAGCCACAGATGTCGTAGTAAAATTTTTAGTTTTCAAATAAACCTTTTTAAAAAAAGACGAGTAATTTTTATTCGTAAGATTTCCATAGCACTGAAATACGGCGTTATTACAGAAAAAAATGGGAAAAGTTATGTATGCCACTTTAATAACACTGCTGATAGAAACGAGCAACAAATGGATTGGTCCAACATTGCCGAGACAATACTGTGCCTGTTATACAAGCAGAGCGCGAGACTGGACACAGTTTCTCGCTGTTGTCGAACGTCAGTTGTAACATAGAATGGCACCATCTGGAAGTCTGGAAGTATTTTACGATATGCGGTACGAGTGAAGAACAAAGTTAGATTTGGTCGACTTGCGACATCATACAAGGAAAAAAGTTAAAATTTAACAAATTATTCATAGTTCTGGATAAAAGTAGAAAGTGCCTGATCTGCTGCTGTGTCTACGTAGTATGCCGTTATCTGCTTTTAGCCCTTAAAAACAGAGAAATTAAAACGAAAAAGAGAGTTCTCCTGCCGCAGTTTTCACTCTTTATCGCTGGACTATACGTAATGCCTGCATAGTGCTGTGATAACCGATTACAATATAATTTTTGAGCAGAGCTTCTAAAAACTATAATCAGTAGGATAATATTGCCAGTTTTCTGTAGTATAGAAGCACTCGCCAGCAGCGAAGATCGGACAAAGTTTTATTTGACTATTTAATTTAAAGAAATTAGAATTATATTAATACCGTCAGTTGCTCGCGGGCGTTGATAAATATCAACGTGGACATGTGAAAATGTGTGCCGCGACCGGGACTCGAACCCGGGATCTCTTGCTAAAATGACAGACGCTCTATCCATCTGAGGCACAGAGGACACAGTGTATGGTTCGACTGCAGGGACTATCTCGCGCACGCCTCCTGCGAGACTCACATTCTCACCTTGAATGTCCATACACTACAGTCGTAGAGTCCCACTCCAACACACTCATTCCTCGTGGAAGACATGTCCATATCAATATAAGTATATGGTTCTGGCAATACCAGCCATGACCTTCTTCTGTGAAGATGCACACGTATTCCCCGAACTGGACTTGGTAAGAATGTGTTCCACGAGTAATGAGTGTGTCGGTGTGGGACACTACGAATGTAGTGTGTGGACATGCAAGGTGAGAATGTGAGTCTCGCGGGAGGCGTGCGCGAGATAGTACCTGCAGTCACACTATCGTCTGTGCCCTCGGTGGCTCAGATGGGCAGAGCACCTGCCATGTAAGCAGGAGATCCCGGGTTCGAGTCCCAGACGTGCACACATTGTCACCTGTCGCCGTTGATATATATCGACACACGTGAGCAGCTGACGGTATTAATATAATTCTAATTTCGTTCTGAACGGCTGCAGGTCATCATAAGGGTATTTAATTTGACATTTTGATTCCATTTATCAAGAAACTGAGAAAGTAAAAATTGTTTAATCTTTGTTTGATTTCTACGTTTACTAGAGAAAATAATGTAAATAAAAGACTGAAAATCGGTTATTACAAGAACTGGTATTGTGACGGGCTTTAACAATTAGCTTAAAGTGAGGTTGGGAAACTGATAAGAGCCGAAAACCAGTTATTTCAGCGATAACCAACATTCCCACTGGTGTTCTGAGTGGTAAGATTGACGCACAAGGACAACAAGAACAGTTTCTCAGAAAGGTTACTGGAGCTCTGATGTTCTCAAAATGAACGGGCCAGCCATTGGCGTCTGCGAGGGTGAAGGGGAGGGGGAGGGGAGGAGGTCGGGAGGGGAGGATAGGCAAAAGGGCACTTTCACCCATCGCCCCCAACCCTCCCTGGAATCTGGAGTAAAGAGTTTTTATTCGTTACAATATACTCTTCCAGATAAGAATTCTCCACAATACTGATAAACCTTAGCTTTGGCCAGTTGTAGCGCTTATAGAGTTAGGGTCTTGTAGCTTGATGCACCTCGTAACTGACCAGCTGATTTGTACACAGAGTGCCAGTCTCATAATCATGCACTCCAGCCCCGACGCGCCTTCCCCCCTCCCCACCACTGGAAATATTTCTGCAGACTCCAGTCTGCCACTGTGCATATATTTTGATAACATCCTGGTTTTAATAGCATCGAAGGAACAGCATTGTGCAGTAAAAGGGTAGACCTAGCACAGAACACACCATTCACAATGAAACGCATCACTTAGTAGATGGTGAAGTACTCTGAAGCTAGCCAGATAGAAACAGAACCTCCTGGCACTGCATCTAACCCAAATTCTAATCTTACACTAATCTCTTGTATGTACCTACCACGCCCTCAAAGAGCCAACGATTTACTATTATCAGAAGTTCCGAAAAATGAGGAAGAAATTGACCCACACTTTTTTGCGTTGTTTATTATTTCGATTACACCATAAAGGGAATGGACTTGTAGCCACAGGTTACACAAGCGATAGATGGTTTAAAATACATAAAAAGAGATGACAATAAGAAACGCTTTTTAAAAACACAATGATGCACGGCTTTTACGATTTTTACAGGAAAAAAATGGATGACAAAATAAAGGTTGTTCAAAAATACGCTGGTAGACAATATTGGGGATTTTTTATCTTTATAGATGACTAGCGGAAAAGCTTGGTGTTGACCAGGCATTTATTTAGAGCTGTGCGTCCACGTCCGTACTATGCAGCGTCTGGCCTTGTCCTGAGTTTTTATGACGTATCTCCCGAAACATGTGTCGTACAATGATATAATTTTGTAGGTACATTCAGCGTCATATGCGGATACTGTCTGCAAAATTTATTGCGAATATAGTAGCAAAGAAGTAACAAATTTAAATGTCACGAATGCTGTGATGCCCACACACTTGGGTGTAACTAATGTACACGGGATGCTTGGCACGATCATTATGGCTACCATCACCTGTGGTCGTAATTGGACCAGCTGTGTCGACGTAGTGAAAATATAAATGTGCATAACATGGTAAACGTCCATTCTTCCCAGCCATCAGACCTGAACTACGATCAAAAATATCATAAAAAGTGGTAGGGGCAATGGCCTTGCCGCAGTGGATACACCGGTTCCCGTCAGATAACTGAAGTTTAGCACTTTCGGGCGTGGTCGGCACTTGGATGGGTGACCATATGGGCCGCTATGCGCTGTTGGCATTTTTCGGGTTGCACTCAGCCTTCCGATGCCAATTGAGGAACTACTCGTCCGAATAGTAGCGGCTCCAGTCAAAGGAAACTACCACAACGAGTGGGAGAGCCAGCTCCTCCTCCACCCTCAGTGAGAATGACGTGGAGGTCGGATGGTCCTGATTGGCCACTTGTGACCTGAACACGGAGTGCTTTTTTAAAGTAGTACTCCCTACATAAAACTGACAGTCTAGGCTCAGGGACTGTCCACGGTAAATGCTGCAATGGACCTACGAATACTATTAAAATAACGGTTTGAGTTCTCTTTAATTGTCCAATCATCTGAAGTGAGTCCTTATTGCAGTACGCTGAAAAATAGATTTTATGTTAATGGCGGATAAATTTTATGTGAATGGCGGCAAATTAACTTTACCCTAATGACACACAAGGTCAATGCCGTACTATCACGTAAAGTATTCTCAGATCGAAATGTTTTGCATTACAAAATCTCCAATGTAGATTCATAATACCGCAATTATAATTCTCAAAATAATTTGGAGCTACGTTCAATGCATATTTAAATGCATCTTTCAAAACAATAACAGAATTCTCATTAGATCATCATTATCAATGGCTAGAGTATTCCTATTATTTCGTCTACCAAAAACCGCGTCTCACTATGGCTTCTTCAGTACGCTGTTTTGTTTTCCACTGTTGACAATAGAAACGATCTGGCAGATGTGACATTGTAGATGCGCAGTATGCGTGTCTTAATGCAAATAAACCGTCTGGAACATTTACCCTTGAACGTCCCTAGAATGGGATTTCATGGAACGTTATTACTTTCCTGTGTCCATTTCCATCACAAAAGCTGATCGCCACGACTGGGGAAGGGGAGGAGGGGGTGGGCTGAAAGTTGGCAGCAGTGGCAGAAAAACCGAAGAAAACCTCACGTTTTCGTCATTTGTTTTCATAATGAAGTAGTGCCAATTCATCACATCGCACGCTTTTCTCTCGGAAACGGTAAAATTCATCGTCTGGATATCAATGTCGCCTGCTGAGGTATGCAGTCGCACCACTCTGTACGAAATAGGTTCTAAGCTGATGCAGTCGACAAGTAACATCGAAATATATCGTCACCTAGAAATACATCGACACCTCGAAATAAATCCACACCTCGAAATCAATCGCCACCTCGAAATAAATCGCCACCTCGAAATAAATCGCAACCCAAGAAAAATCGCAACCCTCGAAATAAATCGACACCGTGAAATAAATCGAAACCTCGAAATAAATCGACACCTCCAAACAACCGCTACACCGAAATGAGTCGATATCCCGAAGTATATCGACATCTAGACGCATTTCGGCTTACCATATAGACCGAAATCTCGATGCTAGTCGACATATCGAGATAAATTGAGGTACAGAAATATATCGATATCTCGAAATATATTGGTACCACGTAATATAAAGATATCTCTCAAAATAGCGATATCTAGAAATTTATGGATTACTAGAGATATGGAGGTACCTTGAATTATATCGATATCTCGATAAGAATCGATATCTGTAGTACACCAATACATGGAAATATATCGATACCTGGAAATATATAGACAACCTTAATTGTGTCGGTATATCAAAATAAATCGATATCTCGATATAACGGATACTCTAAATCAATCGATATCTCGAAATAAATAGGCTCCTCAATATAGATAGATATCTCGAAATAAATCGATATCATGATTTAATGTGCGCGTCTACGTAAGTCGATATATCGAATTGAATCGATAATGGGAAAAGTATGGACGTCTCAAAATAAATCTGTACCCCTAAGAAAACGATTATCGAAATAAATAGATATAACGAAATATATCGCTATCTTGATAAATACCATTATCTAGTGGTCGGATAAATGTTTCAAGATGACATGAAATAACGGTATAGTCTACATACATGAAAATACTTTGGATTTTCAATATATCGATAGATTTCTAGACCTCGGGAAAAAAAATCTTTGATCCGACCTCGGGGCAAAAACGCAGACCTCGGGAAAAAACGTCGACCTCGGGGAAAAACGCCGACCTTGGGGAAAAACGACGACATCGTGGAAAAACGACGACCTTCGGAAAACTGCTGACCTCAGGAAAAATCCAGTTCCATTAATTTACATAGACAATAATGTTAGTTACCATTAGGTTCTCAAAATGCAATCAAATTCCTGGTATTTATCACCTCACACAAAAAGTGGTAATGACAGAAAAGTCTCGTTCTTTAGAAAGTTTAGAATGAGATGTTCTAAATAATGCAGATAATCCATTTACAATAATCTACAAGCACTGCACAATGAGAAGAGACTGTCAACCAGAGCACTTTGAAATACTGCACAGCCAGGAAGACAGAGGTTGCATTGCTGTTTATAATCCTCTGGTGCTTGAGATTCAGAATCCAGGATTGCCTCGAATGAGAACAGCACGAATGAATGTCCTGCACCAGTATAGAACTTACTCTGGAACTCCACAGAAAATCACAAGGCACAATTATATCACATCATTTTCAGCAAACTACAGAAGCCTCTAGTGGACATAACAACGTCGTCACCTCCTTCACTAGTGAAAGATCTTAGTAGCTATTGAGTCAAGAGTAGGTGGCCAATTAATAATTTGTTGTTCAAAGCTAACTTCAGTGTATATGGGAATACTCAGTGGACATCTTTAACCATCATATTTTACTGTCAACTTCCCAGACTATAAGTATAAGCAGAGCTTGGTCTTTACCAATCCGAGATTGTTTAGAATAGGTATCAATGGAATCAGATCCACTGGGCATTTAGAGCAACCTGCTTTAAACAATATGAGCAGGCAATAGACACAGACACAGAATTTGAAATTTCACTGTGAAGCGGTTACCTTCATCGTCTTCAAACTTACTTTGTGTGCTGCGGTATGCGGAGGCACTAATAGCAACACAGTAAAACACAGAAGAAACTTATAAGTTGATGTAATCAGCCAGTAAGAAGCAGTAAAATTCAAGTTTTAGTAATCGATTATTGACTTATTATCCGGCTTTGGTGCCTCAGACATGTCCGACGACCTTAAGATTTGGCATGAAACGAAGTCTGGAAGACACGTTACACGATAGAATTGGAAAAGTGTTCATGTGTTGTAAAAACCTAAGAAATCGTCCCGTTTTCGTCAATTGCCGTCGAATCGACGTAATGACATATCGTCACATTGGATGCTTTTCTCTATAAAACAGTTACATTTATCGTCTGGAAACTTATGTCCCTGGCTGCGGCATGCGGAGGCACTAATAGCAACTCCATAGAACACAGAAGAAGCTTCTAAGTTATTGGTTCAAATGGCTCTGAGCACTATGGGACTTAACATCTGTTTTCATCAGTCCCCTAGAGCGTAGAACTCCTTAAACCTAACTAACAAAAGGACATTAAACACATCCATGCCCGAGCAGGATTCGAACCTCCGAGCGTAGCAGTCCCGCGGTTCCGGACTGAGCGCCTGAACTTCTTGACCACCGCGGCCGGCTCTAAGTTGATGTAATCGGCCAGTAAGAAGCAGTACAATTCAAGTTTTAGCTATCGATTATTGACTTATTAGCCGCCTATGGCGCCAGGGATATGACTGACGACGTTACGATTTTGCATGAAACGAGGTCTGGGAGCCACGTTACACGAGAATGTGTGAAAACTGATCATATGTAGTAAAAACTTAAGAAAAACTCCCGTTTTCGGCATCTACTATCGAATCGACGAAATACCAGATCGCCACAATGGCCGCTCTTCTCTCTGAAACGGTTACATTTATCGTGGGCAAAGCTATGTCGTGTGCTGCGATATGCGGAGACACTACAAGCACCATAGTAGAACACAGAAGAAGCTTCTAAGTTGATGTAAGAGCCAGTAAGAAGCAGTATAATTTAAGTTTATTTATCGATTTTTGACTTTTTAGCCTTCTTTGGTGCCTTGGATATCAGCTAGGTCCTTACCATTTTGCATGCAGGGACGACTAGCAGCCACGTTGCACGGGACAATGTGAAAAGTGATCATATGTAGTAAAAACCTAAGAAGTCCGCCAGGTTTCGTCATTTGCTATCGAATCGACTTTATGTCAGTTCGTCACATTGGCCGCTCTACACTTTGAAACGGTTACATTTATCGTGTGGAAGGCTATGTCGCGTGCTGCGATATGCGGAGACACTAATAGCACCATAGTAGAACACAGAAGAAGCTACTAAGTGGATGTAATAGCCTGTATGCAGCAGTAAAATTCAAGTATAGTTATCGATTTTTTTACTTTTTAGCCTTCTCTGGAGCCTTGGACATGAGCTAGGACATTAAGATTTTGCATGCAGGGAAGTCTAGCAGCCACGTTGCAGGGGACAATGAGAAAAGAGTTCATATGTAGTAAAAACCTAACAAATCCGACCGTTTTCGTCATTTGCGATCGAATCGATTTAATGTCAGATGGTCACATTGGCCGCTCTTCTCTCTGAAACGGTTACATTTATAGAGTGCAAAGCTATGTCGCGTGCTTCCGAATGCGGAGACACTAAAAGCACCATAGTAGAACACAGAAGAGGCTTCTAAGTTGATGTAATAGCCAGTAAGAAGCAGTACCATTCAAGTTTACTTACCGATTTTTGACTTTTTAGCCGGCTTTGGTGCGTTGGACATGAGCAAGGGCCTTAAGATTTTGCATGAAGGGAGGACTAGCAGCCACGTTGCATGGGAGAATCTGAAAAGATTTCATATGTAGTAAAAACCTAAGAAATCAGCCCGTTATCGTCATTTGCTATCGAGTCGACTTAATGTCAGATCGTCACATTGGCCGCTCTTCTCTCTGAAACGGTTACATTTAACGTGTGCAAAGCTATGTCTCTTACTGCGAAATGCGGAGACACTAAAAGCACCATAATAGAACACAGAAGAATCTTCTAAGTTAAAGTAATAGACAGTAAGAAGCAGTACAATTCAAGTTTTAGTTACAGGTTATAGAATATTTAGCCGGGTTCGGTGCCTTGGACATGAGCTAGTACCTTAAGATTTTGCATAAAGGGAGGACTAGCAACCCCGTTGCACGGGAGTATTTCATAAGTGTGCATATGTAGTAATAACCTAAGAAATCAGCCCGTTTTCGTCATTTGCTATCTATTCGGCTTCATGTTAGATGGTCACATTGGCCCCTCTGCTCTCTGAAACGGTCGCGTGCTGCGGAATGCGGAGACACTAAAAGCACCATAGTAGAACACAGAAGAAGCTTCTAAGTTGACGTAATAGCCAGTAAGAAGACGTAAAATAATAGTTTTAGCTATCGATTATTGACTTTTTAGCCGGCTTTGGTGCCTTGGACATGAGCTAGGACCTTAAGAATTTGTATGAAGGAAGGACTAGAAGCCACCTTGCACGGGAGAATATGATATGTGTTCAAATGTAGTAAAAATCTAAGAAATCCGAAAGTTTTCGTCATTTGCTGTCGAATTGACTTAATAACAAATCGTCACATTGGCTGCTCTTCTCTCTGAAATGGTTACATTTATCGTGTGCAAAGCTATGTCGCGTGCTGCGATATGCGGAGACACTAAAAGCGCCGCAGTAGAACACAAATGAAACTTCTAAGTTGATGTAATAGCCAGTAAGAAGCAGTACAATTCAAGTTTAGTTATCGGTTTTTGACATTTTAGACAGCTTTGGTGCCTTGGAAATGAGCTAGGACCTTACGATTTTGCATGAAGAGAGGACTAGCAGCCACGTTGCACGGGAGACTGTGAAAGGTGTTCATATGTAGTTAAAACCTAAGGAATCCGCCCGTTGTCGTCATTTGCTATCGAAAAGATTTAATGTCAGATCGTCACACTGGTTGCTCTTCTCTCTGAAACGGTTACATTTATCGTGTTCTAAGCTATGTCGCGTGCTGCGGAATGCGGAGACACTACAAGCACCATAGTAGAACACAAAAAAGCTTCTAAGTTGATGTAATAGACATTAAGAAGCAGTAGAACTCAAATTTAGTTATCGATTTTTGAATTTTTAGCCGGCTTTGGTGCCTTGGACATGAGGTAGGAACTTAAGAATTTACATGCAGGGAGGACTAGCAGCCACGTTGCACGGGAGAATGTGAAACGTGTTCATATGTAGTAAAAACCTAAGAAATCCGAACGCTTTCGTCATTTGCTATCGAATCGACTTAATGTCAGATGGTCACATTGGAGGCTGTTCTATATGAAACGGTTACATTTATCGTGTGCAAAGCTACGTCGCGTGCTGCGATATGCGGAGACACTACAAGCACCATAGTAGAACACAGAAAAAGCTTCTAAGTTGATGTAATAGCCAGTAAGAAGCAGAAGAACTCAAATTTAGCTATCGATTTTTGAATTTTTAGCCGCCTTTGGTGCCTTGGACATGAGGTAGGTACTTAATATTTTGCATGAAGGGAGGACTAACAGCCACGTTGCACTGGAGAATGTGAAAAGAGATCGCATGTAGTAAAAACCTAAGGAATCCGCCCGTTGTCGTCATTTGCTATCGAAAAGACTTAATGTCAGATCGTCACACTGGTCGCTCTTCTCTCTGAAACGGTTACATTTATCGTGTTCTAAGCTATGTCGCGTGCTGCGGAATGCGGAGACACTACAAGCACCATAGTAGAACACAGAACAAGCTTCTAAGTTGACGTAATAGACAGTAAGAAGCCGTAAAATAATTGTTTCAGCTATCGATTATTGACTTTTTAGTCGTCTTTGGTGCCTTGGACATGAGCTAGGAAATTAAGAATTTGTATTATGGGAGGACTAGCAGCCACGTTGCACGGGAGAATGTGAAAAGTGTTCATATGTAGTAAAAACCTAAGACATCCGCCCGTTTCGTCGTTTGCTATCGATTCGATTTTATATCAGATCGTCACATTGGCCGCTCTTCTCTCTGAAACGGTTACATTTATCGTGCGCAAAGCTTTGTTGCGTGCTGCGAAACTCGGAGACATTAAAGCACAATAGTAGAACACAGAAGGAGCTTCTAAGTTGATGTAATAACCAGTAAGAAGCAGTACAATACAAGTTTTAATTATCGATTGTTGACTTTACAGCCGGATTTGGTGCCTTGGACATGAGCTATGACCTTACGATTTTGCATGAAGGGAGGACTAGCAGCCATCTCGCACGGGAGAATGTGAAAAGTGTTCATATGTAGTAAAAACCTGAGAAATTCGTCCGTTTTCGTCACTTGCTATCGACTCGACTTAATGTCAGATCGTCACATTGGCCGCTCTTCTCTCCGAAACGGTTACATTTATCGGGTGCAAAGCTATGTCGCGTGCTGCGGAATGCGGAGACACCAAAATCCCCATAGTAGAACACAGAAGAAGCTTCTAAGTTGAAGTAATAGCCAGTATAAAGCAGTAGAATTAAAGTTTAGTTTTCGATTTTTGGCTTTTTAGCCGGCTTTGGCGCCTTACAAATGAGGTAGGACCTTAAGATTTTGCATGAAGGGAGGACTAGCACCAACGTTGCACGAAAGAATGTGAAAAGTGTTCATATGTAGTAAAAACCTAAGAAATCCGCCCGTTTTCGTCATTTGCTGTCGAATCAACTTAATGTCATATAGTCACATTGGCCGCTCTTCTCTGTGAAACGGTTACATTTATCGCGTGCAAAGCTATGTCGCGTGCTGCGATATACGGAGACACTAAAAGCACCATAGTAGAACACAGAAGAAGCTTCTAAGTTGATGTAATGGCGAGTAAGAAGCAGTACAAATAAAATTTGATTATCGATTTTTGACTTTTTAGCCGGCTTCGGTGCCTTGGACATGAGCTAGGACCTTACGATTTTGCATGAAGGGAGGACTAGCAGAAACGTTGCACGGGTGAATGTGAAAAGTTTTCATATCTAATAACAACCTAATAAATCCGCCCATTTTCGTCATTTGCTATTGAATCGACTTAATGTCAGATGGTCACATTGGCCGCTCTTTTCTCTGAAACGGTTACATTTAACGTGTGCAAAGCTATGTCGCTTGCTGTGGAAAGCGGAGACACTAAAAGCACCATAGTAGACCACAGAAGAAGCTTCTATGTTGATGTAATAGCCAATAAGAAGCAGTACATTTCAAGTTTTAGTTAACGATTTTTGACTTTTTAGCCAGCTTTGGTGCCTTGGACATTAGCTAGGACCTTAAGATTTTGCATGAAGGGAGGACTAGCAGCCACGTTGCACGGGAGAATGTGGAGAGTGTTCATATGTAGTAAAAACCTAGGAAATCCGCCCGTTTTCGTCATTTGCTATCGAATCGTCTTAATGTCAGATGGTCACATTGGCCGCTCTTCTCTCTGATACGGTTACATTTATCGTGTGCAAAACTATGTGGCGTGATGCGGAATTCGGAGACACTAAAAGCACCATAGTAGAACACAGAAGGAGCTCCTAAGTTGATGTAATAACCAGTAAGAAGCAGTACAATTCAAGTTTAGTTATCGATTTTTGACTTTTGAGCTGGCTTTGGTGCCTTGAACATGAGCTAGGACCTTAAGATTTTGCATGAAGGGACACCTAGCTGCCACGTTGCACGGGAAAATGTAAAAAGTGTTCATATGTAGTAAAAACCTAAGACATCCGCCCGTTTCGTCGTTTGCTATCGATTCGATTTTATATCAGATCGTCACATTGGCCGCTCTTCTCTCTGAAACGGTTACATTTATCGTGCGCAAAGCTTTGTTGCGTGCTGCGAAACTCGGAGACATTAAAGCACAATAGTAGAACACAGAAGGAGCTTCTAAGTTGATGTAATAACCAGTAAGAAGCAGTACAATACAAGTTTTAATTATCGATTGTTGACTTTACAGCCGGATTTGGTGCCTTGGACATGAGCTAGGACCTTACGATTTTGCATGAAGGGAGGACTAGCAGCCATCTCGCACGGGAGAATGTGAAAAGTGTTCATATGTAGTAAAAACCTGAGAAATTCGTCCGTTTTCGTCACTTGCTATCGAATCGACTCAATGTCATATGGTCACGTTGACCGCTCTTCTCCTGAAACGGTTACATTTATCGTGTGCAAAGCTATGTCGCGTGCTGCGGAATGCGGAGAATCTAAATGTACCATAGTAGAACACGGAAGAAGGTTCTAAGTTGATGTAATAGTCAGTAAGAAGCAGTAATATAATAGTTTTAGCTATAGATTATTGACTTTTTAGCCGGCTTTGGTTCGTTGGACATGAGCTAGGACCTTAAGAATTTCTATGAAGGGATGACTAGCAGCCACGTTCCACGGGCGAATGTGAAAAGTGTTCAAATGTAGTAAAAACCTAGGAAATCCCCCCGTTTTTGTTCCTGTGCTATCGATTCGTCTTAATGTCATATCGTCACATTGGCCTCTCTTCTCTCTGAAACGGTTACATTTAACGTGTGAAAAGCTATGTCGCGTGCTGCGGAACGCGGAGACACTAGACCACAGAAGAAGCTTCTAAGTTGATGTAATAGCCAATAAGAAGCAGTACAATTCAAGTTTTAGTGAACGATTTTTGACTTTTTAGCCGGCTTTGGTGCCTTGGACATGAGCTAGGACCTTAAGATGTTGCATGAAGGGAGGACTAGCAGCCACGTTGCGCGGGGGAATGTGAAAAGTGTTCATATGTAGAAACAACCTAATAAATCTGCCCGTTTTCGTCATTTGCTATCGAATTGAGTTAATGTCAGATGGTCACATTGGCCGCTATTCTCTCTCAAACGGTTACATTTATCTTGTGCAAAGCTATGTTGCGTGCTGCGATATGCGGAGACACTAAAAGCACCATAGTAGAACACAGAATAAGATTATAAGTTGATGTAATAGCAAGTAAGAAGCAGTACAACTCAAGTTTAGTTATCGATTTTTGACTTTTTAGCCGGCTTTGGTGCCTTGGACATTAGCTTGGACATTAAGATTTTTCATGAATGGAGCACTAGCAGCCACGTTGCACGGGACAATGTGAAGAGTGTTCATATGTAGTAAAAACCTGAGAAATCCGCCCGTTTTGGTCATTTGCTATTGAATCGACTTAATGTCAGATCCTTATCTTGGCCACACTTCTCTCTGAAACGGTTACATGTATCGTGTGCAAAGCTATGTCGCGTGCTGCGATATGCGGAGACACTAAAAGCACCATAATAGAACACAGAATAAGATTATAAGTTGATGTAAAAGCAAGTAAGAAGCAGTACAACTCAAGTTTAGTTATCGATTTTGGATTTTTTAGCCGGTTTTGGTGCCTTGGACATGAGCAAGAAACTTAAGATGTTGCATGAAGGGAGGACTATCAGCCCGTTGTACGGGAGAATGTGAAAAGAATTCATATGTAGTAAAAACGTAGGACATCCGCCCGTTTTCGTCATTTGCTATCGAATCGACTTAGTGTCAGATAGTCACATTTGCCGCTCTTCTGTATGAAACGGTTACATTTATCGTGTGCAAAACTATGTCGCGTGCTGCGGAATGCGGAGACACTAAAAGTACCATAGTAGAACACAGAGGAAGCTTTTAAGTTGAATTAATAACCAGTAAGAAGCCGTACGACTCAAAATCAGTTATCGACTTGTGATATTTTAGCCGGCTTTGGTGCCTTAGACATGAGCTAGAACTTTAAGATTTTGCATGAAGGGAGGACTCGCAGCCACGTCGCACGGGAGATTGTGAAAAGTGTTCAAATGTAGTAACAACCTAATAAATCTGCCCGTTTTCGTCATTTCCTATCGAATCGACTTAATGTCAGATGGCCACGTTGGCCGCTCTTATCTCTGAAACGGTTACATTTAACGTGTGCAAAGCTATGTCGCGTGCTACGGAATGCGGAGACGCTAAAAGCACCATACTAGACCACAGAAGAAGCTTCTAAGTTGATGTAATAGCCAATAAGAATCAGTACAATTCAAGTTTTAGTGAACGATTTTTGACTTTTTAGCCGGCTTTGGTGCCTTGGACATGAGCTAGGACCTTACGATTTTTCATGAAGGGAGGTCTAGCAGCCGCGTTGCATGGGAGAATGTGAAAAGTGTTAATATGTAGTGAAAACTTGTGAAATCCGCCCGTTTTCGTCATTTGCTATCGAATCGACTTAATGGCAGATGGTCACATTGGCCGCTATTCTCTCTAAAACGGTTACATTTAACGTGTGAAAAGCTATGTCGCGTGCTGCGGAATGCGGAGACACTAAAAGCACCATAGTAGACCGCAGAAGAAGCTTCTACGTTGATGTAATAGCCAATATGAAGCAGTACAATTCAAGTTTTAGTTAACGATTTTTTACTTTTAAGGCGGCTTTGGTGCCTTGGACATGAGCTAGGGCCTTAATATTATGCATGAAGGGAGGACCAGCAGCAACGTTGCACGGGAGAATGTGAAAATTGTTCATATGTAGTAAAAACCTAAGAAATCCGCCCGTTTTCTTCACTTGCTATCGAATCGTCTTAATGTCTGATCGTCAAATTGGCTCCTCTTCTCCCTGAAACGGTTACATTTATCGTGTGCAAAGCTATGTCGCGTGCTGCGGAATGCGGAGACACTAAAAGCCACATAGTAGAACACAGAAGAAGCTTTTAAGGTGATGTAATAGCCAGTAAGAAGCTTTACAATTCAAGTTTTAGTTATTGATTTTTGACTTTTTAGCCGGCTTTGGTGCCTTGGACATTAGCTAGGACCTTAAAATTTTGTATGAATGGAGGATTAGCAGCCACGTTGCAAGGGAGAATGTGAAAGGTGTTCATATGTAGTAAAAACCTGAAAAATTTGCCAGTTTTCGTCATTAGCTTTCCAAACGACTTAATGTCACATCGTCCCAGTGGCCGCTCTTCTCTCGGAAATGCGGAATGCGGAGACAATGAAAGCACCATAGTAGAACACAGAATAAGATTATAAGTTGATGTAATAGCAAGTAAGAAGCAGTACAACTCAAGTTTAGTTATCGATTTTTGACTTTTTAGCCGGCTTTGGTGCCTTGGACATGAGCTTGGACATTAAGATTTTTCATGAATGGAGGA
Source organism: Schistocerca gregaria (assembly GCF_023897955.1). NCBI lineage: Eukaryota > Metazoa > Arthropoda > Insecta > Orthoptera > Acrididae > Schistocerca > Schistocerca gregaria. The sequence goes on from NW_026061715.1 coordinate 2,271,977, forward strand.
CTAGCAGCCACGTTGCACGGGACAATGTGAAGAGTGTTCATATGTAGTAAAAACCTGAGAAATCCGCCCGTTTTCGTCATTTGCTATTGAATCGACTTAATGTCAGATCCTTACTTTGGCCACACTTCTCTCTGAAACGGTTACATGTATCGTGTGCAAAGCTATGTCGCGTGCTGCGATATGCGGATACACTGAAAGCACAGTAGTGGAACACAGAAGAAACTTCTAAGTTTATGTAATAGACAGTAAGAAGCAGTACAATTTAAGTTTTAGTTATCGATTTTGGATTTTTTAGCCGGTTTTGGTGCCTTGGACATGAGCAAGAACCTTAAGATGTTGCATGAAGGGAGGACTATCAGCCCGTTGTACGGGAGAATGTGAAAAGAATTCATATGTAGTACAAACGTAAGAGATCCGCCCGTTTTCGTCATTTGCTATCGAATCGACTTAGTGTCAGATAGTCACATTTGCCGCTCTTCTGTATGAAACGGTTACATTTATCGTGTGCAAAACTATGTCGCGTGCTGCGGAATGCGGAGACACTAAAAGTACCATAGTAGAACACAGAAGAAGCTTTTAAGTTGAATTAATAACCAGTAAGAAGCAGTACGACTCAAAATCAGTTATCGACTTGTGATATTTTAGCCGGCTTTGGTGCCTTAGACATGAGCTAGAACTTTAAGATTTTGCATGAAGGGAGGACTAGCAGCCACGTTGCATGGGAGAATGTGAAGATTGTTCATATGTAGTAAAAACCAGAGAAATTCGTTCGTTTTCGTCATTTGCTATCGAATCTACTTTATGCCAGATCGTCACATTGGCTGCTCTTCTCTCTGAAACGGTTACATTTATCGTGTGCAAAGCTATGTTGCGTTCTGAGGTATGCGGAGACACTAAAAGCACCATAGTAGAACACAGAAGAAGCTTCTAAGTTGATGTAGTAGCCGGCAAGAAGCAATACAATTCAAGTTTTAATTACTGAAAATTGAATATTTAGCCGACTTTGGTGCCTTGTACATGAGTTAGTACCTTAAGATTTTGCATGAGGGGAGGTCTAGCAGACGCGTTGCATATGAAAATGTGAAAAGTGTTCATATGTAGTAAAGACATTCATCGTCTGCAAAGATATGTCGCTTGCTGCAGTATGTGGAGACACAAAAGCAACATAGTATAATAGAGAAGCACATTCTACGAAGATGTAATCGCCAATAAGAAGCAGCACTATTCAAGATTTAGTTGTCGGTTATTCACATATTTGCCACCTTTGGTACATTGGACATGACCGACGACCTAAAGTTTTGCATGAAACGACGTCTGGAAACCACTTTGCACGGGGGAATGTGGAAACTGTTCATATGTAGTAAAAACTACAGAAAACCGCCAGCTTTCGTCATTTGCTACCGAATCTTTTATATTGCCACATCTTCACATTGGCAGCTTTTCTCTCTGACACAATTACATTTATCGTCTGGAAATGTATGTCGCGTATTGCAATATGAGGAAAAAACTGAAGAAATCATATTAGATCACGAAAAAAGCTTCTAAGAAGATGTAATCGAATGTAGGAAGCAGTACTATTCACGTTTTAGCTATCGGTTATTTACTAATTTGCCGGCTTTGGTGCATTGGACATCAGTTTAAATGGCTCTGAGCACAATGGGACTCAACTGCTGAGATCATTAGTCCCCTACAACTTAGAACTACTTAAACCTAACGCACCTAAGGAGATCACACACATCCATGCCCCAGGCAGGATTCGAACCTGCGACCTTAGCAGTCGCACGGTTGGACATGAACTAGGACCTTAAGATTTTGCATGAAAGTACGTCTGTACGCCACGTTGCACGGGAGAATGTGGAAAGTGTTCATACGTAGTAATAACCTGAGGAATTCAATCGCTTTCGTCGTTTGCTATCGAATCGAAAGTATTACCAGATCTTCACATTGGCCGCTTTTCTCTCTGAAACAGTTACATTTATCGCCTGGAAATTTATGTCGCTTATTGCAATATGCGGAAAAAACTGAAAACATTATATTAGAACACAGAAAAAGCTTCTAAGAAGATGTAATCGAAAGTAGGAAGCAGTAATACACAAGCTTTAGTTATCGGTTATTCACTTATTTTCCGCCTTGGTGCATTGGACATGAGCAAGGACCTTAAGATTTTGCATGAGAGTACGTCTGTACGCCACGTTGCACGGGTGAATGTAAAAGATGTTCATATGTAGTAACAACATGAGAAATCCGACCGTTTTCGACATTATCCTTCGAATCGACTTAATGCCAGATCGTCACATTGGCCGCTTTTCTCTTTGAAACTGTTACATTCATCGTCTGCAAAGTTACGTCGATTGCCGCGGTATGCGCAGACACTAAAGGCAAAATAGTAGAACACAGAGGATGCTTCTAAGAAAATGTAATCGGCCAGTAACAAGCAGTGTTATTCAAGTGTTAGTTATCAGTTATTCACATATTTGCCGGCTTTGGTACATTGGACATGACCGACGACCTAATGATTTTGCATGAAACGACGTCTGGAAACCACGATGCACAGGAGGATGTGAAAAGTGTTCACATGTAGTAACCACATGAAAAATCCGCCCGTTTTCGACATTTGCCATCTAATCGAATTAATGATAGAGCGTCATATTGGCCGCTTTTCTCACTGAAAAGGTTACATTTACCGTCTGGAAATTTATGTCGTGTGTTGCAATATGCGGAAAAGAACTGAAAACATCATATTAGAACACAGAAAAAGCTTCTAAGAAGATGTAATCGCCAATAAGAAGCAGTACTATTCAAGTTTTAGTTATCGGTTATTCACTTATTTGCCGCCTTTGGTACATTGGACATGACCGACGACGTAAAGATTTTGCATGAAACGACGTCTGGAAACCACATTGCACGGGGGAATGTGGAAACTGTTCATATGTAGTAAAAACTGGAGAAAACCGCCCGCTTTCGTCATTTGCTACCGAATCTATTTTATTGCAACATCTTCACATTGGCTGCTTTTCTCTCTGAAACAGTTACATTTATCGTCTGGAAATGTATGTCGCGTATTGCAATATGCGGAAAAAACTGAAAACATCTTATTAGAACACAAAAAAAGCTTCTAAGAAGATGTAATCGAAAGTAGGAAGCAGTACTATTCAAGTTTAAGCGATCGGTTATTCACTTACTTGCGGCTTTATTGCATTGGACATGAGCTAGGACCTTAGGATTTTGCATGAAAGTACGTCTGTACGCCACGTTGCACGGGAGAATGTAGAAAGTGTTCATATGTAGTAAAAACCTGAGAAACCCGATCGCTTTCGTCATTTGCTATAGAGTCGAATGTATTGCCAGATCGTCCCATTGGCCACTTTTCTCTCAGAACAGGTTACATCCATCGTCTGCAAAATTATGTCGCGTGTTGCGGTATGGAAAAAAACTGAAAACATTATATTAGAACACAGAAAAAGCTTCGAAGAAGATGTAATCGCCAATAAGAAGCAGTACTATTCTAGATTTAGTTAGCGGTAATTCACTTATTTGCCGGGTTTGGTATATTGGACATGACCGACGACCTATAGATTTCGCATGAAACGACGTCTGGAAATCACATTGCGCGGGGGAATGTGAAAAATGTTCATATGTAGTAAAAATTTGAGAGATCCGCTCGCTTTCGTCATTTGCCATCGAATCGACTTGATGCCAGATCGTCACATTGGCCGCTTTTCTCTCTGAAACAGTTACATTTATCGTCTGGAAATGTATGTCGCGTATTGCAATATGCGGAAGAAACTGAAAACATCATATTAGAACACAAAAAAAGCTTCTAAGAAGATGTAATCGAAAGTAGCAAGCAGAACTATACTATTGACTTATTTGCCGGCTTTGGTGCATTAAACATCAGTTCAAATGGCTCTGAGCACAATGGGACTCAACTGCTGAGGTCGTTAGTCCCCTAGAACTTAGAACTACTTAAACCTAACTCAAAAAAGGAGATCACACACATCCATGCCCCAGGCAGGATTCGAACCTGCGACCTTAGCAGTCGCACGGTTGGACATGAGCTAGGAGCTTAAGATTTTGCATGAAAGTACGTATGTACGCCACGTTGCACGGGAGAATGTGAAAAGTGTTCATATGTACTAACAACATGAGAAATCCGCCCGTTTTCGACATTTGCCATTGAATCGACTTATTGTCAGATCGTCATATTGGCTACTTTTCTCTCTGAAACGGTTACATTTATCGTCTGTAAAGTTATGTCGCGTGTTGGGGTATGCGGAAAAAACTGAAAACATTATATTAAAACACAGAAAAAGCTTCAAAGAAGATATAATCGAAAGTAGGAAGCAGTAATATACATGCTTTAGTTATCGGTTATTCACTTATTTGCCGCCTTGGTGCATTGGACATGAGCTAGGACCTTAAGATTATGCATGAGAGTACGTCTGTACGCCACGTTGCACGGGAGAATATAAAAAATGTTCATATGTAGTAACAACATGAGAAATCCGCCCGTTTTCGACATTTTCCATCGAATCGACTTAATGTCAGATCGTAATATTGGCCGCTTTTCTCTCTGAAACGGTTACATTTAGCGGCTGCAAAAGTATGTCGCGTGTTGCGGTATGCAGAAAAAACTGAAAACATCATATTAGAACACAGAAAAAGCTTCTAAGAAGATGTAATAGCCAATAAGAAGCAGTACTATTCAAGATATAGTTATCGGTAATTCACTTATTTGCCGATTTTGGTATATTGGACATGACCGACGACCTATAGATTTCGCATGAAACGACGTCTGGATATCACATTGCGCGCTGGAATGTGAAAACTGTTCATATGTAGTAAAAATTTGAGAGATCCGCCCGGTTTCGTCATTTGCCATCGAATCGACTTGATGCCAGATCGTCACATTGGCCGCTTTTCTCTCTGAAACAGTTACATTTATCGTCTGGAAATGTATGTCGCGTATTGCAATATGCGGAAGAAACTGAAAACATCATATTAGAACACAAAAAAAGCTTCTAAGAAGATGTAATCGAAAGTAGCAACCAGAACTATACTATTGACTTATTTGCCGGCTTTGGTGCATTGAACATCAGTTCAAATGGCTCTGAGCACAATGGGACTCAACTGCTGAGGTCGTTAGTCCCCTAGAACTTAGAACTACTTAAACCTAACTCACCCAAGGAGATCACACACATCCATGCCCCAGGCAGGATTCGGACCTGCGACCTTAGCAGTCGCACGGTTGGACATGAGCTAGGAGCTTAAGATTTTGCATGAAAGTACGTATGTACGCCACGTTGCACGGGAGAATGTGAAAAGTGTTCATATGTACTAACAACATGAGAAATCCGCCCGTTTTCGACATTTTCCATCGAATCGACTTAATGTCAGATCGTCATATTGGCCGCTTTTCTCTCTGAAACGGTTACATTTAGCGGCTGCAAAAGTATGTCGCGTGTTGCGGTATGCAGAAAAAACTGAAAACATCATATTAGAACACAGAAAAAGCTTCTAAGAAGATGTAATAGCCAATAAGAAGCAGTACTATTCAAGTTTAAATATCGGTTTATTCACTTATTTGCCTTCTTAGGTACATTGGACATGAGCTAAGATCTTAAGATTTTGCATGAAAGTACGTCTGTACGCCACGTTGTACGGGAGAATGAGAAAAGCTTTCATATGTTGTAACACCATGAGAAATCCGCCCGTTTTCGTCATTTGCCATAAGAATCGACTTAACGCCAGATCGTCATATTGGTCGATTTTCTCTCTGAATCGGTCACATTCATCGTCTGCAAAGTTATGTCTCTTGCCGCGGTATGCGGAGACACTAAAAGCACCATAGTAGAACACAGAAGAAGCTTCTAAGAAGATTTTATCGGCCAGTAACAAGCAGTAGTAGTCAAGTTTTAGTTATCGGTTATTCACTTATTTGCCGGCTTTGGTACATTGCACATGACCGACGACCTAAAGATTCAGCATGAAACCACGTCTGGAAACCACGTTGCACGGGAGAATGTGGAAACTGTTCATACGTAGTAAAAACTTCAGAAATCCGCCCGCTTTCGTCATTTGCTATCGAATCGACTTTATTGCCACATCTTCAGATTTGCCGCTTTTCTCTCTGAAACGGTTACATTTATCGTCTGCAAAATTATGTCGCGTGTTGCGGTATGCGGAAAAAGCTGAAAACATTATATTAGAATACAGAAGAAGCTTCAAAGAAGATGTAATTGCCAGTAAGAAGCAGTACTATTCAAGTTTCAGTTATCGGTTTATTCACTTATTTGCCGGCTTTGGTGCATTGGACATGAGCTACGACCTTAAGATTTTGCATGAAAGTACGTCTGTACGCCACGTTGCACGGGAGAATGAGAAAAGTTTTCATATGTAGTAACACCATGAGAAATCCGCCCGTTTTCGTCATTTGCCATCGAATCGACTTAATGACAGATCGTCACACTGGTGGCTTTTCCCTCTGAAACAGTTACATTCATCGTATGCAAAGTTATGTCGCTTGCCGCGGTATGCGCAGATACTAAAATCACTATAGTAGTCACAGAAGAAGCTTCTAAGAAGATGTAATTGGCCAGTAACAAGCAGTACTAGTCAAGTTCTAGTTATCGATTACTCACTTATTTTCCGGCTTTTGTGCCTTGGACATGAGCTAGGACGTTAAGATTTTGCAAGAAAGTACGTCTGTACGACACGTTGCACGGGAGAATGTGGAAAGCGTTCATATGTAGTAAAAACCTAAGAAACCCGATCGCTTTCATCATTTGCTATAGAATCGAATGTATTGCCAGATCGTCCCATTGGCCGCTTTTCTCTCTGAACAGGTTACATCCATCGTCTGCAAAATTATGTCGCGTGTTGCGGTATGGAAAAAAACTGAAAACATTATATTAGAACACAGAAAAAGCTTCGAAGAAGATGTAATCGCCGAAAAGAAGCAGTACTATTCTAGATTTAGTTAGCGGTAATTCACTTATTTGCCGGGTTTGGTATATTGGACATGACCGACGACCTATAGATTTCGCATGAAACGACGTCTAGAAATCACATTGCGCGCTGGAATGTGAAAACTGTTCATATGTAGTAAAAATTTGAGAGATCCGCTCGCTTTCGTCATTTGCCATCGAATCGACTTGATGCCAGATCGTCACATTGGCCGCTTTTCTCTCTGAAACAGTTACATTTATCGTCTGGAAATGTATGTCGCGTATTGCAATATGCGGAAGAAACTGAAAACATCATATTAGAACACAAAAAAAGCTTCTAAGAAGATGTAATCGAAAGTAGCAAGCAGAACTATACTATTGACTTATTTGCCGGCTTTGGTGCATTAAACATCAGTTCAAATGGCTCTGAGCACAATGGGACTCAACTGCTGAGGTCGTTAGTCCCCTAGAACTTAGAACTACTTAAACCTAACTCACCCAAGGAGATCACACACATCCATGCCCCAGGTATGATTCGAACCTGCGACCTTAGCAGTCGCACGGTTGGACATGAGCTAGGAGCTTAAGATTTTGCATGAAAGTACGTATGTACGCCACGTTGCACGGGAGAATGTGAAAAGTGTTCATATGTACTAACAACATGAGAAATCCGCCCGTTTTCGACATTTGCCATTGAATCGACTTATTGTCAGATCGTCAAATTGGCTACTTTTCTCTCTGAAACGGTTACATTTATCGTCTGTAAAGTTATGTCGCGTGTTGGGGTATGCGGAAAAAACTGAAAACATTATATTAGAACAAAGAAAAAGCTTCAAAGAAGATATAATCGAAAGTAGGAAGCAGTAATATACATGCTTAGTTATCGGTTATTCACTTATTTGCCGCCTTGGTGCATTGGACATGAGCTAGGACCTTAAGATTTTGCATGGAAGTACGTCTGTACGCCACGTTGCACGGGAGAATGAGAAAAGCTTTCATATGTAGTAACACCATGAGAAATCCGCCCGTTTTCGTCATTTGCCAAAAGAATCGACTTAACGCCAGATCGTCATATTGGTCGATTTTCTCTCTGAATCGGTCACATACATCGTCTGCAAAGTTATGTCTCTTGCCGCTGTATGCGGAGACACTAAAAGCACCATAGTAGAACACAGAAGAAGCTTCTAAGAAGATGTTATCGGCCAGTAACAAGCAGTAGTAGTCAAGTTTTAGTTATCGGTTATTCACTTATTTGCCGGCTTTGGTACATTGCACATGACCGACGACCTAAAGATTCAGCATGAAACCACGTCTGGAAACCACGTTGCACGGGAGAATGTGGAAACTGTTCATACGTAGTAAAAACTTCAGAAATCCGCCCGCTTTCGTCATTTGCTATCGAATCGACTTTATTGCCACATCTTCACATTGGCCGCTTTTCTCTCTGAAACGGTTACATTTATCGTCTGCAAAATTATGTCGCGTGTTGCGGTATGCGGAGAAAACTGGAAACATCATATTATAACACAGAAATATCTTCTAAGAAGATGTAGTAGCCAGTAAGAAGCAGTACTATTCAAGTTTTAGTTATCGGTTATTCCCTTATTTGTCGGCTTTGGTGCATTGGACAAGAGCTAGGACCTTACGATTTTGCATAAAAGTACGTCTGTACGCCAGAATACAGCATTTTCAGTTGTCAGACGGCTTCTAAAACCGAACTGTTCATTTGACAGCAAATTGTGTGATATCAAGTGATCAATTAACCTTACATGCACAGCCTTTTCGGTAACTTTTGCAAACACTGATGGCATAGAAGTAGGTCTAAAATTATCTATATTATCCCTTTCTCCCTTTTCATAAAGCGGCTTTACTGATGAGTACTTTAATCGGTCAGGAAACTGACCAACTCTAAAGGAAAAATTGCAAATATGGCTAAATACAGGGCTAACATGTGCAGCACAGTACTTTAATATGCTTCTAGGCACTCCATCATATCCATGAGAGTCCTTAGTCTTCAGTGATATAGTTATTGACTCAATCTCTCTCTTGTTTGTATCACAGAGGAGTATTTCAGACGTCAATCTCAGAAAGGTATTTGGGAAGAAATTTGTATGATTTCCTGTTGAAACTAAATTTTTATTTAGCTTGATTGTGACTACTTCTAACATTTTGATATAATTCGCCCTATGTTCTACATGAAATCATTATCCCACTAGTCAGCCAGCTGTGCTGTCTATTACTGCTAGTACACCATTCAGAATGTTCTAATGGAAAACAACTCTCAAAGAGCATGAGAAATGTGCCATGGAAAGCATTGTATTTATCATCTGTATTATTGGCACTATAAACATCTTGCCACTCTTGTTCCTTGACAAGTTTTAAAAACACTCTATTGCTGTTGGATTGACTTTCCTACGTTCTTTGTAACTAAATATGACATTGGGTTGAGTACAAAAACCTTTTAGTGTTAAAATTTGTGCATTATGGTCTGAAAGGCCATTCCCTTTTTTACTAACAGGATGCCCATCTAGTATTCAAGAACGAATAAAAATATTGTCTATAATTGTGCTACTATTCGCCTGCACCCTAGTTTGAAAAAAAAAAAACAAAACACAGTTGGCATCAGATCATATGAATTTAGGAGATCTACCAACATCATTTTTCTTGGGACCGAGCGAGGTGGCGCAGTGGTTAAGGCACTGGACTCACATTCGGGAGGACGACGGTTCAGTCCCGCGTTCAGCCATCTTGATTCAGGTTTTCCGTGATTTCCCTAAATCACTCCCGGCAAATTCTGGGTTAGTTCCTCTCAAAGGGCATGGCCGACTTCCTTCCCCATCCTTCCCTAATCCGATGAGACCAATGACATCGCTGTCTGGTCTCCTTCCCCAAACAACCCAACCCCCCTTTTTCTTGCACAATCATACACAAAATTAATATTGAAGTCCCCACATATAACTACTTTCTGGTACTTCCTACAAAGTGAATCAAGAACCCTCTCTAGCTTAAGCAAAAATGCTCTGAAGTTTGAGTTAGAGGCCCTATAAACACCAGCAATTAGAAGTTGAGTTTCACTAAATTCAACAAATGCTGCACAACTTTCAAATATCTGTTCAGTGCAGTGTCGTGATAAGTCTATAAACTCAAATAACGTACTGTTTTTTATGTACGGAGACACCTCCCCACCCCGCAAGGAACTCCTTGAGAAACAGCCAGGTAATATGTAGCCTGGTAAAGGAAGCCTATAAATTATCAATTTATTGAAGTGGTGCTCTGATATACAAATAATTTCAGCGTTAACATCTGTTAGCAGTTCACTAACTTTATCTCTAATAACTCTTATATTCTGATGAAATATGCCAATTCCTTCTCTACTTGGAAACATTACATCCTCTGGAGGAGAGCCCTTAGAGGCACGCCGGCCGCGGTGGTCTTGCGGTTCTAAGCGCTCAGTTCGGAACCGCGCGACTGCTACGGTCGCAGGTTCGAATCCTGCCTCGGGCATGGATGTGTGTGACGTCCTTAGGTTAGTTAGGTTTAATTAGTTCTAAGTTCTAGGCGACTGATGACCCCATATGTTAATTTGCATAGTGCTCAGAGCCATTAGAACCATTTTTGAACCTTAGAGGCACTTCCTTTAAGCTGGTATACCAATCAGCTGACTTCAGTATTAAAAAGGTGCAGCTCTAACACCAAATACTACAGGAATTTTTCCATGAGTGACACCACTACCGCCACCACCACCCACTACACTGTCACCTATAAGCTTAGGTAGCCTCTCCTTCGCATACCTATTGAGGTGCAGGCCATGCCTAGTGAAACCCCATCTACTGATAGACCCAACTGGCACCACTGAGATGTGATCCATGCCCTCTCCCATCACTGCACTCCCCAGCCCCACAATTACGCCCCCAACAGCCGCATTAAGGTGTGGCCGATCATTATGCTGAAACAGTTGCACGAAAAGCACATTAGTGCCACCAGTTTGAGTAGCTATCTTAACCAAGTCACCACTGACATCATACCCCCTGTCCCTATTGCGACTGCTCCCAGCACCACCCACTATCACTACCTGATCCTCCTTTGTAAAATTCTTACATAACTCCCCTATGCTTTCAGCCACCTGAGCCAACCCTGCATTAGGCTTCACAATGCTTGTGACCTGGTACTCACTCCACAAAACTTCTTGCAAATGCTGGCCCACACCTCTACCCGGTAACTACCTAGCAGCAGAACCTAGGCCTCCTAATTGCTGAGGACGGCTGCAAGTTACCTCCATATACAGCTACACGAGGCTCCTCTCCGCTCAACTTTGACAGTTTGTCGTATCTATTGCATGTATGCAAAGTAAAACTGTCTGACTACCTCCTTTTCCTATCTATCTTCTTGTCAACTGCCAGTTCCCATTCCCCAGCACCCTTCACCCTCCTCAACTTATCTAGTTCCTCCTTTGCGCATTGTAACTGCACCTGAAGGGCACAGATCTTACGCTCCTGCTCCTCTATTAACTTGTTTCTATTACAGATTCTACATTCCCAGGACAGGATCACCCTCAAATGACCACTGGCTTCCCCACCGCATTCCCCCCAATGAAAATACTTTGAACAAATCCCACAGCTTAATCCACTACTCACAAACCTACGACATAGCAATCACTTCTCACTCACGATAAAATTTTACAGTTACTAAAAAAAACTATACGTCTACGTTACCAAAGTTCAGTTACAAAAGCAGCACTATTTAAGAACTAACAACTATGGTCTCGAAATTCTCTGCCTACTAAGAAAGCAGCTACTTGTATTAATACTACTACAACACAGCCGATACCAATACCAGCAAAACTTCACAAAATTATTGGCTAAAACCAAAAAATTTAAACTAAACGCCAGTTGAAAACTAAAGCACGAAATTTACTAAACGACTTCAACACACTGAAAACTCTATAAAACACAGCGAGCGAACGATTACAAGAGTTTATTAAGTCATTATTTCGCCAAAAATGGCAAGCAACACCACTGCAATCTATTCAGTTTAATAACGTATTACAGAGCACAAACAAGTTCGTCAGTACTTAGCTTATAACCGCTGCAGATGCAGTGCACGCCGCAAAATGTAAACACGCTGATGAGGCGCGAGGCTTAGACGAACCATGGAAGCACACTTACACATAATAGACCACTCGAGTCAATACCACAGGAAGAAACACTGAGATAAATGAATATCGACTAATAATTTGCTTTTACGGCAAAAATAATAACACAAAAAAACTTTAAAATCCGTAAATGAAGTCTAAAATTTATAAAACATTAACAAGCTATTTCAACAGCAGTGCAGCTCACGTGACGTCACACCCATGATGATCTGCCCCCCCCCCCCTGGGAAGGTGGCTATCTACCCCACCTTCGAAATATGCCTATCTATCCCCCTCAGAAGATATCTACCGAGCTACCCATCCATGGAAGATCTCTGTCAACCTGCACCTCCCCTCCCCCCTCAGATGATGTCTGTGTACCTACCCACACCCTTGGAATATGTCTGTCTACCTAAACCCCCCCCCCCCCTTAGAATATGTATGACTACCTACCCCTCCCCACAGAATATGAATGTCTACCTACCCCACCCCTCGGGAGATGTCTGTGTACCTACCCCTCTCAGATGATATCTACCTACACCTCCCACATCGGAAGATTTCATACTACCTCTACCCCATCGAAAGCTGTCTGTCTCTCATCGCCCCACCACCTAATATGTAATTCTACCTACTTGCTCCTTATAAAATGTCAGTCTACGTAACTCTCCACAGGAGATGTCTGTCTACCTGCCCCCTCATCAGATGTCTGCCTACCTCACCCCCCTAAGGAAGATGTTTGTCCACCTACCTCACCCTGTGAAGATGTCTATCTATACCCCCACAAAAACTCTCTCCCCACCTCGTAAGATGTCTATCACCCTGAAAGATGTCTCTCAACACCCCCCCCCCCCCCACACTAAGGAGAAGTCTATCTACCTACCTGCCCTCTCGGAATTTGTCTGTCTACCTATCCCAACCCCTACTCAGCCCCCCCACTCGGAAGTTGTTTACCCCTGTCTCGGAAGATGTCTAGAGACCCCCAAACTTTGGAAGGTGTCTTCCAGCCCCTCAGGCGATGTCTGTCTACCCCCCCCCCCCCCTCAGAAGATGTCTGTCAGCATACCAACCACCCTGGAATTAGTCTGTCTACCTACCAACTGCCTCGGAATATATCTGTCTACCTCCCACCTCGGAAAATGTCTTCCAAACACAGTCTCAGAAAAGCCCAGTCTACCAACTGCCAAATTTCAACCCCCAGAAGGTTTCTATCCAACCCCCCCCCCCACTCGGAATATGTCTATCTACCTCCACTCTTGGTAGCTATCTACACCTTCCTCTCAGAGAATCTCTAACCCCACTCTCATAGGATGTCTACCTACCCTCACCACCATTCGAAGATGTCTACCCCTTGGAGGATGTCTACTCCACCTGGAATATGTCTGTCTACCCACGTTGGATGATGTCTGTCTATCTACTCAGCCCCCCTGGGAAGATGTCTGTTAAACTACCACCCCTTGGAATTTGTTTATCTATCATTACCTGCACAAAATATGTCCATCAACCTACAATCTCCTTCTGAAGATATCTGTCTACCTACAGCTCCCGCTTGGAAGATGTCTGTCTACCTACAACCCCTCAGAAGACGTCTGTCTACCTATCTCCACATCAGAAAATGTCTCTCATCTCCCCACCCTTAGAATATGTCTGTCTACCTACACTCCCCATCGGAAATGTCTGTCTACCTAAGCTCCCTCAAACCATGTCCGATTAGCTGTCCACCCCGGAAGATGTCTGTCTACCTACCCAACCATCAGAAGATGTCTGTGTACCTACCCCTCCCCCTCGGAAAATGTCTGTCTCTCATCCCCCTACCCTGAGTATATGTCTGTCTACTTACCTGCCCCCCCTTGGAAAGATCTCTGTATACCTAAACCCAGCCCTCAGAAGATGTATGACTACCTACCCCTTCCATTGGAAGATGTATGTTTTCCAACCCTCCCTTCGGAATATTTCTGCCTACCTACCATCTATCACAAAGGATGTCTGTCAGCCTACAATTCCTTACTGGTGTCTGTCTACATACCCACCCACACTCGGAAGAAGTTTGTCTACCTGCCACTCCTTAGGAAATGTTGGTCTACCAAACCCCTTAGAAGATGTCTGTCTACCTATACACCTCTGATAAGACTGTCTACCTAACCCCCTCTGTAGATGTCGGGCTACCTACCCCCTTGGAATATGTCCGTCCTCCTACAACTCTTCAGAATATGTCTGCCTACCTACCCCCCTCTCGTAAGATATCTGTCTACATATCCCCCCCCCCCCCCCGCATGATCTGTCTACCTACCACCTTCCCCTGTCATAAGATGAATGTCTACCTAAACCCCTCAGAAGATGTATGCCTATCTACCCCCTTCAAATGATTCGATTTTATCCCTCCTGTGGGAGATATCTGTCTCCCTACCCCTACCTCTGAGGATATCTGTCTGCCTACCCAACCCCCCCCTCTCGGAAGTTGTTAAACTACCACTCCTCTGGGAAGATATCTACTCCCACATCAGAGAATGTCCACACCCCTCTTGGAGGATGTCTGTATACCAAAACGCATACTTTGGAAGATGTCTCCCCCCCTTTGAAAGATGTCTGTCTACCATGAACACCCCTCAGAAGATGTCTGAGTACTGAACTCACCCTCAGAATATATCTCCTCCTTACCTACCCCCCCTCCCTTGGAATATGTCTGTCTACCTACCCATTTCCCATAAGAAGATGACTGTCTACCTTATTCCCCTCAGAAGGTGTATGTCTACATGCCACACCTCGGAACATGTCTGCCTACCTAAAACCCTCGGAAGAGGTCCATCTACCTCGCATCTTGGAAGATATTTATTTACACCCCTCTTGGAAGATATCTACCCCTGTGTTGGAGGATGACTACCTCCCTCTCGGATGATGTCTACCCTCTCTCTGAAATGTCTGTCTACATACCCTCCTCTCAAAAGATATTTCTCCTCCCTCAGATGATGTAAGTCTATCAACCCTCAAATGGAAAATGTCTGTCCTCCTAATCCCCCTCGGAAGATGTCTGTATACCTACCCACCTGTCTGTCTACGTACCCCCACTCCCATGATGTCTGTCTACCTCCCCTTTAGGTATATGTCTGTATACCTACACCCGTTCGGAAGATGTCTGTATACCAAACACTCCTCCGAAGATGACTATCTACCTACCCTGCCTCAGAAGGTGTCAGTCTACCTAACCCCTCGTTGGAAGATGTCTGTCTACAAAACTTCACTGGGAAGATGTCTGCCTACCTAACCCTGTCCATGATAATTGTCTGTTTACCAACACCTCTGCTTCGGAAGATGTCTGCCTACCTACAAATCCCACAACAGAAGAGGTCTGTCTACCTACTTACACCCCTTGGAAGATGTCTCTCTACATCCCTCCAGTCATAAAGTATTGTCTACCAACCCATACTTCTGAATATGTCTGTCAGCCTACCCCAGAAGATGATTGTCTAATTACCCCCTCATCTGAAGATGTCTGTCTACCTAGACCCCACGTGGAAAATGTATGTCTATGTACACCCCTCGGAAAATGTCTGTCTCCCTACACCCCCTCAGAAGATGTGTGTCTACCTACATGAACTTTTGTATGATATCTGTCTATCTATTGTGGGTGGGCCGGGCAACAGTATTGACAGAGATCCGGGGTACAGCATAGAGTGTGACCTGGCAAGGATTGCATCGGCATCGAATCATACCAGTGTTGGGTTTGTGTCGGTTCTGGAGCGCCACGACCGACCTCATTTGACCTCTTCTGTCAGGAGAGTTAATTTGGAGTTGGAACGGCTACTTGGATCAGATGCGGGGTCACACATTGGTGTGGTTCGTGTTGATTCACTCTGTAGGTGGGACTATACTAGACATGGCCTACACCTCAACAGGAAAGGGAAGGGTAAACTGGCTGGGCTGATAGCAGGAAGTTTAAAGGGGGGAGGAACTACATCTCATGGTGGAAACTCTTTTTTAGTGTAAGATCAGTGTCCAGTGGGAAACTCAGCCATGCAAGTACTAAAGATGTCAAAAAAGTTCAAGATAGTTGCAAAAGTAAAATGAAAAATGTTAGTATATTTCATCAAAATATTGGGGGATTGAACAATAAAATTGATGAGCTTCTGCTTTGTTTAGAAGATATAGAAACTGAGAATGTAATAGATGTACTATGCCTGTCTGAGCATCACATTGTCACTGATATGCAAAAGGTTAGCATCAATGGGTACAAATTAGCTGCACATGTAAGTAGAGATAATATGATGAGAGGAGGAGTTGCCATATATGTCAAAAGCTTCCACAGTGCAAAAAATTTAGAAACTAAAAAATTTTGTGTAGAGCAACATATGGAAGCATGTGCCACTGAACTTAAACTAAAGGATGGCACTTTCATAATTGTAACAGTGTATAGGTCCCCCTCAGGGAATTTCCAGCTATTTCTGGAAAACTTGGATGCTTTGTTGTGCTATCTGTCAGACAGGGGGAAGCAAATTATCATTTGTGGGGATTTCAATGTTGATTCCCTGAAAGAGTGTAATAGGAAGAATGACCTTTTAGTATTACTCAGTTCTTTCAATTTGAGCTCCGTCATTGATTTTCCTACTCGGATAACAAAGAACAGCAGTACATTGATAGATAACTTTTTTATAGACCAAGATAAGTTTAAGGACATAAATGCTTATCCTGTTGAGAATGGTCTTTCAGATCATAGTGCACAGCTTGTTACAGTACATGACATAGCTCCATGCAGTATAATAAATCAGACTTTCAAAGCAGTGCGTTCAATTAACAATATAAATATAGCAAACTTTAGGGAAAGCCTACAGCAGCTAGACTGGGATGAAGTGTATAAGGAACCCGATGCAAACTTGAAATATAACTTATTTCACAATACATTTTTAAGGGTATTTGAAAATTGTTTTCCCAAGAAAATAGTTAAACATAATTCCAAGAAAACATATAAAAAACCTTGGCTAACTAAAGGAATAAGAATATCTTGCAACCGCAAAAGAGAACTGTATCTAACAGCAAGATGGAGTACTGACCCCGAAATTGTTCAATATTATAAAAACTATTGTGCGGTACTAAGAAAAGTTATTAAAAAGTCCAGAAGCATGTGTATCATGTCTGAGATCAGTAACTCTCATAATAAAATTAAAGCAATTTGGAATATTATTGAAAGGGAAACAGGGCAACCAAGAGCACAGGAAGACTTTAGTGCAATAAAATTGAATGACAAGTGCACTAACAAACAATCAGAAATTGAAAATATTTTGAATAATCATTTTTTAAATGTTGTGGAGAAAATAGGATCTAGATCTTCACTAGAAGAGGCAAGGCTATTAATAGAAGAGGCCATCCCTGCACAGTTTGAAACAGCTGTAATTCCACCAACCTCTCCCTCTGAAATCAGTAAAATAATAAACTCACTGAAAAGTAAAAGCTCTTACGGAATTGATGGCATTTCCAGCAAAGTACTTAAAGCTTGTTCCCCACAGATAAGTAGAATTCTCAGCCACGTATGTAATAGCTCTTTGGAGCAGGGTGTTTTCCCTGATAGACTGAAATATGCCATTGTAAAACCATTGCATAAAAAGGGGGATATGTCGGATGTCAACAACTACCGCCCAATCTCTCTTCTGACAGCTCTATCAAAAATTTTTGAGAAAGTAATGTATTCAATAGTAGCCTCCCATATTTGTAAAAATAAAGTACTAACAAAATGTCAGTTTGGTTTTCAGAAAGGCTTTTCAACAGAAAATGCTATATATGCTTTCACTGATCAAATATTAAATGCTCTGAATAACCGGACATCACCCATTGGTATTTTTTGTGATCTCTCAAAGGCCTTTGATTGTGTAAATCATGGAATTCTTTTAGATAAGCTAAATCATTATGGTTTGAGTGGGGCAGTGCACAAATGGTTTAATTCGTACTTAACTGGAAGAATGCAGAAAGTTGAAATAAGTGGTTCGTGTAATGTTAAAACAGCTGATTCCTCAAACTGGGGTGCTATCAAGCACGGGGTCCCACAGGGTTCGGTCTTAGGTCCTTTACTGTTCTTGATATACATTAATGACTTACCATTCCACATTGATGAAGATGCAAAGTTAGTTCTTTTTGCTGATGATACAAGTATAGTAATAACATCCAAAAACCAAGAACTAAGTGATGTAATTGTAAATGATGTTTTTCACAAAATTATTAAGTGGTTCTCAGCAAACGGACTCTCTTTAAATTTTGATAAAACACAGTATATACAGTTCCGTACAGTAAATGGCAAAACTCCAGTAATAAATATAGAATTTGAACAGAAGTCTGTAGCTAAGGTAGAATTTTCAAAATTTTTAGGTGTGTCCATTGATGAGAGGTTAAACTGGAAGCAACACATTGATGGTCTGCTGAAACGTCTGAGTTCAGCTACATATGCTATTAGGGTTATTGCAAATTTTGGTGATAAGAATCTCAGTAAATTAGCTTACTATGCCTACTTTCATTCACTGCTTTCGTATGGCATCATATTCTGGGGTAATTCATCGTTGAGTAGAAAAGTATTCATTGCACAAAAACGTGTAATCAGAATAATTGCTGGAGCCCACCCACGGTCATCCTGCAGACATCTATTTAAGGATCTAGGGATCCTCACAGTAACCTCACAGTATATATATTCCCTTATGAAATTTGTTGATAATAATCCAACCCAATTCAAAAGTAATAGCAGTGTGCATACCTATAACACCAGGAGAAAGGATGATCTTCACTATGCAGGGTTAAATCTGACTTTGGCACAGAAAGGGGTAAATTATGCTGCCACAAAAGTCTTTGGGCACCTACCAAACAGCATCAAAAGCCTGACAGATAGCCAACTAACATTTAAAAATAAATTAAAAGAATTTCTAGATGACAACTCCTTCTACTCATTGGCTGAATTTTTAGATATAAAGTAAGTAAAAAAAAAAAAAAAAAAAAAAAAAAAACTTAATCATTAGTGTCATGCAATATTTTGTGTAATGTAATTTCTTGTACAGACATCTTTTATTAACCTGAAACGTTCCACATCATTACGAAGTGTCGTATTCATGATCTATGGAACAAGTATTAATCTAATCTAATCTAATCTAATCTACGACGCCCGCACTTGGAAGATGTTTGTCTACCTACCGCACCCATTGGAATATGTCTGTCTATGTACCCACCAACCATCGGAAGATGTATGTCCACCTACACATCCCCCTCGGAAGATGTCTGTCTACCTACACTCATCAGAAGATGTTGTCTACTTTCCACCATCGGAAAATGTCTCTCTACCTACCCCTCTTGGCAAATGTCATTCTACGCCACCCCTCTGAAGAGGTCAGTTTACCTACAACCCCCCAGAAGAAGTCTGTCTAACTACCCCCCCTCTCGAAAAATGTCTATAGTCACCCTGCCTCGGACAATGTCTCTCTGCCTACGCCCCATCATGGAAGATGTCAGTCTACCCACCCACCCATCAGAAGAAGGTTGTCTAAACCATCCCCTCACATGATATGTCTGCCTACCAACCCCCTATTGGAAGATGTCTGGCTACCTACCCCACCCCACATCTGAAGATGTCTGTCTACCAACCCTCCACTTGGAAGATATCTGTCCTCCTACAACCCCTCAGAAGATGCCAGTCTACATAAACCCTCTCAGACATTATCTGCCTAAATACCCCTCCTCGGATGGTTTCTGTCTACCTACACCCACAACCCGTCATAATATGAATGTTTACCTAAACCCCTCAGAATCTGTATATTTATCTACCACACCTTGAATGATTTGTCTCTATCTTATCCCTATCTCGGAAGATGTCTGTCTCCCAACCCACCCCCTCTGAGGATGTCTGTATACCTACCCCCCTTCTCGAAAGTTGTCTGTGTACATTCACCACACATTTAAACATGTCTATCTATGTACCTCCTCTCGGAAGATATCTATCTATTGCCGCCATGGAAGAAAAGTATCTCCCCCCTCTCGGAAGATGTCAATCTACCACTCCTCTCAGAAGATATACACTCCCCATCTGAGAATGTCTACATCCTCTCTCGTAGGATGTCTGTCTACCAAACTGCATCCTTTAGAAGGTGCTTCCCACCCCTTGGAAGATGTCTGTCTTCCAACACCCCCCTCCACCCCTTGGAAGATGTCTTTCTACTGCACCCAGGCTCAGAAGATGTCTCCATACCTAACACTCCTCGGAAGATGTCTTTCTACCTGCCCCCCCCCCCCCCCAATAGGAAGATGACTGTCGACGTTATCCCCCTCACAGAATGTCTAGACCCCTCTCGGAGGATACTGCTTACCAAACTGCATCCTTTAGAAGATGTTTCCCACCCCTTGAAAAATATCTGTCTTCCAACACCCCCCCTTGGAAGATGCCTGTCTACCGAATCCAGCCTCAGAAGATGTCTCCATACCTACCACCACTCGGAAGATGTCTGTCTACCCACCCACCCCGATCAGAAGATGACTGTCGACGTTATCCCCCTCAGAAGATGTCTGTCTACATACCCTCCCTCAGAAGATGTCTGCCTAGCTAAGACCAGTGGAAGATGTACAACTGCCTCCCATCTCGGAAGACATCTACTCCCTCTCTCGGAGGATGACTATCTCCCTCTCGGAGGATGACTACCTCCTCTCTGAAGATGTCCGTCTATGTACCCTCCCCTCAAAAGATGTCTCTCCCCCCTCAGATGATTTATGTCTACCAACCCCCACATGGAAAATGTCTGTCCTTCTAACCTCCTTGGATGATGTCTGTGTACCTACCCAACTGGAAGTTGGCTGTCTACCTACCACCACTCGGGACATGTCTGTCTACCTTCCCCCTAGGTATATGTCTGTATACCTACACCCCTTTGGAAATTGTCTGTCTACCTACCCCATCACTTCAGAAGATGTAATTCTACTTACCACACATTGGAAAGTGTCAGTCTACCTATGCCCCACCCTCAGAAACTATATGTCTACCTTGCCCCTTTGGAAGATGTCAGTTTACCAACCCCACTCAAAAGATGTCTGCTTACCTACTCTCCCATCGAAAGATGTCTTTCTACCTACCCCCTCTTGGAAGATTTTGTCTACCCCCTCTCTGAGATGTCATTCTACACCCACTTGGAAGATGCCTATCTAAACCCCTGGGAAGAAATCCCTCCCTCTAAAAATGCCTACCTAAACCCTTCCACATCGGAAGATGCCAATCTAGCCCCCTTCAGCTGATGCCTACCAACACCCACCTCATAAGATTATCTATCCATACCTTCCTCGGAAGAGGTGTATCTACCCCCTCAGAAGATGTGTATCTGCCCCCATCCTTGGAAAATGTCTATCTACCCCCCTCAGAAGCTGTCTCTCTACCCCCCCTTGGAAGACGTCTACCCGCCTTCAGAAGATTATCTACCCAGCCCAGGCGGAAAATATCTGTATCCCTCCACTAGGAAGGTGACTATCAACCAACACCTCAGAAGATGTCTATCTACCCCACCCACAGATATCTACACCCACTGGAAGATACCTATCCCCGCCTCAGAAGATGTCTATCCCCCAGGCGGATGTCTATAACTCACCTCATGAAAGATGCCTGTCTATCAACCCCCTCCTCTCAGAATATGTCTGACTACCTACCCCACCCCTGTTAAGATTTCCATCTAGCCCCTCCTCTCAGAGAACATTTATCCTAGACTCAGAAGATTTCTACAGCCTCCCTTCATTTGGAATGTGTCTACTGCCCATTCTGAATATGTTTGTCTACCTCCAAATTCTAGGAAGATGTCTGTATGTCTGTCTACCTCACAAACTCGGGACAAGTCTATCTATCCCCGCTATGGAAGAAATCTATCTAACCCCCCTCTCGGAATATGTCTATCTACCCTCCTTGCCAAAGACATCTACACCCCATCTTCGAGGAGCTCTATCCCCCCATCATGAAAGATGCCTGTTTATCTACCCGAACCCATCAGAAGATGTAAGTGTACATACCATCACTTCCCACAGAAGATGTCTGTCTACTTACCGACATTTCTTGGAAGATGTCTGTCTACCGACCCCCCCCCCCCCCCAACCTTTGAAGATGTCTGACAACTCACCTCCCCCCATGGAAGAATACTATCTCCCCCCTCCCAGAAGATGTCAATCTACTCTCCCCCTCGAAAATATCGCCCCCCCCCCCCCCGGAAAATGTCTACCTCCCTCTCAAAGGATATCTGTTTACCTATTTGGCCCCAATCGAAAAATGTCTCCCCCCTTGGAAACTGTCAGTCTACCAATCCTCCCCCTTGAAGACGTCTGACTAAGAAACAACCACTCAGAAGATGACTGTCTAACTACCCCTCCTTGGAATTGTTTGTCTACCATTATCACCACAGAAAATGTCTCCCCCCCCCCCTCTTGGAGGATGTCTGTCTACCTACCACCCTTCGGAAGATGTCTGACCATGTACCCTGCTTTGGAATATGTCTGTCTACCTACCCCTCGCGGAAGATGTGTGTCTTCCTACCTCCCCACAGAAGATGTAGGTAAACAGATATCTTTCAAGAGGGAGTAGGTACACAGACATCTTGCAAGGGAGTGGTATGTAGACAGAAATTACCAAGGGGTGGGGAATAATTAGACAGACTTCTTCCGAGGGGGGGGGGGGGGTAGGTATACATACATTTACTGAGTGTTCGTAGGTAGACAATCTTCTGAGGGGGTAGGCACAAAGGCACCTTTCGAGGGGGTTGGTAGACAGACATCTCCCATTGGTGGATTGGTAGACAGCCATCTTCTGAGGGGCGTACGTAGACAGACATCATCTAGAGGGGTAAGTAGACCAACATCTTCCAAGGGGGGTAGGTAGACAGACATCTTCTGAGGGTGTAGGAAGACAGACATCCTCGGAGGATGGGGGCAGGGGGTAGGTAGATAGACATCATCTGTGGAGGTGTGGATAAACAGACATCTTCTGAGGGGTAGGTAGACAGACATTTACCGAGTTGTGTTGTAGGTAGACACATATCTCCCAAAGGGGGGGGGGGGGCGGGGGGATAGGTAGACAGAGACTTTCCTGGTGGGTGGTTTGAGAATCTCCTGAAGGGGGGTTGGTAAACAGACTTCTTCTTAAGGGGGTAGGTACACAGACATCTACTGTTGGTGCGGGACAAATAGACATAATTCTTCTGAGGCTGGGGATGATAGACATCTTCCGAAGGAGGGCACGTAGACAGACATTTTCCAAGTTGGGCAGACTGACAGACATCTTCCGGGGAGTAGAAAGACATAGATGTTCCAAGGGTGGTAGGTAGACAGACATCTTCTGTGGGGGAGTAGATTGCCAGACATCATCTTAGTTTGGGTATGTAGACAGACATCTTCCAAGGGGAGGGAGTATATAGGAAGATACCTTCTGAGGGGGATGATAGACATCTTATGGGAGTAGGTAAACAGACATAGTTGATAGACATATACATTCAGAGGGGGTAGTTAGACAGACATCTTCTGAGTGGTGGAAAATAGACCACTTCCAAGGGGGAGGTAGGTATCTTCCTAAGTGAGCGGGCAGGTTGCCTGACATCTTCCATGGGGTAGGTAGCCAATCATCTTCCAAAGATGGGTTGGGTAGGCAGATATATTCAATGGGGGGTAGGTAGACAGACATCTTCTGAGATGGTAGTAGATAGACATTTCTGAGTTGGGGTAGAAAGGCATTGTCCAAAGTGGGTAGATAGGAATCTTCCATGTGTGGATGGGGTAGGTAGACAGACATTTTCTGAAAGGGGTGCATCTTCTGTACGGGGGTAGGTAGACAATCATCTTCTGAGGGGAAGATGGGTACAGAGACATTTTACTGGGGGTAGGTAGACAGACATCTTCAAGGGGGTAGGTAGACAGACAACTGGGGGGGGGGGTTGTTAGACAGACATGTTCTGAGGGGTTTTTAAGTAGACAGACATCTTCTGAGCAGGGGTAGTAGACATACAGCTTCAGAGGATGAGGGATATGTAGACAGATATCTTCTAAGGTAGCTTAGGTAGAGAGACAATTAGTGAGGGTGTAGGTAGACAGACATTATCCGAGGCTGGGTTGTAGGTAGACAGAAATAATCTGAGGGGTGTAGTTAGACAAGTATTTTCTGAGGCTAGGGGTATGTAGACAGACATTGTCCATGGGGATAGTTAGACACACCTTCTGAGGTATGGGGAGTAGGAAGACTGACATTTCCTGAGGATGGTAGGTAGGGTGTCACTTTCGAAGGGGGGGGAGGGTAGTGAGAGAGACTTCATAAGAGGTGGGGGATGTTGGTAGATAGACATGTTCTGAGGGAGGTAGGTAGATAGACATGTTCAGAGGGAGGGGTGGTAGAGAGCAATATTCCGAATGAGTGTAGGTAGACATACATATTCCGAGGGGTGGTTGGTAGGCAGACATCTTTTGAGGTGGGGTAGGTAGGCAGTCGTTTTCTGAATTTGGGTCCGTTGACAGACATCTTCCAAGAGAAGTGGGTATGAAGGCAGATATCTTCGTGGGGGGGAGCTAGGTAGCCAGACGTCTTCCGAGGGTGTTGGGTATGTAGGCATACATCTTCAAGGGCAGTTGGTAGACCGATATTTTCCAATGGGGGTAGGTAGACACACATACTACGAGTGGTGGTAGGTAAACACATCTTCCATGGGGTAGGTAGACAAACATCTTCCGAGGTAGGGTTGGTAGACATTCATTATCTGGGGTGTAGGTAGACTAACATTTTCGAGAGGGGTAGGACAGATATCTTCTGAGGGTGGTGTATTGGACAGACATCTTCCGAGGGGGTGTAGATAGACAACTTATGTAGGTGGTGGACAGACAACTGCTGACTGTGAGGGGGGGGGGGGGTAGGTAGACATGTTCCAAGGGTACGGTAGATAGATATACTACTTCTGAGGGGGGTGGTAGGTAGACAGACATCTTCTGAGAGGGGGCTGGTAGACAGATATTTTCCGTGAGGTGTTATAGGTAGACAGAAATCTTCCAAGGGGGGGTAGGTCGACTGACATTTTCTGAGGGGGCAGGTAGACAGACAACTTCTGGGGGGTAGATAGACATACATGTTCAGTTTGTGTGCATAAACAGAGACCTTCTGAGGTGGGTTAGGTTGGCAGCTATCTTATTAGTTTTGGCATGTAGAGGGAAGAGTATTGGTAGACAGGTATCTTCCGAGGGGGGTATGTAGACTGACATTGTCTAAGGGAGTTAGGTAGACATACACATTCCACAGGCAGATAGATAGACAGACATCTTCTGAGGGGGGTTAGGTAGCCATACATCTTCCGACAGGAGAGTTGGTGGACAGACACCTTCCAAGGATGGGGGGTAGGTAGACAGATATTTTCCAAGCGAGATTTAGGTAGACAGGCATTTTCCAAGGAGGGGTAGGTAGACAAACATCTTCCGAGGATGGTTGGGGTAGGAAGACAGACAGTGTGGGGTAGGTAGACAGACATCTTATTAGAGGGTGTATGTAGACAGACAGTATCCGAGGGCAGGTTGTAGGTAGACAGATATCTTACAGGGGGTGGGGTAGGTAGGCACGTATTTTCCAAGGCTGAGAGTATGTAGATAGACATCGTCCCGGTGGGCAATTAGACCGATATCTCCTGAGGGAGGGTAGGTACACAGACATCTTCAGAGTGGGAGGACAGGTAGACAGACACCTTCTAAGAGTGGGATGATAGACATCTTTCCAACTGGGAAAGATAGACATTTTACGAGGGGGGGGAGTAGACATACATCCTCCATGAGGTAGTAGACACACATATTATGAGGGGGGGGGGGGTAGGTAGAAAGATTTCTTATAAGGTGGGGTAGGTTGGTAGACATCTTCTGAGGTTGAGTATGTAGGCACCAAGGGTAGAGGATATGAAGACATATATCTTCCGAGGGGGGGGGGGGGGCAAGGTAGACAGAAATTCTCTAACAGAGGGATGATAGACTTCTTCCGAGGGGGGTAGGTATGCAGACATCGTATGAGGGGGTGTAGGAAGACATACATATACCAAGGCAGGGTAGGTAGACAAAAATCTTCTGAGGGCGGTTGGAAGATAGACCTCTTCTGAGGGGCGAATGGAATACATACATCTTCCGAGGGGGTAGGAAGACAAAGTCCTCCAAGGGGGGGGGGGGGAGATGAACAGACATCCACCAAGGGGGTTAGATGGATGGTCATCTTCTGTTGTAGTGGGAGGGGGCAGGTAGGCTTCCATCTTCTGGGTGGTCAGTAGACAATCATCTTCTGAGTTGTGGTTCAGTAGGCAATCATGTTCAGAGGGGGGTAGGTAGACAGACATCTTCCGAGGTGGGATGATAGACATCTTCCAAAGGGGTGGAAAGTAGACAGGCATTTTAAAAAGTGGGGTGCAGGTGGACTGACATCTCCCATGCATTAGGTGGAAAATCATATTCCGAGGTCGGATTCGATATACAGACATATTCCGAGGGAGGTGGTAGGTAGACAGCCATCTTCCGAGTGGGGATAGGTAGACATACTTTTCCCGAGAGGGGGTTGGGTAGACAGGCATTTACCGAGGGGATGGGGGGTAGGTAGATAGACATCTTCTGAAGGGGGGTAGGTAGACAGACATCTCCCGAGGAGGGGTGGTAGACATACAACTTTCGAGGGGCGGTAGGTAGACAGACATTTTCTGTTGGAGGGGTTGATTGACAGGCATCTTTCAGAAGTGAGGGGTGCAGGTAGACTGAAATCTTCCGGGGGTAGGTAGACAATCATCTTCTGAGGGGGTGTTGGGTAGACAGATATCCTCCGGGTTTTGGTAGACATAAATATTCCAAGGTGGGCAGGTAGACAGACATTTTCTGAGGGAGGGCCAGGTTGACAGACATCTTCAAATGGCGGGTTGGTAGACACACAACTTATGAGTGGGGGCGTAGGTAGAGAGACATGTCCGGAGGTGGGGTAGGTAGACATACATGTTCCGAGGGGAGTGGTGGCTAGTCATACATATTCCGAGTGTGTGTTTATGTGGGCAGACATCTTCCAAGAGGGGCTAGGTAGACAAACATCTTCCAAGGGGAGGGGGGGGTGGGGTAAGTAGACAGACATCTTCCTTGTGGGGTATGTAGACAGACATATTCTGACAGGGTGAGGCAGGCATATACCGTGGTTCGGTAGATAGACAGGCATCTTCGAGGGGGTGCTAGGTACACATACACCTTCCGAGGGTAGTGGTAGGAAGTCATACATCTTCCAAAGCGGTTTTTTCGGTTGTCAAATGTCTTCCAAGAGGGGGGTCTGCACACATACATCCTCCGGGGATGGGAGGAGGGTTTGACAGAGATCTTCGGAGGTGGGGTAGTCAGTTACACATCTTTTGAAGTGGGTGTAGGTAGGCAGACACCTTCTAAATGGCGGTACCTAGGAAGATAGGCAGACATCTTCGGGGGGGGGGGGGAGGTAGGTAGACAGACAGTTTCTGATTGTGAGAATGGTGGTGGTGGTGGTTAGTGTTTAATGTCTCGTCAACAACGAGGTCATTAGAGACGGAGCGCAAGCTCGGGTTAGGGAAGGATTGGGAAAGAAATTGGCCGTGCCCTTTCAGAGGAACCATCCCGGCATTTGCCTGAAACGATTTAGGGTAATCACGAAAAACCTAAATCAGGATGGCCGGAGACGGGATTGAACCGTCGTCCTCCCGAATGCGAGTCCAATGTGCTAACCACTGTACCACCTCTCTCGATGTGTGAGAATGGTAGACAGACAGATAGTGTGGGAGATCAGAGACAGTCATATTCTGAGGGTGGGGTTTGTAGACAGCCATCTTCTGAGGGGGTAGATAAGAGTCTTCTGAAGGTGATGGAGAGATAGTCATCCTCCAAGTGCAGATAGATAGGAATCTTCTGAGTTGGGGTAGCTTCCGAGCTAGGCGATAGATAGGCATCTTCACAGGGGGGGATTTTAGATTTGCATGTTATGGGGTGGGGGGGGGGGGCGAGTAGACAAACATCACCCGATAGGTGGTATGTATAGAGACATCTTCCATGGAGTAGAAGGTAGGCAGACATCTTCTGAAGGGTGGGGTAGGGAGACAGACATCATCAGAGCAGTAGTAGGTAGACAGACATTTTCCGAAGGGGGTGTATGTAGACAAATATTTTCTTAGATGGAGGGTAGCTGGGCAGACATCTTCCAAGGGGTGGGGAGGGGGTAGGTAGACAGGCCTCTTCCAAAGGTGTGTAGGTAGACAGACATCTTCCAAGAAGGGGTATGTAGGCAAACATCTTCTGAAGGGTGGGTTAGGGAGACAGGCATCATCCACGTGCGGAGTAGGTAGAGAGTGATCTTCTGAGGGGGGTGGGGGATGTAGATAGAAAGACATATTTTGAGAGGCTGGTAGGTAGGCAGACATGTTCCAAACGAGGGGGGGGGGGGGGTAAGTAGACAGGTATCTTCCGACGGTGTGTAGGTAGACAGTCATCTTCTGAGGGGGGAGGGGGTGGAAAAACTGACGTTTTCCGGTTGGGGGGATAAGTAGAGAGTCATCTTCTGAGGGGGAAGTGGGTAGACACACATTTTCAGAAGGATTGAGTAGGTAGGCAGACATATTACGAGGGGGGGGGGGGGGTGGCGGGTGTACGTAGACAGTCATCTTACGAGGGGGGAGGGGGGTAAAAAGACAGGCATGTTCCATGGTCCTCTATCAACTGCAAGACACCAGAACCGGCCTACAGTTGAATTTTCGATACCTAAAACTTGAGTAGTACTACTTCTTACCTGCCGATTGCATCAAATTAGAAGCCCCTATTTTGTTGTTTGTGGTGCGACCGCATACCTCAGCACATGACGTAAGTTTCCAGATGTATATGTAAACAGTTCCGTGAGCAAAGCTGCCACTGCGACGATCTGGCATTACGATTAGGCGCGTGAGTGCGTGTGAAATCGCTCTCTAAGTTTTCATACATTTATAGGTTTCAGATACATATTTTAACGGTTTTTGTGATAATATTTACTATATAAGATACTTATTAATGGTTTCTTCATTCACCTCCGCCTTTCTTGGGTTGTGACCTGATATTTGCGAGTGTTTCGTATCGAGCAACTTAACTTCTTACCTGTGTTTACATTCCGCGCTGACCAGTTGCAGCTGTAGCGGCGCATCCAAAGCTAAGTACTAATTAGTTGTTTGTGTATAGTGGTTTATTTTGGAACTTTAGTAGTCTTCAATCGGTGTTCTTGTTGTTTCCTGGTGAAATAATTTCAGAAGAAATTGTCGCGAACTGTTTTCAGTTTCGTTACTGTGCCATTAGACGTTTGATAATCTTTCTGTTTTACCTTTTGTTTTATTTGCTGTTGATAAATACTGTTAATAATAGTAGCTACTTCCCTTGTACAGCAAGATTATGATTATTGTAGTCAGTTTTTTAACAGATTCTTATTGTACTAAAGGAACTTAAAAAAATGCGAAAGGTTTTCTTAGGTATTTAATATATATTAACACGTTTCGCATTTCCCCGTGCAACGTGACGTTCAGACCTCGTTTGATGCAAAAGCTTGAGGTCCTCGATCATGTCCAAGGCACCAAAGCCGGCTAATAAGTCAGTAATCTATAACTAAAACTTGAATTGTACTGCTTCTTACTGGCCGAATACATCTTCTTAACACCTTCTTCTGTCTTCTACTGTGGTGGTTTTAGTGTCTCCGCAAACCGCAGCAGGCGACATAAGTTTGCAGACTATAAATTTAACCGTCTCAGAGCGTAAAGCGGCCGATGTGACGATCTGCCAATAAGTCGATTCGTCAGCAAATGAAGAAAACGGTCGGATTTGTCAGGTTTTTTACTACAAATGGACACTTTTCACATCATCCCGTGCAACGTGGCGTCCAGCCCGCGTTTCATGCAAAATCTTAAGGCCCTAGCTCATGTCCAAGGTACCAAAGCAGGCTAATAAGTCAATAAATGATAACTAAAATTGGAATTGTACAACTTATTACTGGTTCTTTCTCGCTGATTACACCAACAGAGAAGCTTCATCTGTGTTCTACTGTGATGCTTTGACTGTCTCCGCATAACGCAGCACGCGACATAAGCTTGCAGATCTGGCAATTAGTCGATTAAATAGAAAATGACGAAAACGGGAGGATTTCTCAGGTTTTTACTACATATGAACACTTTTCACATTCTCCCGCGCAACGTGGCAGACAGACCTCGTTTCATGAACAATCTCAAGGTCATAGCTCATGTACAAATAACCAAAGCCGGTTAATAAGTCAATAATAGATAAGTAAAATGTGAATTGTAATGCTTCGTACTGGCCGATTACATCTTCTGAGAGTCTTCTTCTGTGTTCTACTATGGTTCTTTTAGTGTCTAAGCATAGCGAAGGACACGATATAGTTTTGCAGAAGATAAATATAACCATTGCAGAGAGAAAAGCGGCCAATATGACGATCTGGCATTAAGTCGATTCGATATCAAATGACGAAAACGGCCGAATTTGTCAGGTTTTCACTACATATGAACACATTTCACATTCCCCCGTGCAACGCGGCTGCTCGACCTCCCTTCATGCCAAATCTTAAGGTCCTAGCTCGTGTCCAAGGCACCAAAGCCGGCTAAAAAGTCAATAATCGATAACTAAAACTTGAATTGTACTACTTCTTACTGGCTATTACATCAACATAGAACCTTCTTCTGTGTTCTGTTATGGTGCTTTTATTGTCCCCGCATACCGCAGCACGCGACTTAGCTTTGCAGACGATAAATGTAACCGTTTCAGAGAAAAGAACGGCCAATATGACGAGCTGGCAAAAGTCGACTCGATAGCAAATGACGATCTCACTTTAAGTCGATTTGATAACAAATGACGAAAACGGACGGATTTCCAGGTTTTTACTACTTGTGAACACAGTCTCCCTTGTACCGCGGCTGCTAGTTCTTCTGTGGTGCAAAATTGTAAGGTTCTAGCTCAAGTCCTACGCACCAAAGAAGGGTAAAAAGTCAATAATCGATAATTAAAACTTGAATTGTACTACTTCTTACTGCCTATTACATCAACTTAGAAGCCTCTTATGTGTTCTGCTATGCTGCATTTAGTGTCTCCGCATACCGCAGCACGCGACATAGATTTGCAGTCCATAAATGTAACCGTTTCAGAGAGAAGACCGGCCAATGTGACGATCTAGCTAAAAGCCGATTCGATAACAAATGACGAAAACGGACTGATTTCTCTGTTTTTTACTACAAATTAACACTTTTCACATTCTCTCGTGCAACGCGGCTGCTAGACCTCCCATCATGCAAAATCGTAAGGTCCTAGCTCATGTCAAAGGCACCAAAGGCTAAAAACACAATAATCGATATCTAAAACTTGTATTGTATTACTTCTTACTGGCTATTACATCAACTTAGAAGCTTCTTCAGTGTTCTACTATGGTGCATTTAGTGTCTCCGCGAACAGCATGCGACATAGCTTTACAGACGATAAATGTAACCGTTTTAGAGAGAAGAGCGGCCAATGTGACGATTAGACTTTAACTCGAATCGATAACAAATGACGATAACGGACGGATTGCTCAGGTTTTCACTACATATGAACACTTTTGCACATTCCCCCGAGCAACGCGGCTACTAGAGCTCCCTTCATGCAAAATCTGTAGGTCCTAGCTCATGCCCAACGCAACAAAGCCGTCTATAAAATCAATAATCGATAACTAAATTTGAATTGTACTGCTTCGTACTAGCTATCACATGAATTTAGAAGCTTCTTCTGTATTCTATTATGGTGCTTTTAGTGTCTCCGCATACCGCAGCACGCGACATATCTTTGCACACGATAAATGTAACGGTTTCAGAGAGAAAAGCGGGCTATATGACGATCTTGCATTAACCTGATTCGATAGCAAATGACGCAAACGGGCGGATTTCTCATTTTTTCGCTACATATGAACACTTTTCACATTCCCCCGTGCAACACAGCTCCTAGACCTCCCTTCATGCAATATCTTAAGATCCTAGCTCATGTCAAAGGCACCAAAGCCGTGTAAAAGGTCAATAATCGATAACTAAAACAAAAATTGTAATGCTTAGTACAGGCTATCACATCATCTTTGAAGCTTCTTCTGTGTCCTATTATGGTGCTTTTATTGTCTCCGCATACCTCAGCACGCGACATAGCTTTGCACACGATAATTGTAACCGTTTCATTGAGAAGAGCGGCCAATATGACGATCTGGCAAAAGTCGAATCGATAGCAAATGACGAAAACGAGCGGATTTCTCCGGTTTTCACTACATATGAACACTTTTCACATTCCCCCGTCCAACGCGGCTGCTAGACCTCCCTTCATGCAAAATCTTAAGGTCCTAGCTCATGTGCAAGGCACCAAAGCCGTCTAAAAAATCAATAATCGATAACTTAATCTAGAATTGTACTGTTTCGTTTTGGGTATCACACCAACTTAGAAACTTCTTCTGTGTTCTATTGTGGTGCTTTTAGTGTCTACGCATACCGCAGTACGCGACATAGCTTTGAACACGATACATGTAACCGTTTCAGAGAGAAGAGTGGCCAATATAACGATCTGGCAAAAGTCGATTCGATAGCAAATGACGAAATCGGCGGTTTTCTCAGGTTTTCACTAAATATGAACACTTTGCACTTTCCCCCGTGGAACGCGGCTGCTAGAACTCCCTCATGCAAAATCTTAAGGTCCCAGCTCATGTCCTAGGCACCAAAGCCGTCTAAAAAGTCAATAATCGATAACAAAAACTTGAATTGTACTGCTTCGTACTGGTTATCACATCAACTTAGAAACTTATTCTGTGTTCTATTATGGTGCTTTTAGTGTCTACGCATACCGGAGCACGCAACTTAGCTTTGCACACGATAAATGTAACGGTTTCAGACAGAAATGCGGGTAATACGACGATCTGGCATTAAGTCGATTCGATAGCAAATGAGGAAAACGGGCGGATTTGTCAAGTTTTCACTACATATAAACACTTTTCACATTCCCCCATGCAACGCGGCTGCTAGACCTCCCTTCATGCAAAATCTTAAGGTCCTAGCTCATGTCCAAGGCACCAAAGCCGTCTAAAAATTCAATAATCGATAACTGAAACTTGAATTGTACTGCTTCTAACTGGCTATCACATCAACTTAGAAGCTTCTTCTGTGATCTATAATGGGGCTTTTAGTGTCTCCGCATACCGCAGCACGCTACATAGCTTTGCACACGATAAATGTAACTGTTTCAGAGAGATAACCGGCCAATATGACGATTTGGCATTAAGTCGATTCGATAGCAAATGACGAAAACGGGCGGAATTCTCAGATTTTCACTACATATGAACACTTTTCACATTCCCCCGTGCAACGTGGCTGCTATACTTCCATTCATGCAAAATCTTAAGGTCCTAGCTCATGTCCAAGGCACCAAAGCCGTCTAAAAAGTGAATAATCGATAACTAAAACTTGAATTGTACTGCTTCGTACTGGCTATCACATCAACTTGGAATATTCTTCTGTGTTCCATTATCGTGCTTTTAGTGTCTCTGCATTCCGGAGCACGTTACATGGCTTTGCACACTATAAATCTAACCTTCTCTGAGAGGTGAGCGGCCAATATGACGATGTGGCATTACGTCGATTCGATAGCAAATGACGAAAACGGGTGGATTTCTCATGTTTTCACTACATATGAACACTTTTCACATTCCCCCGTGCAACGCGGCTGCTAGACCTTACTTCATGCAAGGTCGTAAAGTCCTAGCTCATGTTCAAGGCACCAAAATCGTCTAAAAATTAAATAATCGATAACTAAATCTTGAATAGTACTGCTTCGTACTGGCTATCACATCAACTTAGAAGCTTTTTCTGTTTTATATTATTGTGCTTCTAGTGTCTCTGCATACCGCAGCACGCGACATAGCTTTGCACACGATGAATGTAACCGTTTCAGAGACAAGTGCGGCCAGTATGACGATCTGGCGTTAAGCTGATACGATAGCATATGACGAAAACGGGCGGATTTCTCAGGTTTTCACTACATATGAACACTTTTCACATTCCCCCGTGCAACGCGGTTGCTAGACCTCGCTTCATGCAAAATCTTAAGGTCCTTGATCATGTCTAGGGCACCGAAGCCGTCTAACAAGTTATTAATCGATAACTAAAACTTGAATTGTACTGCTACGTAATGACTTTCACAGCAACTTAGAAGCTTCATATATGTTCTATTATGGAGCGTTTAGTGACTCCGCATACCGCAGCACGCGACATAGCTTTGCAAACCATAAATGTAACCGTTTCAGAGAGAAGAGCCGCCAATATGACGATCTGGCAAATGTCGATTCGATAGCAATGTGGAGAACGGGCGGATTTTCCAGGTTTCCACTGCATATGAACACGTTTCACATTCCCCCGTGCAACGCGGCTGCTAGACCTCCCTCATACAAAATCGTAAGGAACTACCTCATGTCCAAGCCACGAAAGCCGTCTAAAAAGTCAATAATCGATAGTTAAAACTTGATTTGGACTGCTCCGTACTGTCTATCACATCAACTTAGAAGCTTCTTCTGTGATCCTTTATGGTGCTTTTAGTGTCTCCGCATACCGCAGCACGCGACAAAGCTTTGCACACGATACATGTCACCGTTTCAGAGAAAAGAGCGGCCAATATGACTATCTGGCAAAAGTCGATTCGATAGCAAATTACGAAAACGGGCGGATATCTCAGGTTTTCACTGTATATGAACACGTTTCACATTCCCCCGTGCAACGCGGCTGCTAGACCTCCCTTCATGCAAAATCTTAAGGTCCTAGCTCATGTCCAAGGCACAAAAGCCGTCTAAAAAGTCAATAATCTAAAACTAAAACTTGAAATTCACTGCTTCGTACTATCTATCACATCAACTTAGAAGCTTTTTCTGTGTTCTACTATGGTGCTTTTAGTGTCTCCGCATACCGCAGCACGCGACATAGCTTTGTACACGATAAATGTAGCGGTTTCAGAGAGAATAGCGTGCAATATGACGATCTGAAATTGATTCGATAGCAAATGATGAAAACGCTCGGATATCTCAGGTTTTCTCTACATATGAACACATTTCACATTCCCCCGTGCAACGCGTCTCTTAGACATCCCTTTATGCAATATCTGCAGGTCCTAGGTCATCTCAAAGGAACCAAAGCCGTCTAAAAAGAAAATAATCGATAGATAAAACTTGAATTGTACTGCTTCGTACTGGCTATCACATCAACTTAGAAGCTTCTTCTGTGTTCTATTATGGTGATTTTAGTGTCTCCGCATACCGCAGCACGCGATATAGCTTTGCACACGATAAATCTAACGGTTTCAGAGAGAAAAGCGGGCAATATGACGATCTGGCATTAAGCTGATACGATAGCAAATGACGAAAATGGGCGGATTTCTCAGGTTTTCACTACATAATTTCAATTTTCACATTCCCCCGTGCAACGCGACTGCTAGACCTTACTTCATGCAAAGTCGTAAAGTCCTAGCTCAAGTTCAAGGCACCAAAATCGTCTAAAAATTCAATAATCCATAACTAAACCTTGAATAGTACTGCTTCGTACTGGCTATCACATCAACTTAGAAGCTTTTTCTGTTTTCTATTATGGTGCTTCTAGTGTCTCCGCATACCGCAGCACGCGACATAGCTTTGCACACGATAAATGTAACCGTTTCAGAGACAAGTGCGGCCAGTATGACGATCTGGCATTAAGTCGATTCGATAGCAAATGACGAAAACGGGCTTATTTCTCAGGTTTTCACTACATATGAACACTTTTCACATTCCGCCGTGCAACGCGGCTGCTAGACCTCACTTCATGAAAAATCTTAAGGTCCGAGCTCATGTCGAAGGCACCAAAGCCGTATAAAAAGTCAATAATCGATAACAAAAACTTGAATAGTCCTGCTACGTACTGGCTGTCACATCAACTTAGAAGCTTCTTCTGTGTTCTATGATGGTGCTTTGAGGGTCCCCGCGTACCGCAGCACGCTACATAGCTTTGCACACGATAAATGTAACCGTTTCAGAGAGAAGACCAGTTATAAGACGAACTGGCAAAAGTCGATTCGATAGCAAATGACGAAAAGGGCGGATTTCTAAGGTTTTCACTACATATGAACACTTTTCACATTACCCCGTGCAACGCGGCTGCTAGACGTCCCTTCATGGAACATCTTAAGGTCCTAGCTCATGTGCAATGCACCATAACCGTCTAAAAGGTCAATAATCGATAACTAAAACTTGAATTGTACTGCTTCGTTTTGGCTATCACACCAACTTAGAACCTTCTTCTGTGTTCTATTATGGTGCTTTTAGTGTCTCCGCATACCGCAGCACGCGACAAAGCTTTGCACACGATAAATGTCACCGTTTCAGAGAGAAGAGCCGAAAATATGACGATCTGGCAAATGTCGATTCGATAGCAAATCACGAAAACGGGTGTATTTCCCAGGTTTTCACTACATATGAACACTTTTCACATTCCCCAGAGCATTACGGCTGCTGGACCTCCCTTCATGCAAAATCTTAAGGTCCTAGCTCATGTCCAAGGCACCAAAGCCGTCTAAGAAGTCAATATCGATAACTAAAACTTGACTTGTACTGCTTCTTACTGGCTATCACTTCAACTTAGAAGCTTCTTCTGTGATCCATTATGGTGCTTTTAGTGTCTCCGCATAACGCAGCACGCGACATGGCTTTGCGCACGAATAATGTAACCGTTTCAGAGAGAGGAGCGCGAAATATGACGATCTGGCATTAGGTCGATTCGATGGCAAATCACGAAAACGGGCGGAGTCCTCAGGTTTTCACTACATATGAACACTTTTCACATTCCCCAGTGCATGACGGCTGCTAGACCTCTCTTCATGCAAAATCTTATGGTCCTACCTCGCGTCAGAGGCAACAAAGCCGTCTAAAATGTCAATACTCAAAAATTAAAACTTGAATTGTACTGCGTCGTAGTGGCTATCACATCAACTTAGAAGCTTCTTCTTTGATCTATTATGGTGCTTTTAGTGACTCCGCATACCGCACCACGTGACATAGCTTCGCACACTATAAATGTAACCGTTTTAGAGAGAAGTACGTCCAATATGACGATCTGGCATTAAGTCGATTCGATAGCAAATGAAGAAAACGGGCGGGTTTATCAGGTTTTCACTACATATGAACACTTTTCACATTACCCCGTGCAACGCGGCTGCTGGATCTCCCTTCATGCAAAATTTTAAGGTCCTAGCTCATGTCCAAGGCACCTAAGCCGTCTAAAAAGTCAATAATCGATAGCTAAAACTGGAATTGTACTGCATCTAACTGGCTATCACATCAACTTAGAAGCTTCTTCTGTGTTCTATTATGGAGGTTTTAGTGTCTCCGCATACAGCAGCACGAGACATAGCTTTGCACACGATAAATGTAACCGTTTCAGTGAGAAGAGCTGCCAATACGACGATCTTTCAAACGTCGATTCGATAGCAAATGAGGAGAACGGGCGGATTTCCCAGGTTTTCACTACATATGAACACTTCTCACATTCCCTCGTCAAACGCGGCTGCTAGACCTCCCTAATGCAAAAATAATATCCTAGCTCATGTCCAGTGCACCAAAGCCGACTAAAATGTCAATAATCGATAGCTAAAAGAATTATTTTACGGCTTCTTACTGGCTATTACGTCAACTTAGAAGCTTCTTCTGTGTTCTACTATGGTGCTTGTAGTGTCTCCGCATTCCGCAGCACGCGACATAGCTTTGCACACGATAATTGTAACCGTTTCATAGAGAAGAGCGGCAAATATGACGATCTGGCAAAAGTCGATTCGATAGCAAATGACGAAAACGGGCGGATTTCTCATGTTTCCACTACATATGAACACTTTTCACATTCCCCCGTGCAACGCGGTTGCTAGAACTCGCTTCATGCAAAATCTTAAGGTCCTGGATCATGTCCAAGGCACCGAAGCCGTCTAAAAAGGTAATAATCGATACCTAAAACTTGAATTGTACTGCTGCGTACTTTCTATCACTTCAACTTAGAAGCTTATTCTGTGTTCTATTATGGAGCGTTTAGTGTCTCCGCATACCGCAGCACGCGACATAGCTTTGCACACGACAAATGTAACCGTTTTAGAGAGAAGAGCGGCCAATATGACGATCTGGCATTAAGTCGATTCGATAGCAAATGACGAAAACGAGCCGATTTCTCAGGATTTCACTACATGTGAACACTTTTCACATTCCCCCGTGCAACGCGGCTGCTAGACTCCTTTCATGCAAGGTCGTAAGGTCCTAGCGCATGTACATGGCACCAAAATCGTCTAATAAGTCAATAATCTGTAACTAAATCTTGAATTTTACTGCTTCGTACTGGCGATCACATCAACCTAGAAGCTTTTTCTGTGTTCTATTATGGTGCTTCTAGTGTCTCCGCATACCACATCACGCGACATAGCTTTTCACACGATAAATGTAACCGTTTCAGAGTGAAGAGCTGCCAATATGACGATCTGGCATTAAGTCGATTCGATAGCAAATGACGAAATAGGGCGGATTTCTCACGTTTACACTACATATGAACACTTTTCACATTCCCCCGTCCAACGCGGTTGCTAAACCTACCGTCATGCAAGGTCGTAAGGTCCTAGCTCATGACCAAGTCACCAAAATCGTCTGAAAAGTCAATAATCGATAACTAAAACTTCAATTGTACTGCTTAGGACTGACTATCTCATCAACTTAGAAGCTTCTTCTGTGTTCTATTATGTTGCTTTTAGTGTCTCCGCATACCACAGCAGCGACATTGCTTTGCACACGATGAATGTAACCGTTTCAGAGAGAATACCGGCCAATATGACGATCTGTCATTAATTTGATTCGATAGCAAATGACGAAAACGGGCGGATTTCTCAGGTTTTCACTACATATGAACACTTTTCACATTCCCCCGTGCAACGCGGATGCTAGACCTCCCTTCATGCAAGGTCACAAGGTCCTAGCCCATGTCCAAGGCACAAAATCGTCTAAAAATTCAATAATCGATAAATAAAACTTGAATTGTACTGCTTCGTACAGGCTATCACATCAATTTAGAAGCTTCATCTGTGTTCTATTATGTTGCTTTTAGTGTCTACGCATA
This sequence comes from Schistocerca gregaria, assembly GCF_023897955.1. Lineage (NCBI taxonomy): Eukaryota > Metazoa > Arthropoda > Insecta > Orthoptera > Acrididae > Schistocerca > Schistocerca gregaria. Next base: position 2,311,213 of record NW_026061715.1, read on the forward strand.
CCGCAGCACGCAACATAGCTTTGCACCCGATAAATGTAACCGTTACAGAGAGAAGAGCGGCCAAATTGACGATCTGGCAAAAGTCGATTCGATAGCTAATGTCGAAAACGGGCAGATTTCTCACGTTTTCACTGCATATAACCACTTTTCACATTCCCCCGTGCAACGCGGCTGCTAGATCTCCCTTCATGCAGAATCTTAAGGTCCTAGCTCATGTCCAAAGCACCAAAGCCGTCTAAAAAGTCAATAATCGGTAACTATAACTTCAATTGTACTGCTTAGGACTGACTATCTCATCAACTTAGAAGCTTCTTCTGTGTTCTATTATGATGCCTTTAGTGTCTCCGCATACCGCAGCACGCGACATAGCTTTGCACACGATAAATGTAACCGTTTAAGAGAGAAGAGCGGCCAATATGACGATCTGGCATTAAGTCGATTCGATAGCAAATGACGAAAACGAATGGATTTCTCAGGATTTCACTACATTTGAACACTTTTCACATTCCCCCGTCCAACGCGGCAGCTAGACTGCTTTCATGCAAGGTCGTAAGGTCCCAGCGCATGTCCAAGGCACCAATATCGTCTAAAAAGTCAAAAATCGATAACTAAATCTTGAATTGTACTGCTTCGTACTGGCTATCACATCAACCTAGAAGCTTCTTCTGTGTTCTATTATGGTGCTTCTAGTGTCTCCACATACCACAGCACGCGACATAGCTTTGAACACGAAAAAAATAATAGTTTCCGAGAGAAGAGCGGCCAATATGACGATATGGCATGAAGTCGATTCGATAGCAAATGATGAAAACTTGCCGATTTCTCAGGTTTTCACTACATATGAACACCTTTCACATACCCCCATCCAACGGCGCTGCTAGAACTCCCTTCATGCAAAATCATAAGGTCCTAGCTCATGTCCAAGGCACCAAAGCCGTCTAAAAAGTAAATAATCGTTAACTAAAACTTGAATTGGACTGCTTCGTACTGGCTATCAATTCAACTTAGAAGCTTCTTCTGTGTTCTATTATGATGCCTTTAGTGTCTCCGCATACCGCAGCACGCGACATAGCTTTGCACAGGATAAATGTAACCGTTTAAGAGAGAAGAGAGGCCAATATGACGATCTGGCATTAAGTCGATTCGATAGCAAATGACGAAAACGAGTGGATTTCTCAGGATTTCACTACATTTGAACACTTTTCAGATTCCCCCGTCCAACGTGGCAGCTAGACTGCTTTCATGCAAGGTCTTAAGGTCCCAGCGCATGTCCAAGGCACAAATATCGTCTAAAAAGTCAATCATCGATAACTAAATCTTTAATTGTACTGCTTCGTACTGGCTATCACATCAACCTAGAAGCTTATTCTGTGTTCTATTATGGAGCTTTTAGGGTCTCCGGATACCGCAGCACGCGACATAGCTTTCATAGCTTTGCACACGAGAAATGTAAACATTTCAGAGAGAAGAGCTGCCAATATGGTGATATGGCATTAAGTCGATTCGATAGCAAATGACGAAAACGGGCGGATTTCTCACGTTTACACTACATATGAACACTTTTCACATTCCGCCGTCCAACGCGGTTGCTAAACTTCCCGTCATGCAAGGTCGTAAGGTCCTAGCGCATGCCCAAGTCACCAAAATCGTCTGAAAAGTCACTAATCGATAACTAAAACTTCAATATTACTGCTTAGTACTGACTATCTCATCAACTTAGAAGCTTGTTCTGTGTTCTATTATGGTGCTTTTAGTGTCTCCGCATACCACAGCAGCGGCATTGCTTTGCACACGATAAATGTAACCGTTTCAGAGAGAATACCGGCCAATATGACGATCTGGCATTAAGTCGATTCGATAGCAAATGACGAAAACGGGCGGATTTCTCAGGTTTTCACAACGTATGAACAGTTTTCATATTCCACAGTGCAACGCGGCTACTAGACCTACCTTTATGCAAAATCTTAAGGTCCTAGCTCATGTCCAAGGCACCAAGGCCGTTTAAAAAGTCAATAATCGATAACTGAAACTTGAAATGTACTGCTTCGGACTGGCTATCACACCAATTTAGAAGCTTCTTTTGTGTTCTGTTATGGTGCGTTTAGTGTCTCCGCATACCGCAGCACGCGACATAGCTTTGCACACGAGAAATGTAAACATTTCAGAGAGAAGAGCCGCCAATATGACGATCTGGCATTTAGTCGATTCGATAGCAAATGACGAAAACGGTCGGATTTCTCACGTTTTCACTACATATGAACTCTTTTTACATTCTCCCGTGCAACGCGGCTGCTAGTCCTCCATTCATGCAAGTTTGTAAGGTCCTAGCTCATGTCCAAGGCACGAAAATCGCCTAAAAAGTCAATAATCGATAACTAAAACTTGAATTGGACTGCTTCGTACTGGCTATCAATTCAACTTAGAAGCTTCTTCTGTGTTCTATTATGATGCCTTTAGTGTCTCCGCATACCGCAGCACGCGACATAGCTTTGCACAGGATAAATGTAACCGTTTAAGAGAGAAGAGAGGCCAATATGACGATCTGGCATTAAGTCGATTCGATAGCAAGTGACGAAAACGGGCGGATCTCTCAGGTTTTCACTACATATGAACACATTTCACATTCACCCATGCAACGCAGCTCCTAGATCTCCCTTCATGCAATATCTTAAGGTCGACGCTTATGTCAAAGGAACCAAAGCCTTCTTAAAAGTCAATAATCGATAACTGAAACTTGAATTGTACTGCTTCGTACTTGATATCATGTCATCATAGAAGCTTCTTCTGTGTTCTGTTATGGTGCTTTTAGTGTCTCCGCATACCGCAGCACGCGACATAGCTTTGCAGACGATAAACGTAATCATTTCAGAGAGAATAGCGGGCAATATGACGATCTGGCATTAAGTCGATTCGATAGCAAATGACGAAAAAGGGCGGATTTCTCACGTTTACACTACATATGAACACTTTTCACATTCCCCCGTCCAACGCGGTTGCTAAACCTACCGTCATGCAAGGTCGTAAGGTCCTAGCTCATGACCAAGTCACCAAAATCGTCTGAAAAGTCAATAATCGATAACTAAAACTTCAATTGTACTGCTTAGGACTGACTATCTCATCAACTTAGAAGCTTCTTCTGTGTTCTTTTATGTTGCTTTTAGTGTCTCCGCATACCACAGAAGCGACATTGCTTTGCACACGATGAATGTAACCGTTTCAGAGAGAATACCGGCCAATATGACGATCTGTCATTATTTTGATTCGATAGCAAATGACGAAAACGGGCGGATTTCTCAGGTTTTCACTACATATGAACACTTTTCACATTCCCCCGTGCAACGCGGATGCTAGACCTCCCTTCATGCAAGGTCACAAGGTCCTAGCCCATGTCCAAGGCACAAAATCGTCTAAAAATTCAATAATCGATAAATAAAACTTGAATTGTACTGCTTCGTACAGGCTATCACATCAATTTAGAAGCTTCATCTGTGTTCTATTATGTTGCTTTTAGTGTCTACGCATACCGCAGCACGCAACATAGCTTTGCACCCGATAAATGTAACCGTTACAGAGAGAAGAGCGGCCAAATTGACGATCTGGCAAAAGTCGATTCGATAGCTAATGTCGAAAACGGGCAGATTTCTCACGTTTTCACTGCATATAACCACTTTTCACATTCCCCCGTGCAACGCGGCTGCTAGATCTCCCTTCATGCAGAATCTTAAGGTCCTAGCTCATGTCCAAAGCACCAAAGCCGTCTAAAAAGTCAATAATCGGTAACTATAACTTGAATTGTACTGCTTCGTACTGGCTATCACATCAACTTAGAAGCTTCTTCTGTGTTCTATTATGATGCCTTTAGTGTCTCCGCATACCGCAGCACGCGACATAGCTTTGCACACGATAAATGTAACCGTTTAAGAGAGAAGAGCGGCCAATATGACGATCTGGCATTAAGTCGATTCGATAGCAAATGACGAAAACGAATGGATTTCTCAGGATTTCACTACATTTGAACACTTTTCACATTCCCCCGTCCAACGCGGCAGCTAGACTGCTTTCATGCAAGGTCGTAAGGTCCCAGCGCATGTCCAAGGCACCAATATCGTCTAAAAAGTCAAAAATCGATAACTAAATCTTGAATTGTACTGCTTCGTACTGGCTATCACATCAACCTAGAAGCTTCTTCTGTGTTCTATTATGGTGCTTCTAGTGTCTCCACATACCACAGCACGCGACATAGCTTTGAACACGAAAAAAATAATAGTTTCCGAGAGAAGAGCGGCCAATATGACGATATGGCATGAAGTCGATTCGATAGCAAATGATGAAAACTTGCCGATTTCTCAGGTTTTCACTACATATGAACACCTTTCACATACCCCCATCCAACGGCGCTGCTAGAACTCCCTTCATGCAAAATCATAAGGTCCTAGCTCATGTCCAAGGCACCAAAGCCGTCTAAAAAGTAAATAATCGTTAACTAAAACTTGAATTGGACTGCTTCGTACTGGCTATCACTTCAACTTAGAAGCTTCTTCTGTGTTCTATTATGATGCCTTTAGTGTCTCCGCATACCGCAGCACGCGACATAGCTTTGCACAGGATAAATGTAACCGTTTAAGAGAGAAGAGAGGCCAATATGACGATCTGGCATTAAGTCGATTCGATAGCAAATGACGAAAACGAGTGGATTTCTCAGGATTTCACTACATTTGAACACTTTTCAGATTCCCCCGTCCAACGTGGCAGCTAGACTGCTTTCATGCAAGGTCTTAAGGTCCCAGCGCATGTCCAAGGCACAAATATCGTCTAAAAAGTCAATCATCGATAACTAAATCTTTAATTGTACTGCTTCGTACTGGCTATCACATCAACCTAGAAGCTTATTCTGTGTTCTATTATGGAGCTTTTAGGGTCTCCGGATACCGCAGCACGCGACATAGCTTTCATAGCTTTGCACACGAGAAATGTAAACATTTCAGAGAGAAGAGCTGCCAATATGGTGATATGGCATTAAGTCGATTCGATAGCAAATGACGAAAACGGGCGGATTTCTCACGTTTACACTACATATGAACACTTTTCACATTCCGCCGTCCAACGCGGTTGCTAAACTTCCCGTCATGCAAGGTCGTAAGGTCCTAGCGCATGCCCAAGTCACCAAAATCGTCTGAAAAGTCACTAATCGATAACTAAAACTTCAATATTACTGCTTAGTACTGACTATCTCATCAACTTAGAAGCTTGTTCTGTGTTCTATTATGGTGCTTTTAGTGTCTCCGCATACCACAGCAGCGGCATTGCTTTGCACACGATAAATGTAACCGTTTCAGAGAGAATACCGGCCAATATGACGATCTGGCATTAAGTCGATTCGATAGCAAATGACGAAAACGGGCGGATTTCTCAGGTTTTCACAACGTAAGAACAGTTTTCATATTCCACAGTGCAACGCGGCTACTAGACCTACCTTTATGCAAAATCTTAAGGTCCTAGCTCATGTCCAAGGCACCAAGGCCGTTTAAAAAGTCAATAATCGATAACTGAAACTTGAAATGTACTGCTTCGGACTGGCTATCACACCAATTTAGAAGCTTCTTTTGTGTTCTGTTATGGTGCGTTTAGTGTCTCCGCATACCGCAGCACGCGACATAGCTTTGCACACGAGAAATGTAAACATTTCAGAGAGAAGAGCCGCCAATATGACGATCTGGCATTTAGTCGATTCGATAGCAAATGACGAAAACGGTCGGATTTCTCACGTTTTCACTACATATGAACTCTTTTTACATTCTCCCGTGCAACGCGGCTGCTAGTCCTCCATTCATGCAAGTTTGTAAGGTCCTAGCTCATGTCCAAGGCACGAAAATCGCCTAAAAAGTCAATAATCGATAACTAAAACTTGAATTGTATTGCTTCGTTTTGGCTATCATATCAACTTAGAAGCTTCTTCTGTGTTCTATTATGGTGCTTTTAGTGTCTCCGCATAGCGCAGCACGCGACATGGCTTTGCACACGATAAATGTAACCGTTTTAGTGAGAATACCAGCTAAAATGGCGATCTGGCATTTAGTCGCTTCGATAGCAAATGACGAATACGGGCGGATTTCTCAGGTTTTTTTTGCATATGAAAACTTTTCACGGTCTCCAGTGCAACGCGGCTGTTAGACCTCCCTTCATTCAAAATCGTAAGGTCCTAGCTCATGTCCAAGGCACAAAAGCAGTCTAAAAAGTCAATAATCGATAACTAAATCTTGAACTGTACTGCTTCGTACTGTCTATCACATCAACTGAGAAGCTTCTTCTGTGATCTATTATGGTGCGTTTAGTGTCTCCGCGTACCGCAGCGCGAGACCTTGCTTTGCACACGATAAATGTAACCGATTCAGAGAGAAGAGCGGCCAATATGACGATCTGGCATTAAGTCGATTCGATAGCAAGTGACGAAAACGGGCGGATCTCTCAGGTTTTCACTACATATGAACACATTTCACATTCACCCATGCAACGCAGCTCCTAGATCTCCCTTCATGCAATATCTTAAGGTCGACGCTTATGTCAAAGGAACCAAAGCCTTCTTAAAAGTCAATAATCGATAACTGAAACTTGAATTGTACTGCTTCGTACTTGATATCATGTCATCATAGAAGCTTCTTCTGTGTTCTGTTATGGTGCTTTTAGTGTCTCCGCATACCGCAGCACGCGACATAGCTTTGCAGACGATAAACGTAATCATTTCAGAGAGAATAGCGGGCAATATGACGATCTGGCATTAAGTCGATTCGATAGCAAATGACGAAAAAGGGCGGATTTCTCACGTTTACACTACATATGAACACTTTTCACATTCCCCCGTCCAACGCGGTTGCTAAACCTACCGTCATGCAAGGTCGTAAGGTCCTAGCTCATGACCAAGTCACCAAAATCGTCTGAAAAGTCAATAATCGATAACTAAAACTTCAATTGTACTGCTTAGGACTGACTATCTCATCAACTTAGAAGCTTCTTCTGTGTTCTTTTATGTTGCTTTTAGTGTCTCCGCATACCACAGAAGCGACATTGCTTTGCACACGATGAATGTAACCGTTTCAGAGAGAATACCGGCCAATATGACGATCTGTCATTATTTTGATTCGATAGCAAATGACGAAAACGGGCGGATTTCTCAGGTTTTCACTACATATGAACACTTTTCACATTCCCCCGTGCAACGCGGATGCTAGACCTCCCTTCATGCAAGGTCACAAGGTCCTAGCCCATGTCCAAGGCACAAAATCGTCTAAAAATTCAATAATCGATAAATAAAACTTGAATTGTACTGCTTCGTACAGGCTATCACATCAATTTAGAAGCTTCATCTGTGTTCTATTATGTTGCTTTTAGTGTCTACGCATACCGCAGCACGCAACATAGCTTTGCACCCGATAAATGTAACCGTTACAGAGAGAAGAGCGGCCAAATTGACGATCTGGCAAAAGTCGATTCGATAGCTAATGTCGAAAACGGGCAGATTTCTCACGTTTTCACTGCATATAACCACTTTTCACATTCCCCCGTGCAACGCGGCTGCTAGATCTCCCTTCATGCAGAATCTTAAGGTCCTAGCTCATGTCCAAAGCACCAAAGCCGTCTAAAAAGTCAATAATCGGTAACTATAACTTGAATTGTACTGCTTCGTACTGGCTATCACATCAACTTAGAAGCTTCTTCTGTGTTCTATTATGATGCCTTTAGTGTCTCCGCATACCGCAGCACGCGACATAGCTTTGCACACGATAAATGTAACCGTTTAAGAGAGAAGAGCGGCCAATATGACGATCTGGCATTAAGTCGATTCGATAGCAAATGACGAAAACGAATGGATTTCTCAGGATTTCACTACATTTGAACACTTTTCACATTCCCCCGTCCAACGCGGCAGCTAGACTGCTTTCATGCAAGGTCGTAAGGTCCCAGCGCATGTCCAAGGCACCAATATCGTCTAAAAAGTCAAAAATCGATAACTAAGTCTTGAATTGTACTGCTTCGTACTGGCTATCACATCAACCTAGAAGCTTCTTCTGTGTTCTATTATGGTGCTTCTAGTGTCTCCACATACCACAGCACGCGACATAGCTTTGAACACGAAAAAAATAATAGTTTCCGAGAGAAGAGCGGCCAATATGACGATATGGCATGAAGTCGATTCGATAGCAAATGATGAAAACTTGCCGATTTCTCAGGTTTTCACTACATATGAACACCTTTCACATACCCCCATCCAACGGCGCTGCTAGAACTCCCTTCATGCAAAATCATAAGGTCCTAGCTCATGTCCAAGGCACCAAAGCCGTCTAAAAAGTAAATAATCGTTAACTAAAACTTGAATTGGACTGCTTCGTACTGGCTATCACTTCAACTTAGAAGCTTCTTCTGTGTTCTATTATGATGCCTTTAGTGTCTCCGCATACCGCAGCACGCGACATAGCTTTGCACAGGATAAATGTAACCGTTTAAGAGAGAAGAGAGGCCAATATGACGATCTGGCATTAAGTCGATTCGATAGCAAATGACGAAAACGAGTGGATTTCTCAGGATTTCACTACATTTGAAGACTTTTCACATTCCCCCGTCCAACGTGGCAGCTAGAGTGCTTTCATGCAAGGTCTTAAGGTCCCAGCGCATGTCCAAGGCACAAATATCGTCTAAAAAGTCAATAATCTGTAACTAAATCTTGAATTGTACTGCTTCGTACTGGCGATCACATCAACCTAGAAGCTTTTTCTGTGTTCTATTATAGTGCTTCTAGTGTCTCCGTATTCCACAGCACGCGACATAGCTTTGCACACGATAAATGTAACCGTTTCAGAGTGAAGAGCTGCCAATATGGCGATCTGGCATTAAGTCGATTCGATAGCAAATGACGAAACGGGCGGATTTCTCACGTTTACACTACATATGAACACTTTTCACATTCCCCCGTCCAACGCGGTTGCTAAACCTCCCGTCATGCAAGGTCGTAAGGTCCTAGCTCATGCCCAAGTCACCAAAATCGTCTGAAAAGTCAATAATCGATAACTAAAACTTCAATATTACTGCCTAGTACTGACTATCTCATCAACTTAGAAGCTTCTTCTGTGTTCTATTATGGTGCTTTTAGTGTCTCCGTATACCACAGCAGCGGCATTGCTTTGCACACGATAAATGTAACCGTTTCAGAGAGAATACCGGCCAATATGACGATCTGGCATTAAGTAGATTCGATAGCAAATGACGAAAACGGGCGGATTTCTCAGGTTTTCACAACGTATGAACAGTTTTCACATTCCACAGTGCAACGCGGCTACTAGACCTACCTTTATGCAAAATCTTAAGGTCCTAGCTCATGTCCAAGGCGCCAAAGCCGTTTAAAAAGTCAATAATCGATAACTAAAACTTGAATTGTACTGCTTCTTACTGGCTATCACAACAACTTAGAAACTACATCTGTGTTGTATTATGGTGATTTTAGTGTCTCCGCATACCGAAGCACGCGACATAGCTTTGCACACGATAAATGTAACCGTTTCAGAGAGAAGAGCCGCCAATATGACGATCTGGCAAATGTCTATTCGATAGCAAATGACGAAAACGGGTGGATTTCTCATGTTTTCACTACATATGAACACCTTTCACATTCCCACGTCCAACGCGGCTGCTAGAACTCCCTCATGCAAAATCTTAAGGTCCCAGCTTATGTCCAAGGCACCAAAGACATCTAAAATGTCAATAATCGATAACTAAAACTTGAATTGTACTGCTTCTTACTGGCTATCACATCAACTTAGAAGCTTCATCTGTGCTATTGTGGTGTTTTTAGTGTCTCCGCATACCGCAGCACGCGACATAGCTTTGCACACGATGAATGTAACCGTTTCATAGAGAAGAGCGGCCAATTGGACGATATGACAAAAGTCGATTCGATAGCAAATGACGAAAATTGGCGGATTTCACAGGTTTCCACTTTATATGAACACTTTTCACATTCCCCCGTACAACGCGGCTCCTAGATCTCCCTTCAAGCAAAATCTTAAGGTCCTAGCTCATGTCCAAGGCACCGAAGCCGTCTAAAAAGTCAACAATCGATAGCTAAAAATTGAATTGTATTGCTTCGTTTTGGCTATCACATCAACTTAGAAGCTTCTTCTGTGTTCTATTATGGTGCTTTTAGTGTCTCCGCATAGCGCAGCACGCGACATGGCTTTGCACACGATAAATGTAACCGTTTTAGTGAGAATACCAGCCAAAATGGCGATCTGGCATTTAGTCGATTCGATAGCAAATGACGAAAACGGGCGGATTTCTCAGGTTTTTTTTTGCATATGAAAACTTTTCACGGTCTCCAGTGCAACGCGGCTGTTAGACCTCCCTTCATACAAAATCGTAAGTTCCTAGCTCACGTACAAGGCACCAAACCCGTCTAAAAAGTCAATAATTGATAACTAAAACTACAATAGTACTGCTTCGTACTGGCTATCACATCAACTTAGAAGCTTCTTCTGTGATCCATTATGGTCCTTTTAGTGTCTCCGCATAACGCAGCACGAAACGTAGCTTTGCACACGATAAATGTAACCGTTTCAGAGAGAAGAGCGGCCAATATGACCATCTGGCAAAAGTCGATTCGATAGCAAATGACGAAAACTGGAGGATTTCTCAGGTTTTCACTACATATGAACATTTTTCACATTCCAACGTGCAACGCGGCTGCTATAACTCCCTCATGCAAATCGTAAAGTCCCAGCTCATCTCCATCTAAAAAGTCAATAATCGATAAGTAAAACTTGAATTGTACTGCTTCTTACTGGCTATCACAATAACTTAGAAGCATCTTCTGTGTTCCATTATGGTGCTTTTAGTGTCTCCGCATACCATAGCACGCGACATATCTTTGCACACTATAAATGTAACCGTTTCAGAGAGAATACCGGCCAATATGACGATCTGGCATTAAGTCGATTCGATAGGAAATGACGAAAACAAGCGGATTTCTCAGGTTTTCAATGCATATGAACAGTTTTCACATTCTCCCGTGCAACGCGGCTGCTAGACCCCCCTTCATTCAAGGTCGTAAGGTCCTAGCTAATGTCCAATTCACCAATATAGTCTAAAAATTCAATAACCGATAACTAAAACTTGAATTGTACTGCTTCGTACAGGCTATCACATCAGGACAGGTCGTAGCTCATGTCAAAGGAACCAAAGCCGTCTAAAAAGTCAATAATCGATAACAAAATCATAAATTGTACTGCTTGGTACTGGCTATCACATCAATTTAGACGCTTCTTCTGTGTTCTGTTATGGTGCTTTTAGTGTCTCCACATACCGCAGCACGCGACATAGCTTTGCACACGATACATGTAACCATTTAAGAGAGAAGAGCGGGCAATATGACGATCTGGCACTTAGTCTATTCGATAGCAAATGTCGAAAACGGGCGGATTTCTCAGTTTTCCACTATATATGAACACTTTTCACATTCCCCCGTGCAACGCAGCTCCTAGACATCCTTTCATGCAATATCGTAAGGTCGTAGCTCATGTCAAAGGAAAAAGGTTTCCACTATATATGAACACTTTTCACATTCCCCCGTGCAACGCAGCTCCTAGACATCCTTTCATGCAATATCGTAAGGTCGTAGCTCATGTCAAAGGAACCAATGCCGTCTAAAAAGTCAATAATCGAAAACTAAAACTTGAATTGTACTGCTTCGTAGTGGCTATCACTTCATCATAGAAGCTTCTTCTGTGTTCTGTTATGGTGCTTTTAGTGTCTCCGCATACCGCAGCACGCAACATAGCTTTGCACACGATAAATGTAACCGTTTCAGAGAGAAGGGCGGCAAATTTGACGAGATGGCATTAAATCGATTCGATAGCAAATGACGAAAACCGGCGGATTTCTCAGGTGTTTAATATATATGAGTACTTTTCACATTCTGTCGTGCAACGTGGCTGCGAGACCTCCCTTCATGCAAAATCTTAAGGTCCTAGCTCATGTCCAAGGCACCAAGGCCGTCTAAAAAAGGCAATAATCGATAACTAAAACTTGAATTGTACTGCTTCGTACTGGCTATCACATCAAATTAGATGCTTCTTTTGTATTATATTATGGTGCTTTTACTGTTTCCACATACCGCAGCACGCGACATAGCTTTGCACACTATAAATGTAACCATTACAGAGAGAAGAGCGGCCAATAAGACGATCTGGCATTAGGTCGATTCGATAGAAATAAAGAAAACGGGCGGATTTCTCAGCTTTTCACTACATACGAAACTTTTCACATCACCCCGTGCAACGCGGCTGCTAGAATTCCCTTCATGCAAAATCTTCAGGTCCTAGCTCATGTCCAATGCACCATAGCGGTCTAAAAGGTCAATAATCGATAACTAAAACTTGAATTGTACTGCTACGTGCTGGCTTTCACATCAACATAGAAGCTTCTTCTGTGTTCTATTATGGTGCTTTTAGTGTCTCCACATACCACAGCAAGCGACATAGCTTTGCATACGATAAATGTAACCGTTTCAGACAGAAAAGTGGCCAATATGACGATCTGGCATTAAGTCGATTCAATAGCAAATGACGAAAGCAGGCGGATTTCTCCGGTTTTCACTACATATGAACACTTTTCACATTCCCCCATGCAACGCGGCGGCTAGACCTCCCTCCCTGCAAAATCTTAAGGTCCTAGATCATGCCCACGGCACCAAAGCCGTCTAAAAAGTCAATAATCGATAACTAAAACTTGAATTGCACAGCTTCGTACTGGCTATCACATTAACTTAGGTGCTTCTTTTGTATTATATTATGGTGCTTTTCGTGTCTCCACATACCGCAGCACGCGACATAGCATTGCACACGATAAATGTAACCATTTCAGAGAGAAGAACCGTCAATATGACGATCTCGCATTAAGTCGATTCGATAGCAAATGTCGAAAACGGGCCGATTTCTCAGGTTTTCACTACATATGAACACTTTTCACATTCCCCTGTGCAACACGGCTGCTATACCTACCTTCTTATAAAATCTTAAGGTACTAGCTCACGTCCAAGGCACCAAAGCCGTCTAAAAAGTCAATAATCGATAACTAAAACTTGAAATGTACGGCTTCGTACGGGCTATCACATCAACTTAGATGCTTCTCCTATGTTCCATTATGGTGCTTTTAGTGTCTAGGCATTCCGCAGCAGGCGAGATAGCTTTGCACACGATAAATGTAACCGTTCAAGAGAGAAGAGCGGCCAATATGAAGATCTGGCATTAGGTCGATTCGATAGCAGATAACGAAAACGGGCGGATTTCTCAGCTTTTCACTACATACGAAACTTTTCACATCACCCCGTGCAACGTGGCTGCTAGAATTCCCTTCATGCCAAATCTTAATGTCTTAGATCATGTTCGATTCACCAAAGCCGTCTAAAAACTCAATAATCGATAACCAAAACTTGAATTGTACTGCTACATGCTGGCTTTCACATCAACTTAGAAGCTTCTTCTGTGTTCTATCACATCAACTTAGAAATTTCTTCTGTGTTCTGTTATGGTGCTTTTAGTGTCTCCTCATACCGCAGCACGCGACATAGCTTTGCACACGATAAATGTAACCGTTTCAGAGAGAAAAGCGGACAATATGACGATCTGGCATTAAGTCGATTCTATAGCAAATGACGAAAGCAGGCGGATTTCTCCGGTTTTCACTACATATCAACACTTTTAACATTCTCCCATGCAACGCGACTGCTAGACCTCCCTTCCTGCAAAATCTGAAGGTCCTAGCTCATGTCCAAGGCACCAAAGCCGTCTAAAAAAGGCAATAATCGATAACTGAAATTTGAATTGTACTGCTTCGTACTGGCTATCACATTAACTTAGGTGCTTCTTTTGTATTATATTATGGTGCTTTTCGTGTCTCCACATACCGCAGCATGCGACATAGCATTGCACACGATAAATGTAACCATTTCAGAGAGAAGAACCGTCAATATGACGATCTGGCATTAAGTCGATTCGATAGCAAATGACGAAAACGGGCAGATTTCTCAGATTTTCACTACATATGAACACTTTTCACATTCCCCTGTGCAACGCGGCTGCTATACGTACCTTCTTACAAAATCTTAAGGTACTAGCTCATGTCCAAGGCACCAAAGCCGTCTAAAAAGTCAATAATCGATAACTAAAACTTAAAATGTACGGCTTCGTACTGGCTATCACATTAACTTAGATGCTTCTCCTATGTTCTATTATGGTGCTTTTAGTGTCTAGGCATTCCGCAGCAGGCGAGATAGCTTTGCACACGATAAATGTAACCGTTCAAGAGAGAAGAGCGGCCAATATGAAGATCTGGCATTAGGTCGATTCGATAGCAAATAACGAAATCGGGCAGATTTCTCAGGTTTTTACAACATATGAACACTTTTCACATTCTCTCGTGCAACGTGGCTGCTAGACCTCCCTTCATGCAAAATCTTAAGGTCCTAGCTCATGTCCAATGCACCAAAGCCGTCTAAAAAGTCAATAATCGATAACTAAAACTTGAAATGTACGGCTACGTACTTTCTATCACATCAACTTAGATGCTTCTTCTGTGTTCTATTATGGTGCTTTTAGTGTTCAGGCATTCCGCAGCTCGCGACATAGGTTTGCACACGATAAATGTAACCGTTTCAGAGAGAATACAGGCCAATATGACGATCTGGCATTAAGTCGATTCGATAGCAAATGACGAAAACGGGCGGATTTCTCAGGTTTTCACTACATATAAACACTTTTCACATTCTCGCGTGCAACGCGGGTGTTATACCTCCCTTCATGCAGGGTCGTAAGGTCCTAGCTCATATCCAAGGCACCAGAATCGTCTAAAAATTCAATAATTGATAACTAAAACTTGAATTATACTGCTTCGTACTTTCTATCACATCAACTTAGATGCTTCTTTTGTATTATATTATGGTGCTTTTCGTGTCTCCACATACCGCAGCACGCGACATAGCATTGCACACGATAAATGTAACCATTTCAGAGAGAAGAACCGTCAATATGACGATCTGGCATTAAGTCGATTCGATAGCAAATGACGAAAACGGGCAGATTTCTCAGGTTTTCACTACATATGAACACTTTCCACATTCCCCTGTGCAACGCGGCTACTATACCTACCTTGATGCAAAATCTTAAATTACTAGCTCATGTCCAAGGCGCCAAAGCCGTCTAAAAAGTCAATAATCGATAACTAAAACTTGAAATGTACGGCTTCGTACTGGCTATCACATCAACTTAGATGCTTCTCCTATGTTCTATTATGGTGCATTTAGTGTCTAGGCATTCCGCAGCAGGCGAGATAGCTTTGCACACGATACATGTAACCGTTTAAGAGAGAAGAGCGGCCAATATGAAGATCTGGCATTAGGTCGATTCGACAGCAAATAACGAAAACGGGCGGATTTCTCAGGTTTTCAATACATATGAACACTTTTCACATTCCCCCGTGCAACGCGGCTGCGACACCTCCATTCCTGCAAAATCTTAAAGTCCTAGCTCATGTCCACGGCACCAAAGCCGTCTGACAAGTCAATAATCGGTAAGTAAAACTTGTATTGTACTGCTTCGTACTGGCTATCACATCAACTTAGTAGTTTCTTGTATGTTCTATTATGCAGTTTTTAGTGTCTCCGCATACCGCAGTACGCGACATAGCTTTGCACATGACAAATGTAACCGTTTCAGAGAGAAGAGCGGCCAATTTGACGATCTGGCATTAAGTCGATTCATTAGCATATGACGAAAACGGGCGGATTTCTCCGGTTTTCACTACATATGAACACTTTTCACATTCCCCCATGCAACGCGGCAGCTATACTTCCCTCCCTGCAAAATCTCAAGCTCCGAGCTCATGTCCTTTCACCAAAGCCGTCTAAAAAGGCAATAATCGATAACTAAAACTTAAATTGTACTGCTACGTGCTGGCTTTCACATCAACGTAGATGCTTCTCCTGTGTTCTAACACATCAACTTAGAAATTTATTCTGTGTTCTGTTATGGTGCTTTTAGTGTCTCCTCATACCGCAGCACGCGACATAGCTTTGCACACGATTAATGTAACCGTTTCAGAGAGAAAAGAGGCCAATATGACGATCTGGCATTAAGTCGATTCTATAGCAAAATGACGAAAGCAGGTGGATTTCTCCGGTTTTCACTACGTATGAACACTTTTCACACTCCCCCATGCAACGCGGCGGCTAGACCTCCCTCCTCGGAAAATCTTAAGGTCCTAGCTCATGCCCACGGCACCAAAGCCGTCTAAAAAGTCAATAATCGATAACTAAAACTTGAATTGCACTGCTTCGTACTGGCTATCACATCAACTTAGTAGTTTCTTGTGTGTTCTATTATGCAGTTTTTAGTGTCTCCGCATACCGCAGCGCGCGACATAGCTTTGCACATGACAAATGTAACCGTTTCAGAGAGAAGAGCGAACAATTTGACGATGTGGCATTAAGTCGATTCATTAGCATATGACGAAAACGGGCGGATTTCTCCGGTTTTCACTACATATGAACACTTTTCACACTCCCCCATGCAACACGGCGGCTAGACCTCCCTCCCTGGAAAATCTTAAGGTCCTAGCTCATGCCCACGGCAACAAAGCCGTCTAAAAAGTCAATAATCGATAACTAAAACTTCATTTGCACTGCTTCGTACTGGCTATCACATCAACTTAGTAGTTTCTTGTGTGTTCTATTATGCAGCTTTTAGTGTCTCCGCATACCGCAGCACGCGACATAGCTTTGCACATGACAGTCACATCAACTTAGAAGGTTCTTCTGTGTTCTATTATTATGCTTTTAGTGTTCAGGCATTCCGCAGCTCGCGACATAGGTTTGCACACGATAAATGGAACCGTTTCAGAGAAAAGAGCGGCCAATATGACAATCTGGCATTAAGTTGATTTGATAGCAAAAGACGAAACGGGCTGATTTCTCAAGTTTTCACTACATATGAACACGTTTCACATTCCCCCATGAAACGTGGCTGCTAGACCTCACTTCATGCAAAATCGTAAGGTCCTAGCACATATCCAAGGCACCAAAGAAGGGTAAAAAGTCAATAATCGATAACTAAAGCTTGAATTGTACTACTTCTAACTGGCTATTATATCAACTTAGAAGCTTAGAAGTAAGAAGTAGTACAATTCAAGTTTTAGGTATCGATTATTGACTTTTTAGCTGGCTTTGGTGGCTTGGACATGAGCTAGGACCTTAATATTCCGCATGAAAGGAGGACTAGCAGCCGAGTTGCACGGGAGAATGTGAAAAGTGTTCATATGTAGTAAAAAACCTGAGAAATCCGTCCGTATCGTCATTTATTATTGAATCGACTTAAAGGTAGATTGTCACATTGGCCGCTCTTCTCTCTGAAACGGTTGTACTTATCGTCTGCAAAGCTATGTCGCGTGCTGTGGTATGCGAGACATTAAATGCACCATAGTAGAACACAGATGAAGCTTCTAAATTGATGTAATAGCCAGTAAGAAGTAGTACAATTCAAGTTTTAGTTATGGATTATTGACTTTTTAACCTTCTTTCGTGCCCTGGACATGAGCTAGGAACTTAGGATTTTGCATGAAAGGAGGACTAGCAGCCGAGTTGCACGGGAGAATGTGAATAGGGTTCATATGTAGTAAAAACCTGAGATATCCGCCCGTTTTCGTCATTTGTTATCGAATCGACTTAAAGCCAGATCGTCACATTGGCCGCTCTTCTCTCTGAAACGGTTGTACTTATCGTCTGCAAAGCTATGTCGCGTGCTGCGGTATGCGGAGACACTAAAATCGCCATAGTAGAACACAGATGAAGCTTCTAAGTTGATGTAATAGCCAGTAAGAAGTAGTACAATTCAAGTTTAAGGCATCGATTATTGACTTTTTAGCTGGCTTTGATGCCTTGGACATGAATTAGAACCTTAACGTTTTGCATGAAAGGAGGACTAGCAGCCGAGTTTCACGGGAGAATGTGAAAAGTGTTCATATGTAGTAAAAACCAGAGAAATCCGTCCGTGTTCGTCATTTGTTATGGAATCGACTTAAAGCCAGATCTTCACATTGGCCGCTCTTCTCTCTGAAACTGTTGTACTTATCGTCTGCAAAGCTATGTCGCGTGCTGCGGTATGCGGAGACACTAAAAGCACCATAGTAGAACACAGATGAAGCTTCTAAATTGACGTAATAGCCAGTAAGAAGTAGTACAATTCAGGTTTTAGTTATGGATTATTGACTTTTTACCCTTCTTTTGTGCCTTGGACATGAGCAAGTAACTTAAGATTTTGCATGAAAGGAGGACTACCCACGTTCCATGGGAGAATGTGAAAAGGGTTCATATGTAGTAAAAATCTGAGAAATCCATCCGTCTTCGTCATTTGTTATCGAATCGACTTAAAGATAGATCTTCACATTGGCCGCTCTTCTCTCTGAAACGGTTGTACTTATCGTCTGAAAAGCTATGTCGCGTGCTGCGGTATGCGGAGAATCTAAAAGCACTATAGTAGAACACAGATGAAGCTTCTAAGTTGATGTAATAGCCAGAAAGAAGTAGTACAATTCAAGTTTTAGTTATCGATTATTGACTTTTTAGCTGGCTTTGGTGCCTTGGACATGAGCTAGGACCTTAACGATTTGCATGAAAGGAGGACTAGCAGCCGAGTTGCACGGGAGAATGTGAAAAGCGTTCATATGTAGTAAAAACTAGAGAAATCCGTCCGTTTTCGTCATTTGTTATCGAATCGACTTAAAGCCAGATCGTCACATTGGCCGCTCTTCTCTCTGAAACGGTTGTACTTATCGTCTCCAAAGCTATGTCGCGTGCTGCGGTATGCGGAGCCACTAAAAGCACCTTAGTAGAACACAGATGAAGCTTCTAAGAAGGTGTAATAGACAGTAAGAAGTAGTACAATTCAAGTTTTAGGTATCGATTATTGACTATTTACCCTTCTTTGGTGCCTTGGACATGAGCTAGGAACTTAAGATTTTGCACGAAAGGAGGACTAACAGCCGCGTTGCCTTGGACATGAGCTATGACCTTACGATTTTGCATGAGTGGTTGTCTAGAATACGCGTTGCACGGGGAATGTGAAAAGTGTTCATACGTAGTGAAAACCTCAGAAATGCGCCCGTTTTCGTCATTTGCTATCGAATCGACATAATGCCAGATCGTCATATTGGCCGCTCTTCTCTCTGAAACGGTTACATTTATCGTGTGCAAGGCTATATAGCGTGCTGCGGTATGCGGAGACACGAAAAGCACTATAATAGAACACAGAAGAAGCTTCTAATTTGATGTGATAATGAGTACGAAGCAGTACAATTCAAATTTTAGTTATCGATTATTGAAATTTTCGAAGGCTTTGGTGCCTTGGATATGAGCTAGGACCTTAAGATTTTGCATGTAGGGAGGTCTAGCAGCCGCGTTGCACGGGGGAATGTGAAACGTGTTCATTTGTAGTGGAAACCTGAGAAATTCGCACGTTTTCGTCATTTGCTATCGAATCGACTTAATGCCAGATCGTCACATTGGCCACACGTCTCTCTTTAACGATTATATTTATCGTGTGCAAAGCTATGTCGCGTGCTGCGGTATGCGGAGACACTAAAAGCAATATATTAGAACACAGAAGAAGCTTCTAAGTTGATGTGATAGCCAGTACGAAGCAGTAAAATTCAAGTTTTATTTATCGTTTATTGACTTTTTAGACGGCTTTGGTGCCTTGGACATGAGCTAGGACCTTAAGATTTTACATGAAGGGAGGACTGGCAGCCGCGTTGCACGGGGGAATGTGAAAACTCTTCATATGTAGTGAAAACGTGAGCAATCCTCGGGTTTTCGTCACTTGCTATTGAATCGACGTAATGCCAGATCGTCATATTGGCCGCTCTTCTATCAGAAACGGTTATATTTATCATGTGGAAAACCATGTCGCGTGCTGCGATATGCGGAGGCACTAGTAGCACCATAATAGAACACAGAAGAAGCTTCTAAGTTGATGTGATAAAGAGTACGAAGCAGTAAAATTCAAGTTTTAGTTATCGATTATTGACTATTTCGACGGATTTGGTGCTTTGGAGATGAGCTATGACCTTAAGATTTGGCATGAAGGGAGGTCTAGCAGCCGCGTTCCACGGGGGAATGTAAAAAGTGTTCATTTGTGGTGAAAAGCTGAGAAATCTGCACGTTTTCGTCATTTGCTATCGAATCTACTTAATGCCAGATCGTCATATTGGCGACACTTCTCTCTTTAACGGTTATATTTATCGTCTGCAAAGCTATGTCGTGTGCTGCGGTACGAGGAGACAGTAAAAGCACCATAGTAAAACACAGATGAAGCTTCTAAGTTGATATAATAGCCAGTTAGAAGTAGTACAATTCAAGCTTTAGTTATCGATTATTGACTTTTTACCCTTCTTTGGTGCCTTGGATATGTGCTAGGACCTTAAGCTTTTGCATGAAGGGAGGTCTAGCAGCCGCGTTGCACCGGGGAATGTGAAAACTCTTCATATGTAGTGAGGAATTCGCTCGTTTTTGTCACTTGCTATCGAATCGACGTAATGCCAGATCGTCATATTGGCCGCTCCTCTATCTGAATCGGTTACATTTATCATGTGGAAAACTATGTCGCGTGCTGCAGTATGCGGAGACACTAGTAGCACCATAATACACTCCTGGAAATTGAAATACGAACACCGTGAATTCATTGTCCCTGGAAGGGGAAACTTTATTGACACATTCCTGGGGTCGGAT
This sequence comes from Schistocerca gregaria, assembly GCF_023897955.1. Lineage (NCBI taxonomy): Eukaryota > Metazoa > Arthropoda > Insecta > Orthoptera > Acrididae > Schistocerca > Schistocerca gregaria. The sequence goes on from NW_026061715.1 coordinate 2,332,031, forward strand.
ACATCACATGATCACACAGACAGAACCACAGGCACATAGACACAGGCAACAGAGCATGCACAATGTCGGCACTAGTACAGGGTATATCCACCTTTCGCAGCAATGCAAACTGCTATTCTCCCACGGAGACGATCGTAGAGATGCTGGATGTAGTCCTGTGGAACGGCTTGCCATGCCATTTCCACGTGGCGACTTGGACCAGCGTTCGTGCTGGACGTGCAGACCGCGTGAGACGACGCTTCATCCAGTCCCAAACATGCTCAATGGGGGACAGATCCGGAGATCTTGCTGGCCAGGGTAGTTGACTTACACCTTCTAGAGCACGTTGGGTGGCACGGGATACATGCGGACGTGCATTGTCCTGTTGGAACAGCAAGTTCCCTTGCCGGTCTAGGAATCGTAGAACGATGGGTTCGATGACGGTTTGGATGTACCGTGCACTATTCAGTGTCCCCTCGACGATCACCAGAGGTGTACGGCCAGGGAAGGAGGTCGCTCCCCACACCATGATGCCGGGTGTTGGTCCTGTGTGCCTCGGTCGTATGCAGTCCTGATTGTGGCGCTCACCTGCACAGCGCCAAACACGCATACGACCATCATTGGCACCACGGCAGAAGCGATTCTCATCGCTGAAGACGACACGTCTCCATTTGTCCCTACATTCACGCCTGTCGCGACACCACTGGAGGTGGGCTGCACGATGTTGGGGCGTGAGCAGAAGACGGCCTAACGGTGTGCGGGACCGTAGCCCAGCTTCATGGAGACGGTTGCGTATGGTCCTCTAAACTTGAATTGTACTACTTCTTACTGGCTATTACATCAACTTAGAAGCTTCATCTGTGTTCTACTATGGTGCTTTTAGTGTCTCCGCATACCGCAGCACGCGACATATCTTTGCAGACGATAAGTACAACCGTTTCAGAGAGACGAGCGGCCAATGGTAAGATCTGGCTTTAAGTCGATTCGATAACAAATGACGAACACGGGCGGATTTCTCAGGTTTTTACTACATATGAACACTATTCACATTCTCCTGTGCAATTCGGCTGCTAGTCTTCCTTTCATGCAAAATGTTAAGGTCCTAGCTCATGTCCAAGGCACCAAAGCCAGCTAAAAATTCAATAATCTATAACTAAAACTTGAATTGTACTACTTCTTACTGGCTATTACACCAACTTTGAAGCTTCATCTGTGTTCTACTATGGTGCTTTTAGTGTCTCCGCATACCGCAGCACGCGACATAGGTTTGCAGGCGACAAATGTAACCGTTTCAGACAGAAGAGCGGCCAATGTGACAATCTGGCTTTAAGTCGATTCGATAACAAATGACGAAAACGGAAGGATTTCTCAGGTTTTTTCTACATATGAACACTTTTCACATTCTCCCGTGCAACGCAGCTACTAGTCCTCTTTTCATGCAAAAAATTAAGTTCCTAGCTCATGTCCAAGGCACAAAAGAAGGGTAGAAATTCAAAAATCGATACCTAAAACTTGAATTGTACTACTACTTACTGGCTATTACACCTTCTTAGAAGCTTCATCTGTATTCTACTATGGTGCTTTCAGTGTCTCCGCATACAGCAGCACGCGACATAGCTTTGCAGACGGTAATTACTACCGTTTCAGAGAGAAGAGCGGACAATGTGACGATCTGGCTTTAAGTCGATTCGTTAACAAATGACGAAAACGGACGGATTTCTCAGGTTTTTACTACATATGAACACTTCTCACATTCTCCCGTGCAACTCGGCTGCTGGTCCTCCTTTCATGCAAAATGTTAAGGTCCTAGCTCATATCCAAGGCACCAAAGAAGTGTAAAAAGTCAATAATCGATACCTCAAACGTGAATTGTACTACTTCTCACTTGCTATTACATCAACATAGAAGCTTCATCTGTGTTCTACTATGGTGCTTTTAGTGTCTCCGCATACCGCAGCACGAGACATAGCTTTGCAGACGATAAATGTAACCGTTTAAGACTGAAGTGCGGCCAATGTGACGATGTGGCTTCAAGTCGATTCGATAACAAATGACGAAAACGGACGGATTTCTCAGGTTTTTACTACATATGAACACTTTTCACATTCTCCCGTGAAACGCGGCTGCTAGTCCTAATTTCATGAAATTTCTTAAGGTCCTACCTCATGTCCAGGGCACCAAACAAGGTTAAAAAGTCAATAATCGATAACAAAAACTTGAATTGTACTACTTCTTACTGGCTATTACATCAGTTGTGAAGCTTCATCTGTGTTCTACTATGGTGCATTTAATGTCTCGCATACCACAGCACGCGACATAGCTTTGCAGACGATAAGTACAACCGTTTCAGAGAGAATACCGGCCAATGTGACGATCTGGCTTTAAGGCGATTCGATAACAAATGACGAAAACGGGCGGATTTCTCAGGTTTTTACTACATATGAACACAATTCACATTCTCCCGTGCAACTCGGCTCCTAATCCTCCTTTCAAGCAAAATGTTAAGGTCCTAGATCATGCCCAAGGCACCAAAGCCAGCTAAAAAGTCAATAATCTATAACTAAAACTTGAATTGTACCACTTCTTACTGGCTATTACATCAACTTAGAAGCTTCATCAGTGTTCTACTACGGTGCTTCTAGTGTCTCCGCATACCGCAGCACGCGACATAGCTTTGCAGAAGATAAATGTAACTGTTTCAGACAGAAGAGCGGACAATGTGACAATCTAGCTTTAAGTCGATTCGATAACAAATGACAAAAACGGACGGATTTCTCAGGCTTTTACTACTTATGAACACTTTTCACATTCTCCCGTGCAACGCGGCTGCCAGTCCTCCTTTCATGCAGATTTTTAAGGTCCTAGCTCATGTCCAAGGCGCCAAAGCCAGCTAAAAATCCATAATCGATACCTAAAACTTGAATTGTACTACTTCTTACAGGCTATTACATTTAATTAGATGCTTCATCTGTGTTTTACTATGGTGGTTTTAGTGTCTCCGCAAACCGCAGCACACGTCATAGTATTGCAGACGATAAGTACAACCATTTCAGAGAGAAGAGCGACCAATGTGACGATCTGGCTTTAAGTCGATTCGATAACAAATGACGAATACGGACGGATTTCTCAGGTTTTTACTACATATGAACACTTTTCACAATCTCCCGTGCAACTCGGCTTCCAGTCCTCCTTTCATGCAGATTCTTAAGGTCCTAGCTCATGTCCAAGGCGCCAAAGCCAGCTAAAAAGTCCATAATCGATACCTAAAACTTGAATTGTACTACTTCTTACAGGCTATTACATTTAATTAGATGCTTCATCTGTGTTTCACTATGGTGGTTTTAGTGTCGCCACATACCGCAGCACACGTCTTAGCTTTGCAGACGATAAGTACAACCGTTTCAGAGAGAAGAGAGGCCAATGTGACGATTTGGCTTTAAGTCGATTCGATAACAAATGACGAAAACGGACGGATTTCTCAGGTTTTTACTACATGTGAACACTTTTCACATTCTCCCGTGCAACTCGGCTGCTAGTTCTCCTTTCATGCAGATTCTTAAGGTCCTAGCTCATGTCCAAGTCGCCAAAGCCAGCTAAAAAGTCCATAATCGATACCTAAAACTTGAATTGTACTACTTCTTACAGGCTATTACATTTAATTAGATGCTTCATCTGTGTTTTACTATGAGGGTTTTAGTGTCTCCGCATACCGCAGCACACGTCATAGCATTGCAGACGATAAGTACAACCATTTCAGAGAGAACAGCGGCCAATGTGACGATCTGGCTTTAAGCGATTCGATAACAAATGACGATAACGAACGGATTTTTCCGGTTTTTACTGCATATGAACACTTTTCACATTCACCCGTGCAACTCAGCTGCTAGTCCTCCTTTCATGCAGAATCTTAAGGTCCTAGCTCATGCCCAAGGCACCAAAGCCACCTAAAAAGTCAATTATCGATACCTAAAACTTGAATTGTACTACTTCTTACTGGCTATTACATCAACATAGAAGCTTCATCTGTGTTCTACTATGGTGCTTTTAGTTCTCCACATACCGCAGCACGCGACATAGCTTTGCAGACGATAAGTACAATCGTTTCAGAGAGAAGAGCGACCAATGTGACGATCTGGCTTTAAGTCGATTCGATAACAAATGAAGAAAACGGACGGATTTCTCAGGTTTTTACTGCATATGAACACTTTTCACATTCTCCCGTGCAACTCAGCTGCTAGTCCACCTTTCATGCTTAATCTTAAGGTCCTAGCTCATGTCCAAGGAACCAAAGCCAGCTAAAAAGTCAATAATCGATACCTAAAACTTGAATTGTACTACTTCTTACTGGCTATTACATCAACTTAGAACCTTCATCTGTATTCTACTATGGTGCTTTTAGTGTCTCCGCATACCGCAGCACGCGACATAGCTTTGCAGACGATAAGTACAGTCGTTTCAGAGAGAAGAGCGACCAATGTGACGATCTGGCTTTAAGTCGATTCGATAACAAATGACGAAAACGGACGGATTTCTCATTTTTTTACTACATATGAACACTTTTCACATTCTCCCGTGCAACTCGGCTGCTGGTCCTCCTTTCATGCAGATTCTTAAGGTCCTAGCTCATGTCCAAGGCACCAAAGCCAGCTAAAAAGTCCATTATCGATACCTAAAACTTGAATTGTACTACTTCTTACTAGCTATTACAATAAATTAGATGCTTCATCTGTGTTTTACTATGGTGGTTTTAGTGTCTCCGCATACCGCAGCACACGTCTTAGCTTTGCAGACGATAAGTACAACCGTTTCAGAGAGAAGAGCGGCCAATGTGGCGATCTGGCTTTAAGCGATTCGATAACAAATGACGATAACGAACGGATTTTTCGAGTTTTTACTGCATATGAACACTTTTCACATTCTCCCGTGCAACTCAACTGCTAGTCCTCCTTTCATGCAGAATCTTAAGGTCCTAGCTCATGCCCAAGGAACCAAAGCCAGCTAAAAAGTCAATAATCGATACCTAAAACTTAAATTGTACTACTTCTTACTCGCTATTACATCAACTTAGAACCTTCATCTGTGTTCTACTATGGTGCTTTTAGTGTCTCCGCATACCGCAGCACGCGACATAGGTTTGCAGGCGATAAATGTAACCGTTTCAGACAGAAGAGCGGCCAATGTGACAATCTGGCTTTAAGTCGATTCGATAACAAATGACGAAAACGGAAGGATTTCTCAGGTTTTTACTACATATGAACACTTTTCACATTCTCCCGTGCAACGCAGCTACTAGTCCTCTTTTCATGCAAAAAATTAAGTTCCTAGCTCATGTCCAAGGCACAAAAGAAGGGTAGAAATTCAAAAATCGATACCTAAAACTTGAATTGTACTACTTCTTACTGGCTATTACACCTTCTTAGAAGCTTCATCTGTATTCTACTATGGTGCTTTCAGTGTCTCCGCATACAGCAGCACGCGACATAGCTTTGCAGACGGTAATTACTACCGTTTCAGAGAGAAGAGCGGACAATGTGACGATCTGGCTTTAAGTCGATTCGTTAACAAATGACGAAAACGGACGGATTTCTCAGGTTTTTACTACATATGAACACTTCTCACATTCTCCCGTGCAACTCGGCTGCTGGTCCTCCTTTCATGCAAAATGTTAAGGTCCTAGCTCATATCCAAGGCACCAAAGAAGTGTAAAAAGTCAATAATCGATACCTCAAACGTGAATTGTACTACTTCTCACTTGCTATTACATCAACATAGAAGCTTCATCTGTGTTCTACTATGGTGCTTTTAGTGTCCCCGCATACCGCAGCACGCGACATAACTTTGCAGACGATAAATGTAACCGTTTCAGAGAGAAGAGCGGCCAATGTGATCATCTGGCTTTAAGTCGATTCGATAACAAATGACGAAAACGGACGGATTTCTCAGGTTTTTACTACATATGAACACTTTTCACATTCTCCCGTGAAACGCGGCTGCTAGTCCTAATTTCATGAAATTTCTTAAGGTCCTACCTCATGTCCAGGGCACCAAACAAGGTTAAAAAGTCAATAATCGATAACAAAAACTTGAATTGTACTACTTCTTACTGGCTATTACATCAGTTGTGAAGCTTCATCTGTGTTCTACTATGGTGCATTTAATGTCTCGCATACCACAGCACGCGACATAGCTTTGCAGACGATAAGTACAACCGTTTCAGAGAGAATACCGGCCAATGTGACGATCTGGCTTTAAGGCGATTCGATAACAAATGACGAAAACGGGCGGATTTCTCAGGTTTTTACTACATATGAACACAATTCACATTCTCCCGTGCAACTCGGCTCCTAATCCTCCTTTCAAGCAAAATGTTAAGGTCCTAGATCATGTCCAAGGCACCAAAGCCAGCTAAAAAGTCAATAATCTATAACTAAAACTTGAATTGTACCACTTCTTACTGGCTATTACATCAACTTAGAAGCTTCATCAGTGTTCTACTACGGTGCTTCTAGTGTCTCCGCATACCGCAGCACGCGACATAGCTTTGCAGACGATAAATGTAACTGTTTCAGACAGAAGAGCGGACAATGTGACAATCTAGCTTTAAGTCGATTCGATAACAAATGACAAAAACGGACGGATTTCTCAGGCTTTTACTACATATGAACACTTTTCACATTCTCCCGTGCAACGCGGCTGCTAGTCCTCCTTTCATGCAAAATCTTAAGTTCCTAGCTCATGTCCAGGGCACCAAAGAAGGTTAAAAAGTCAATAATCCATAACTAAAACTTGAATTGTACTACTTCTTACTGGCTATTACATCAGTTGAGAAGCTTCATCTGTGTTCTACTATGGTGCTTTTAGTGTCTCGCATACCGAAGCACGCGACATAGCTTTGCAGACGATAAGTACAACCGTTTCAGAGAGAAGAGCGGCCAATGTGACGATCTGGCTTTAAGTCGATTCGATAACAAATGACGAAAACGGACGGATTTCTCAGGTTTTTACTACACATGAACACTATTCACATTCTCCAGTGCAACTCGGCTGCTAGTCCTCCTTTCATGCAAAATGTTAAGGTCCTAGCTCATGACCAACTCACAAAAGCCAGCTAAAAAGTCAATTATCTATAACTAAAACTTGAATTGTACTACTTCTTACTGGCTATTACATCAACTTAGAAGCTTCATCTGTGTTCTACTATGGTGCTTCTAGTGTCTCCGCATACCGCAGCACGCGACATAGCTTTGCAGACGATAAATGTAACCGTTTCAGATAGAAGAGCGGCCAATGTGACTATCTGGCTTTAAATCGATTCTATAACAAATGACGAAAACGGACGGATTTCTCAGGTTTTTACTACATATGAATACTTTTCACATTCTCCCGTGCAACTCGGCTGCTGGTCCTCCTTCCATGCAGAATCTTAAAGTCCTAGCTCATGTCCAAGGCACCAAAGCCAGCTAAAAAGTCAATAATCGATACCTAAAACTTGAATTGGACTACTTCTTACTGGCTATTACATCAACTTAGAACCTTCATCTGTGTTCTACTATGGTGCTTTTAGTGTCTCCGCATACCGCAGCACGCGACATAGCTTTGCAGACGATAAGTACAATCGATTCAGAGAGAAGAGCGACCAATGTGACGATCTGGCTTTAAGTCGATTCGATAACAAATGACGAATACGGACGGATTTCTCAGATTTTTACTACATATGAACACTTTTCACATTCTCCCGTGCAACTCGGCTGCCAGTCCTCCTTTCATGCAAATTTTTAAGGTCCTAGCTCATGTCCAAGGCGCCAAAGCCAGCTAAAAATCCATAATCGATACCTAAAACTTGAATTGTACTACTTCTTACAGGCTATTACATTTAATTAGATGCTTCATCTGTGTTTTACTATGGTGGTTTTAGTGTCTCCGCATACCGCAGCACACGTCATAGTATTGCAGACGATAAGTACAACCATTTCAGAGAGAAGAGCGACCAATGTGACGATCTGGCTTTAAGTCGATTCGATAACAAATGACGAATACGGACGGATTTCTCAGGTTTTTACTACATATGAACACTTTTCACAATCTCCCGTGCAACTCGGCTTCCAGTCCTCCTTTCATGCAGATTCTTAAGGTCCTAGCTCATGTCCAAGGCGCCAAAGCCAGCTAAAAAGTCCATAATCGATACCTAAAACTTGAATTGTACTACTTCTTACAGGCTATTACATTTAATTAGATGCTTCATCTGTGTTTCACTATGGTGGTTTTAGTGTCGCCACATACCGCAGCACACGTCTTAGCTTTGCAGACGATAAGTACAACCGTTTCAGAGAGAAGAGAGGCCAATGTGACGATTTGGCTTTAAGTCGATTCGATAACAAATGACGAAAACGGACGGATTTCTCAGGTTTTTACTACATGTGAACACTTTTCACATTCTCCCGTGCAACTCGGCTGCTAGTTCTCCTTTCATGCAGATTCTTAAGGTCCTAGCTCATGTCCAAGTCGCCAAAGCCAGCTAAAAAGTCCATAATCGATACCTAAAACTTGAATTGTACTACTTCTTACTGGCTATTACATCAACATAGAAGCTTCATCTGTGTTCTACTATGGTGCTTTTAGTTCTCCACATACCGCAGCACGCGACATAGCTTTGCAGACGATAAGTACAATCGTTTCAGAGAGAAGAGCGACCAATGTGACGATCTGGCTTTAAGTCGATTCGATAACAAATGAAGAAAACGGACGGATTTCTCAGGTTTTTACTGCATATGAACACTTTTCACATTCTCCCGTGCAACTCAGCTGCTAGTCCACCTTTCATGCTTAATCTTAAGGTCCTAGCTCATGTCCAAGGAACCAAAGCCAGCTAAAAAGTCAATAATCGATACCTAAAACTTGAATTGTACTTCTTCTTACTGGCTATTACATCAACTTAGAACCTTCATCTGTGTTCTACTATGGTGCTTTTAGTGTCTCCGCATACCGCAGCACGCGACATAGCTTTGCAGACGATAAGTACAATCGTTTCAGAGAGAAGAGCGACCAATGTGACGATCTGGCTTTAAGTCGATTCGATAACAAATGACGAAAACGGACGGATTTCTCATTTTTTTACTACATATGAACACTTTTCACATTCTCCCGTGCAACTCGGCTGCTGGTCCTCCTTTCATGCAGATTCTTAAGGTCCTAGCTCATGTCCAAGGCACCAAAGCCAGCTAAAAAGTCCATTATCGATACCTAAAACTTGAATTGTACTACTTCTTACTAGCTATTACAATAAATTAGATGCTTCATCTGTGTTTTACTATGGTGGTTTTAGTGTCTCCGCATACCGCAGCACACGTCTTAGCTTTGCAGACGATAAGTACAACCGTTTCAGAGAGAAGAGCGGCCAGTGTGACATTCTGGCTTTAGGTCGATTCGATAACAAATGACGAATACGGACGGATTTCTCAGGTTTTTACTACATATGAACACTTTTCACATTCTACCGTGCAACTCGGCTGTAAGTCCTCCTTTCATGCAGATTCTTAAGGTCCTAGCTCATGTCCAAGGCGCCAAAGCCAGCTAAAAAGTCCATAATCGATACCTAAAACTTGAATTGTACTACTTCTTACAGGCTATTACATTTAATTAGATGCTTCATCTGTGTTTTACTATGGTGGTTTTAGTGTCTCCGCATACCGCAGCACACGTCATAGTATTGCAGACGATAAGTATAACCATTTCAGAGAGAAGAGCGACCAATGTGACGATCTGGCTTTAAGTCGATTCGATAACAAATGACGAATACGGACGGATTTCTCAGGTTTTTACTACATATGAACACTTTTCACATTCTCCCGTGCAACTCGGCTGCCAGTCCTCCTTTCATGCAGATTCTTAAGGTCCTAGCTCATGTCCAAGGCGCCAAAGCCAGCTAAAAAGTCCATAATCGATACCTAAAACTTGAATTGTACTACTTCTTACAGGCTATGACATTTAATTAGATGCTTCATCTGTGTTTTACTATGGTGGTTTTAGTGTCGCCAAATACCGCAGCACACGTCTTAGCTTTGCAGACGATAAGTACAACCGTTTCAGAGAGAAGAGCGGCCAATGTGACGATCTGGCTTTAAGCGATTCGATAACAAATGACGATAACGAACGGATTTCTCAGGTTTTTACTACATATGAACACTTTTCACATTCTCCCGTGCAACTATGCAGCTAGGCCTCCTTTCATGCAGAATCTTAAGGTCCTAGCTCATGTCCAAGGATCCAAAGCCAGCTAAAAAGTCAATAATCGATACCTAAAACTTAAATTGTACTACTTCTTACTGGCTATTACATCAACTTATAAGCTTCATCTGTGTTCTACTATAGTGCTTTGAGAGTCTCCGCATACCGCAGCACACGTCATAGTATTGCAGACGATAAGTATAACCATTTCAGAGAGAAGAGCGACCAATGTGACGATCTGGCTTTAAGTCGATTCGATAACAAATGACGAATACGGACGGATTTCTCAGGTTTTTACTGCATATGAACACTTTTCACATTCTCCCGTGCAACTCAGCTGCTAGTCCTCCTTTCATGCAGAATCTTAAGGTCCTAGCTCATGCCCAAGGAACCAAAGCCAGCTAAAAAGTCAATAATCGATACCTAAAACTTGAATTGTACTACTTCTTACTGGCTATTACATCAACTTAGAACCTTCATCTGTGTTCTACTATGGTGCTTTTAGTGTCTCCGCATACCGCAGCACGCGACATAGCTTTGCAGACGATAAGTACAATCGTTTCAGAGAGAAGAGCGACCAATGTGACGATCTGGCTTTAAGTCGATTCGATAAAAAATGACGAAAACGGACGGATTTCTCAGGTTTTTACTACATATGAACACTTTTCACATTCTCCAGTGCAACTCGGCTGCTGGTCCTCCTTTCATGCAGATTCTTAAGGTCCTAGCTCATGTCAAAGGCACCAAAGCCAGCTAAGAAATTAATAATCGATACCTAAAACTTGAATTGGACTGCTTCTTACTGGCTATTACATTAAATTAGATGCTTCATCTGTGTTTTACTATTGTGGTTATAGTGTCTCCGCATACCGCAGCACACGTCATAGCTTTGCAGACGATAAGTACAACCGTTTCAGAGAGAAGAGCGGCCAATGTGACAATCTGGCTTTAAGTCGATTCGATAACAAATGACGAAAAAGGACGGATTTCTCAGGTTTTTACTACATATGAACACTTCTCACATTCTCCCGTGCAACGCGGATGCTAGTCCTCCTTTCATGCAGAATCTTAACGTCCTAGCTCATGTCCAAGGCACCAAAGTCAGCTAAAAAGTCAATAATCGATACCTAAAACTAGAATTGTACTATATCTTACTGGCTATTACATCAACTTAGAAGCTTCATCTGTCTTTTACTATGGTGGTTTTAGTGTCTCCGCATACCGCAACACACGTCATAGCTTTGCAGACGATAAGTACAACCGTTTCAGAGAGAAGAGCGGCCAATGTGAAGATCTGGCTTTAAGTCGAGTCGATAACAAATGACGAAAACGGACGGATTTCTCAGGTTTTTACTACATATGAACACTTTTCACATTCTCCCGTGCAAATCAGCTGCTAGTCCTCCTTTCATGAAGAATCTTAAGGTCCTAGCTCATGTTCAAGGCAATAAAGATAGCTATAAAGTCAATAATCGATACCTAAACTTGAATTGTACTACTTCTTACTATCTATTACATCAACTTAGAAGCTTCATCTGTGTTCTACTATGATGCTTTTAGTGTCTCCGCATACCGCAGCACGCGACATAGCTTTGCATACGATAAGTACAACCGTTTTAGACATGAATGCGGCCAATGTGACGATCTGGCTTTAAGTCGATTCGATAACAAATGACGAAAACGGACGGATTTCTAGGTTTTTACTACATATGAACACTTTTCACATTCTCCCGTACAACTCTTCTGATAGTCCTCATTTCATGCAGAATCTTAAGGTCCTACCTCATGTCCAAGGCACCAAAGCCAGCTAAAAAGTCAATAATCGATACCTAAAACTTGAATTGTGCTACTTCTTACTGGCTATTACATCAACTTAGAAGCTTCATCTGTGTTCTACTATGGATCTTTTAGTGTTTCCGCATACCGCAGCACGCGACGTAGCTTTGCAGACGATAAGTACAACCGTTTCAGAGAGAAGAGCGGCCAATGTGACGATCTGGCTTTAAGCGATTCGATAACAAATGATGATAACGAACGGATTTTTCGGGTTTTTACTGCATATGAACACTTTTCACATTCTCCCGTGCAACTCAGCTGCTAGTCCTCCTTTCATGCAGAATCTTAAGGTCCTAGCTCATGCCCAAGGCACCAAAGCCACCTAAAAAGTCAATAATCGATACCTAAAACTTGAATTGTACTACTTCTTACTGGCTATTACATCAACATAGAAGCTTCATCTGTGTTCTACTATGGTGCTTTTAGTTCTCCACATACCGCAGCACGCGACATAGCTTTGCAGACGATAAGTACAATCGTTTCAGAGAGAAGAGCGACCAATGTGACGATCTGGCTTTAAGTCGATTCGATAACAATTGAAGAAAACGGACGGATTTCTCAGGTTTTTACTGCATATGAACACTTTTCACATTCTCCCGTGCAACTCAGCTGCTAGTCCACCTTTCATGCAGAATCTTAAGGTCCTAGCTCATGTCCAAGGAACCAAAGCCAGCTAAAAAGTCAATAATCGATACCTAAAACTTGAATTGTACTACTTCTTACTGGCTATTACATCAACTTAGAAGCTTCATCTGTGTTCTACTATGGTGCATTTAGTGTCTCCGCATACCGCAGCACGCGACATAGCTTTGCAGACGATAAGTACAACCGTTTCAGAGAGAAGAGCGGCCAATGTGACGATCTGGCTTTAAGTCGATTCGGCAACAAATGACAAAAACGGACGGATTTCTAGGTTTTTACTACATATGAACACATTCCACATTCTCCCATGCAACTCGGCTGCTAGTCCTCCTTTCATGCAGAATCTTAAGGTCGTAGCTCATGTCCAAGTCACCAAAGCCAGCTAAAAAGTCAATAATCGAAACCTAAAACTTGAATTGTACTATATCTTACTCGCTATTACATCTACTTAGAAGCTTCATCTGTTTTCTACTATGGTGCTTTTAGTGTGTCCGCATACCGGAACACGAGACATAGCTTTGCAGACGATAATTAGGACCGTTTCAGAGAGAAGAGCGGCCAATGTGAAGATCTGGCTTTAAGTCGAGTCGATAACAAATGACGAAAACGGACTGATTACTCAGGTTTTTACTACATATGAACACTTTTCACATTCTCCCGTGCAACTATGCAGCTAGGCCTCCTTTCATGCAGAATCTTAAGGTCCTAGCTCATGTCCAAGGATCCAAAGCCAGCTAAAAAGTCAATAATCGATACCTAAAACTTAAATTGTACTACTTCTTACTGGCTATTACATCAACTTATAAGCTTCATCTGTGTTCTACTATAGTGCTTTGAGAGTCTCCGCATACCGCAGCACGCAACATAGCTTTGCAGTCGACAAGTACAATCGTTTCAGAGAGAAGAGCGGCCAATGTGACGATCTGGCTTTAAGTCGATTCGGCAACAAATGACAAAAACGGACGGATTTCTAGGTTTTTACTACATATGAACACATTCCACATTCTCCCATGCAACTCGGCAGCTAGTCCTCTTTTCATGCAGAATCTTAAGGTCCTAGCTCATGTCCAAGGAACCAAAGCCAGCTAAAAAATCAATAATCGATACCTAAAACTTGAATTGGTCTACTTCTTACTGGCTATTACATCAACTTAGAACCTTCATCTGTGTTCTACTATGGTGCTTTTAGTGTCTCCGCATACCGCAGCACGCGACATAGCTTTGCAGACGATAAGTACAATCGTTTCAGAGAGAAGAGCGACCAATGTAACGATCTGGCTTTAAGTCGATTCGATAACAAATGACGAAAACGGACGGATTTCTAGGTTTTTACTACATATGAACACTTTTCACATTGTCCCGTGCAACTCTGCTGCTAGTCCTCCTTTCATGCAGAATCTTAAGGTCCTAGCTCATGTCCAAGGCACCAAAGCCAGCTAAAAAGTCAATAATCGATACCTAAAACTTGAATTGGACTACTTCTTACTGGCTATTACATCAACTTAGAACCTTCATTTGCGTTCTACTATGGTGCTTGTAGTGTCTCCGGATACCGCAGCACGCGACTGAGCTTTGCAGTCGATAAGTACAATCGTTTCAGAGAGAAGAGCGGCCAATGTGACGATCTGGCCTTAAGTCGAGTCGATTACAAATGACGAAAACGGACCAATTTCTCAGGTTTTTACTACATTTGAACACTTTTCACATTCTCCCGTGCAACTATGCAGCTAGGCCTCCTTTCATGCAGAATCTTAAGGTCCTAGCTCATGTCCAAGGATCCAAAGCCAGCTAAAAAGTCAATAATCGATACCTAAAACTTAAATTGTACTACTTCTTACTGGCTATTACATCAACTTATAAGCTTCATCTGTGTTCTACTATAGTGCTTTGAGAGTCTCCGCATACCGCAGCACGCAACATAGCTTTGCAGTCGACAAGTACAATCGTTTCAGAGAGAAGAGCGACCAATGTGACGATCTGGCTTTAAGTCGATTCGGTAACAAATGACGAATACGGACGGATTTCTCAGGTTTTTACTACATATGAACACTTTTCACATTCTCCCGTGTAACTCGGCTGCTAGTCCTCCTTTCATGCAGATTCTTAAGGTCCTAGCTCTTGCCCAAGGCACCAAAGCCAGCTAAAAAGTCCATAATCGATACCTAAAACTTGAATTGTACTACTTCTTACTTTCTATTACATTAAATTAGATGCTTCATCTCTGTTTTACTATGGTGGTTTTAGTGTCTCCGCATACCGCAGCACGCGTCATAGCTTTGCAGACGATAAATACAACCGTTTCAGAGAGAAGAGCGGCCAATGTAACGATCTGGCTATAAGTCGATTCGATAACAAATGATGAAAACGGACGGATTTCTAATGTTTTTGCTACATGTGAACACTTTTCACATTCTCCCGTGCAACTCGGCTGATAGTCCTCCTTTCATGCAGAATATCAAGGTCCTAGCTCATGTCCAAGGCACAAAAGCAAGCTAAAAAGTCAATAATCGATACCTAAAACTTGAGTTGTACTACTTCTTACTATCTATTACATCAACTTAGAAGCTTCATCTGTTTTCTACTATGGTGCTTTTAGTGTCTGCGCATACCGCAGCACGCGACATCGCTTTGCAGACGATAAGTACAACCATTTCAGAGAGAAGAGCGGCCAATGTGACGATTTGGCTTTAAGTCGATTCGATAACAAATGACTAAAACGGAAGGATTTCTAGGTTTTTACTACATATGAACACAATCCACATTCTCCCGTGCAACTCGACTGCTAGTCCTCCTTTCATCCAGAATCTTAAGGTCCTAGCTCATGTCCAAGGCATCAAAGCAAGCTAAAAAGTCAATATTCGATACCTAAAACTTGAATTGTACTATATCTTACTGGCTATTACATCAACTTAGAAGCTTCATCTGTTTTCTACTATGGTGCTTTTAGTGTCTCCGCATACTGGAGCACGAGACATAGCTTTGCAGACGATAATTACGACCGTTTCAGAGAGAAGAGCGGCCAATGTGATAATCTGGCTTTAAGTTGAGTCGATAACAAATGACGAAAACTGACGGATTTCTAAGGTTTTTACTACATATGAACACTTTTCACTTTCCCCCGTGCAACGCGGCTGCTAGTCCTCCTTTCATGCAGAATCTTAAGGTCCTAGCTCATGTCCAAGGCGCCAAAGCCAGCTAAAAAGCCAATAATCGATACCTAAAACTTGAATTGTACTACTTCTTACTGGCTATTACATCAACTTAGAAGCTTCATCTGTGTTCTACTATGGTGCTTTTAGTGTCTCCGCATACCGCAGCACGCGACATAGCTTAGCAGACGATAAGTACAACCGTTTCAGAGAGAAGAGCGGCCAATGTGACGATCTGGCTTTAAGTCGATTCGATAACAAATGACGTAAACGGACGGATTTTTCGGGTTTTTACTGCAAATGAACACTTTTCACACTCTCCCGTGCAACTCGGCTGCTAGTCCTCCTTTCATGCAGAATCTTAAGGTCCTAGCTCATGTCCAAGGCACCAAAGCCAGCTAAAAAGTCAATAATCGATTCCTAAAACTTGAATTGTACTACTTCTTACTGGCAATTACATCATCTTAGAGGCTTCATCTGTGTTCTACTATGGTCCTTTTAGTGTCTCCGCATACCGCAGCACGCGACATAGCTTTGCAGACGATAAGTACAACCGTTTCAGAGAGAAGAGCGGCCAATGTGACGATCGGGCTTTAAGTCGATTCGGTAACAAATGACGAAAACGGACGGATTTCTAGGTTTTTACTACATATGAACACTTCTCACATTCTCCCGTGCAACGCGGCTGCTAGTCTCCTTTCATGCAGGATCTTAAGGTCCTAGCTCATGTCGAAGGAACCAAAGCCAGCTAAAAAGTCAATAATCGATACCTAAAACTAGAATTGTACTATATCTTACTGGCTATTACATCAACTTAGAAGCTTCATCTGTGTTTTACTATGGTGGTTTTAGTGTCTCCGCATACCGCAGCACGCGACATAGCTTTGCAGACGATAAGTACAACCGTTTTAGACATAAATGCGGCCAATATGACGATTTGGCTTTAAGTGCATTCGATAACAAATGACGAAAACGGACGGATTTCTAGGTTTTTACTACATATGAACACTTTTCACATTCTCCCGTACAACTCGGCTGATAGTCCTCCTTTCATGCAGAATCTTAAGGTCCTAGCTCATGTCCAAGGCACCAAAGCCAGATAAAAAGTCAATAATCGATACCTAAAACTTGAATTGTACTATATCTTACTGGCTATTACATCAACTTAGAACCTTCATCTGTGTTCTACTATGGTGCTTTTAGTGTCTCCACATACCGCAGCACGCGACATAGCTTTGCAGACTATAAGTACAGCCATTTCAGAGAGAAGAGCGGCCAATGTGGCGATCTGGCTTTAAGTCGATTCGATAACAAATGACGAAAACGGACGGATTTCTAAGGTTTTTACTACATATGAACGCTTTTCACATTCTCCCGTGCAACGCGGCTGCTAGTCCTCCTTTCATGCAGAATCTTAAGGTCCTAGCTCATGTCCAAGGCGCCAAAGCCAGCTAAAAAGCCAATAATCGATACCTAAAACTTGAATTGTACTACTTCTTACTGGCTATTACATCATCTTAGAAGCTTCATCTGTGTTCTACTATGGTGCTTTTAGTGTCTCCGCATACCGCAGCACGCGACATAGCTTTGCAGACGATAAGTACAACCGTTTCAGAGAGAAGAGCGGCTAATGTGACGATCTGGCTTTAAGTCGATTCGATAACAAATGACGTAAACGGACGGATTTTTCGGGTTTTTACTGCAAATGAACACTTTTCACACTCTCCCGTTCAACTCGGCTGCTAGTCCTCCTTTCATGCAGAATCTTAAGGTCCTAGCTCATGTCCAAGGCACAAAAGCCAGCTAAAAAGTCAATAATCGATACCTAAAAATTGAATTGTACTACTTCTTACTGGCAATTACATCATCTTAGAGGCTTCACCTGTGTTCTACTATGGTCCTTTTAGTGTCTCCGCATACCGCAGCACGTGACATAGCTTTGCAGACGATAAGTACAACCGTTTCAGAGAGAAGAGCGGCCATTGTGACGATCTGGCTTTAAGTCGATTCGATAACAAATGACGAAAACGGACGGATTTCTCAGGTTTTTACTACATATGAACACTTTTCACATTCTCCCGTGCAACTCGGCTGCTAGTCCTCCTTTCATGCAGAATCTTAAGGTCCTAGCTTATGTCCAAGGCTCCAAAGCCAGCTAAAAAGTCAATAATCGATACCTAAAACTTGAATTGTACTATATCTTACTGGCTTTACATCAACTTAGAAGCTTCATCTGTGTTCTACTATGGTGCTTTTAGTGTCTCCGCATACCGGAGCACGAGACATAGCTTTGCAGACGATAATTAGGACCGTTTCAGAGAGAAGAGCGGCCAATGTGAAGATCTGGCTTTAAGTCGAGTCGATAACAAATGACGAAAACGGACGGATTTCTCAGGTTTTTACTACATATGAACACTTTTCACATTCTCCCGTGCAACTCGGCAGCTAGTCCTCCTTTAATGCAGAATCTTAAGTTCCTAGCTCATGTCCACGGAACCAAAGCCAGCTAAAAAGTCAATAATCGATACCTAAAACTTGAATTGGTCTACTTCTTACTGGCTATTACATCAACTTAGAACCTTCATCTGTGTTCTACTATGGTGCTTTTAGTGTCTCCGCATACCGGAGCACGAGACATAGCTTTGCAGACGATAAGTACAATCGTTTCAGAGAGAAGAGCGACCAATGTGACGATCTGGCTTTAAGTCGATTCGATAACAAATGACAAAAACGGCCGAATCTCTAGGTTTTTACTACAAATGAACACTTTTCACATTCTCCCGTGCAACTCGGCTGCTAGTCCTCCTTTCATGCAGAATCTTAAGGTCCTAGCTCATGTCCAAGGCACCAAAGCCAGCTAAAAAGTCAATAATCGATAAATAAAACTTGAATTGGACTACTTCTTACTGGCTATTACATCAACTTAGAACCTTCATCTGTGTTCTACTATGGTGCTTTTAGTGTCTCCGCATACCGCAGCACGCGACATAGCTTTGCAGACGATAAGTACAACCGTTTCAGAGAGAAGAGCGGCCAATGTGACGATCGGGCTTTAAGTCGATTCAGTAACAAATGACGAAAACGAACGGATTTCTAGGTTTTTACTACATATGAACACATTCCACATTCTCCCGTGCAACTCGGCTGCTAGTCCTCCTTTCATGCAGAATCTTAAGGTCCTAGCTCATGTCCAAGGCACCAAAGACAGCTAAAAAGTCAATAATCGAAACCTAAAACTTGAATCGTACTATATCTTACTGGCTATTACATCAACTTAGAAGCTTCATCTGTTTTCTACTATGGTGCTTTTAGTGTCTCCGCATACCGGAGCACGAGACATAGCTTTGCAGACTATAATTAGGACCGTTTCAGAGAGAAGAGCGGCCAATGCGATGATCTGGCTTTAAGTCGAGTCGATAACAAATGACGAAAACGGACGGATTTCTCAGGTTTTTACTACATATGAACACTTTTCACATTCTCCCGTGCAACTCTGCAGCTAGGCCTCCTTTCATGCAGAATCTTAAGGTCCTAGCTCATGTCCAAGGAACCAAAGCCAGCCAAAAAGTCAATAATCGATACATAAAACTTGAATTGTACTACCTCTTACTGGCTATTACATCAACTTAGAACCTTCATCTGTGTTCTACTATGGTGCTTTTAGTGTCTCCGCATACCGCAGCACGCGACATAGCTTTGCAGACGATAAGTACAACCGTTTCAGAGAGAAGAGCGGCCAGTGTGACATTCTGGCTTTAAGTCGATTCGATAACAAATGACGAAAACAGACGGATTTCTCAGGTTTTTACTACATATGAACACTTCTCACTTTCTCCCGTGCAACGCGGCTGCTAGTCCTCCTTTCATGCAGAATCTTAAGGTCCTAGCTCATGTCCAAGGCACCGAAGATAGCTAATAAGTCAATAATCGATACCTAAAACTAGAATTGTACTATATCTTACTGGGTATTACATCAACTTAGAAGCTTCATCTGTGTTCTACTATGGTGCTTTTAGTGTCTCCGCATACCGCAGCACACGTCATATCTTTGCAGACGATAAGTACAACCATTTCAAAGAGAAGAGCGGCCAATGTGACGATCTGGCCTTATGTCGATTCGATAAAAAAATGACGATAACGAACGGATTTTTCGGGTTTTTACTGCATATGAACACTTTTCACATTCTCCCATGCAACTCAGCTGCTAGTCCTCCTTTCATGCAGAATCTTAAGGTCCTAGCTCAAGTCCAAGGCACCAAAGCCACCCAAAAAGTCAATAATCGATACCTAAAACTTGAATTGTACTACTTCTTACTGGCTATTACATCAACTTAGAAGCTTCATCTGTGTTCTACTATGGTGCTTTTAGTGTCTCCGCATACCGCAGCACGCGACATAGCTTTGCAGACGATAAGTATAACCGTTTCAGAGAGAAGAGCGGCCAATGTGACGATCTGGCATTAAGTCGATTTGGTAACAAATGACGAAAACGGACGGATTCCTAGGTTTTAACTACATATGAACACATTCCACATTCTCCCGTGCAACTCGGCTGCTAGTCCTCCTTTCATGCAGAATCTTAAGGTCCTAGCTCATGTCCAAGGCACCAAAGCCAGCTAAAAAGTCAATAATCGAAACCTAAAACTTGAATTGTACTATATCTTACCGGCTATTACATGAACTTAGAAGCTTCATCTGTTTTCTACTATGGTGCTTTTAGTGTCTCCTCATACCGGAGCACGAGACATAGCTTTGCAGACTATAATTAGGACCGTTTCAGAGAGAAGAGCGGCCAATGTGATGATCTGGCTTTAAGTCGAGTCGATAACAAATGACGAAAACGGACCGATTTCTCAGGTTTTTACTACATATGAACACTTTTCATATTCTCCCGTGCAACTCGGCTGCTAGTCCTCCTTTCGTGCAGAATCTTAACGTCCTAGCTCATGTCCAAGGCACCAAAGCCCGCTAAAAAGTCAATAATCGATACCTAAAACTTGAATTGGACTACTTCTTACTGGCTATTACATCAACTTAGAACCTTCATCTGTGTTCTACTGTGGTGCTTTTTTGTGTCCCCGCATACCGCAGCACGCGACATAGATTAGTAGACGATAAGTACAATCGTTTCAGAGAGTAGAGCGGCCAATGTGACGATCTGGCTTTAAGTCGATTCGATAACAGATGACGATAACGGACGGATTTCTCAGGTTTTTACTACATATGAACACTTTTCACATTCTCCCGTGCTAATCAGCTGCTAGTCCTCTTTTCATGCAGAAACTTAAGGTCCTAGCTCATGTCCAAGGCACCAAAGATTGCTATAAAGTCAATAATCGATACCTAAAACTTGAATTGTACTACTTCTTACTGTCTATTACATCAACTTAGAAGCTTCATCTGTGTTCTACTATGATGCTTTTAGTGTCCCCGCATACCGCAGCACGCGACATAGCTTTGCAGTCGATAAGTACAACCGTTTTAGACATAAATGCGGCCAATATGACGATCTGGCTTTAGGTGGATTCGATAACAAATGACGAAAACGGACGGATTTCTAGGTTTTTACTACATATGAACACATTCCACATTCTTCCGTGCAACTCGGCAGCTAGTCCTCCTTTCATGCAGAATCTTAAGGTCCTAGCTCATGTCCAAGGCACCAAAGCCAGCTAAAAAGTCAATAATCGATACCTTAAACTTGAATTGTACTATATCTTACTGGCTATTACATCAACTTAGAAGCTTCATCTGTTTTCTACTATGGTGCTTTTAGTGTCTCCGCATACCGGAGCACGCGACATAGCTTTGCAGACGATAATTAGGACCGTTTCAGAGAGAAGAGCGGCCAATGTGGAGATCTGGCTTTAAGTCGAGTCGATAACAAATGACGAAAACGGACGGATTTATCAGGTTTTTACTACATATGAACACTTTTCACATTCTCCCATGCAACTCGGCAGCTAGTCCTCCTTTCATGCAGAATCTTAAGTTCCTAGCTCATGTCCAAAGAACCAAAGCCAGCTAAAAAGTCAATAATCTATACCTAAAACTTGAATTGGTCTACTACTTACTGGCTATTACATCAACTTAGAACCTTCATCTGTGTTCTACTATGGTGCTTTTAGTGTCTGCGCATACCGCAGCACGCGACGTAGCTTTGCAGACGATAAGTACAACTGTTTCAGAGAGAAGAGCGGCCAATGTGACGATCTGGCTTTAAGTCGATTCGATAACAAATGACGAAAACGGACGGATTTCTCAGGTTTTTACTACATATGAACACTTTTCACATTCTCCCGTGCAACTCGGCTGCTAGTCCTTCTTTCATGCAGAATCTTAAGGTCCTAGCTCATGTCCAAGGCACCAAAGCCAGCTAAAAAGTCAATAATCGATACCTTAAACTTGAATTGTACTATATCTTACTGGCTATTACATCAACTTAGAAGCTTCATCTGTTTTCTACTATGGTGCTTTTAGTGTCTCCGCATACCGGAGCACGAGACATAGCTTTGCAGACGATAATTAGGACCGTTTCAGAGAGAAGAGCGGCCAATGTGGAGATCTGGCTTTAAGTCGAGTCGATAACAAATGACGAAAACGGACGGATGTCTCAGGTTTTTACTACATATGAACACTTTTCACATTCTCCCGTGCAAATCAGCTGCTAGTCCTCCTTTCATGCAGAATCTTAAGGTCCTAGCTCATGTCCAAGGCACCAAAGATA
Source organism: Schistocerca gregaria (assembly GCF_023897955.1). Taxonomy (NCBI): domain Eukaryota; kingdom Metazoa; phylum Arthropoda; class Insecta; order Orthoptera; family Acrididae; genus Schistocerca; species Schistocerca gregaria. The sequence goes on from NW_026061715.1 coordinate 2,354,588, forward strand.
GCTATAAAGTCAATAATCGATACCTAAAACTTGAATTGTACTACTTCTTACTGTCTATTACATCAACTTAGAAGCTTCATCTGTGTTTTACTATGGTGGTTTTTCGTGTCTCCGCATACCGCAGCACACGTCATAGCTTTGAAGACGATAAGTACAACCGTTTCAGAGAGAAGAGCGGCCAATGTGAAGATCTGGCTTTAAGTCGAGTCGATAAGAAATGACGAAAACGGACGGATGTCTCAGGTTTTTACTACATATGAACACTTTTCACATTCTCCCGTGCAAATCAGCTGCTAGTCCTCCTTTCATGCAGAATCTTAAGGTCCTAGCTCATGTCCAAGGCACCAAAGATAGCTATAAAGTCAATAATCGATACCTAAAACTTGAATTGTACTACTTCTTACTGTCTATTACATCAACTTAGAAGCTTCATCTGTGTTCTACTATGATGCTTTTAGTGTCTCCGCATACCGCAGCACGCGACATAGCTTTGCAGACGATAAGTCCAACCGTTTTAGACATAAATGCGGCCAATATGACGATCTGGCTTTAAGTGGATTCGATAACAAATGACGAAAACGGACGGATGTCTCAGGTTTTTACTACATATGAACACTTTTCACATTCTCCCGTGCAAATCAGCTGCTAGTCCTCCTTTCATGCAGAATCTTAAGGTCCTAGCTCATGTCCAAGGCACCAAAGATAGCTATAAAGTCAATAATCGATACCTAAAACTTGAATTGTACTACTTCTTACTGTCTATTACATCAACTTAGAACCTTCATCTGTGTTTTACTATGGTGGTTTTAGTGTCTCCGCATATCGCAGCACACGTCATAGCTTTGAAGACGATAAGTACAACTATTTCAGAGAGAAGAGCGGCCAATGTGACGATCTGGCTTTATGTCGATTCGATAAAAAAATGACGATAACGAACGGATTTTTCGGGTTTTTAATGCATATGAACACTTTTCACATTCTCCCGTGCAACTCAGCTGCTAGTCCTCCTTTCATGCAGAATCTTAAGGTCCTAGCTCAAGTCGAAGGCACCAAAGCCACCTAAAAATCAATAATCGATACCTAAAACTTGTATTGTACTACTTCTTACTGGCTATTACATCAACTTAGAAGCTTCATCTGTGTTCTACTATGGTGCTTTTAGTGTCTCCGCATACCGCAGCACGCGACATAGCTTTGCAGACGATAAGTACAATCGTTTCAGAGAAAAGAGCGACCAATGTGGCGATCTGGTTTTAAGTCGATTCGATAACAAATGACGAAAACAGACTAATTTCTCAGGTTTTTACTACATATGAACACTTTTCACTTTCTCCCGTGCAACTCGGCAACTAGTCCTCCTTTCATGCAGAATCTTAAGGCCCTAGCTCATGTCCAAGGCACCAAAGCCAGCTAAAAAATCAATAATCGATACCTAAAACTTGAATTGTACTACTTCTAACTGGCTATTACATCAACTTAGAAGCTTCATCTGTGTTCTACTATGGTGTTTTTAGTGTCTCCGCATACCGCAGCACGCGACATAGCTTTGCAGACGATAAGTATAACCGTTTCAGAGTGAAGAGCGGCAAATGTGACGATCTGGCTTTAAGTCGATTCGATAACAAATGACGAAAACGGACGGATTTCTCAGGTTTTTACTACATATGAACACTTTTCACATTCTCCCGTGCAACTCGGGTGCTAGTTCTCCTTTCATGCACGATCTTAAGATCCTAGCTCATGTCCAAGGCACCAAAGCCAGCTAAAAAGTCAATAATCGATACCTAAAACTTGAATTTTACTACTTCTTACTGGCTATTACATCAACTTAGAAGCTTCATCTGTGTTCTACTATGGTGCTTTGAGAGTCTCCGCATACCGCAGCACGCGACATAGCTATGCAGACGATAAGTACAACCGTTTCAGAGAGAAGAGCGGCCAATGTGACGATCTGGCTTTTAAGTCGAGTCGATAACAAATGACGAAAACGGACGGATTTCTCAGGTTTTTACTACATATGAGCACTTTTCACATTGTCCCGTGCAACTCGCCTGCTAGTCCTCCTTTCATGCAGAATCTTAACGTCATAGCTCATGTAAAAGGCACCAAAGCCAGATAAAAAGTCAATAATCACTACCTAAAACTTGAATTGTACTACTTCTTACTGGCCATTACATCAACTTAGAAGCTTCATCTGTGTTCTACTATGGTACATTTAGTGTCTCCGCATACCGCAGCACGCGACATAGCTTTGCAGACGATAAGTACAACCGTTCCAGAGAGAAGAGCGGCGAAGTGACGATCTGGCTTTAAGTCGATTCGATAACAAATGTCGAAAACGGACGGATTTCTCAGGTTTTTACAAAATATGAACACTTTTCACATTCTCCCGTGCAACTCGGCTTCTAGTCCTCATTTCATGCAGATTCTTAAGGTCCTTGCTCATGTCCAAGTCACCAAAGAAGGGTAAAAAGTCAATAATCGATACCTAAAACTTGAACTGTACTATATCCTACTGGCTATTACATCAACTTAGAAGCTTCATCTGTTTTCTACTATGGTGCTTTTAGGGTCTCCGCATTCCGGACCACGAGACATAGCTTTGCAGATGATAATTACGACGATTTCAGAGAGAAGAGCGGCCAATGTGATGATCTGGCTTTAAGTCGATTCGATAACAAATGACGAAAACGGACGGATTTGTCTGGTTTTTACTACATATGAACACTTTCACACATTCTTCCGTGCAACTCGGCTGCTAGTCCTCCTTTCATGCAGAATCTTAAGGTCGTAGCTCATGTCCAAGGCACCAAAGCCCGCTAAAAAGTCAATAATCGATACCTAAAACTTGAATTGTACTACTTCTCAGTGGCTATCACATCAACTTAGGAGCTTCATCTGTGTTCTACTATGGTGCTTTTAGTGACTCCGCATACCGCAGCACGCGACATAGCTTTGCAGACGATAAGTACAACCGTTTCAGAGAGAAGAGGGGCCAATGTGACGATCTGGCTTTAAGTCGATTCGATAACAAATTACGAAACGGACGGATTTCTCAGGTTTTTACTACATATGAACACTTTTCACATTCTCCCGTGCAACTCGGCTGCTAGTCCTCCTTTCATGCAGATTCTTAAGGTCCTAGCTCATGCCCAAGGCACCAAAGCCAGCTAAATATTCAATAATCGATACCTAAAACTTGAATTGTACTACTTCTTACTGGCAATTACATCATCTTAGAGGCTTCATCTGTGTTCTACTATGGTCCTTTTAGTGTCTCCGCATACCGCAGCACGCGACATAGCTTTGCAGACGATAGGTACAACCGTTTCAGAGAGAAGAGCGGCCAATGTGACGATCTATCTTTAAGTCGATTCGATAACAAATGACGAAAACGGACGGATTTCTCAGGTTTTTACTACATATGAACACTTTTCACATTGTCCCGTGCAACTCTGCTGCTAGTCCTCCTTTCATGCAGAATCTCAAGGTCCTAGCTCATGTCCAAGGCACCAAAGCCAGCTAAAAAGTCAATAATCAGTACCAAAACATAGAATTGTACTATTTTTACTTGCTATTACATAAACTTAGAAGCTTCATCTGTGTTCTACTATGGTGCTTTTTGTGTCTCCGCATACCGCAGCACGCGACATAGCTTTGCAGACGATAAGTACAACCGTTTCAGAAGGAAGAGCGGCCAATGTGACGATCTGGCTTTAAGTCGATTCGATAACAAATGACGAAAACGGACGGATTTCTCAGGTTTTTACTACATATGAACACTTTCACATTCTCCCGTGCAACTCGGCTGCTAGTCCTCCTTTCATGCAGAATCTTAAGGTCCTAGCTCATGTCCAAGGCACCAAATCCAGCTAAAAAGTCAATAATCACTAATTAAAACTTGAATTGTACTACTTCTTACTGGCTATTACATCAACTTAGAAGCTTCATCTGTGTTCTACTATGGTGCATTTAGTGCCTCCGCATACCGCAGCACGCGACATAGCTTTGCAGACGATAAGTACAACCGTTCCAGAGAGAAGAGCGGCCAATGTGACGATCTGGCTTTAAGTCGATTCGATAACAAATGACGAAAACGGACGGATTTCTCAGGTTTTTACTACATATGAACACTTTTCACTTCCTCCCGTGCAACTCGGCAACTAGTCCTCCTTTCATGCAGAATCTTAAGGTCGTAGCCCATGTCCAAGGCACCAAAGCCAGCTAAAAAATCAATTATCGATACCTAAAACTTGAATTGTACTACTTGTAACTGGCTATTACATCAACTTAGAAGCTTCATCTGTGTTCTACTATGGTGCTTTTAGTGTCTCCGCATACCGGAGCACGAGACATAGCTTTAAGACGATAATTACGACCGTTTCAGAGAGAAGAGCGGCCAATGTGATGATCTGGCTTTTAAGTCGATTCGATAACAAATGACGAAAACGGACGGATTTCTCAGGTTTTTACTACATATGAACACTTTTCACTTTGTCCCGTGCAACTCGCCTGCTAGTCCCCCTTTCATGCAGAATCTTAACGTCCTAGCTCATGTAAAAGCACCAAATCCAGATAAAAAGTCAATAATCACTACCTAAAACTTGAATTGTACTACTTCTTACTGGCTATTACATCAACTTAGAAGCTTCATCTGTGTTCTACTATGGTGCATTTAGATTCTCCGCATACCGCAGCACGCGACATAGCTTTGCAGACGATAAGTACAACCGTTCCAGAGAGAAGTGCGGCCAAGTGACGATCTGGCTTTAAGTCGATTCGATAACAAATGACGAAAACGGACGGATTTCTCAGGTTTTTACAAAATATGAACAATTTTCACATTCTCCCGTGCAACTCGGCTTCTAGTCCTCCTTTCATGCAGATTCTTAAGGTCCTTGCTCATGTCCAAGTCACCAAAGAAGGGTAAAAAGTCAATAATCGATACCTAAAACTTGAACTGTACTATATCCTACTGGCTATTACATCAACTTAGAAGCTTCATCTGTTTTCTACTATGGTGCTTTTAGTGTCTCCGCATTCCGGAGCACGAGACATAGCTTTGCAGACGATAATTACGACGATTTCAGAGAGAAGAGCGGCCAATGTCATGATCTGGCTTTAAGTCGATTCGATTACAAATGACGAAAACGGACGGATTTGTCTGGTTTTTAATACATATGAACACTTTCACACATTCTCCCGTGCAACTCGGCTGCTAGTCCTCCTTTCATGCAGATTCTTAAGGTCCTAGCTCATGCACAAGGCACCAAAGTCAGCTAAAAATTCAATAATCGATACCTAAAACTTGAATTGTACTACTTCTTACTGGCAATTACATCATCTTAGAGGCTTCATCTGTGTTCTACTATGGTCCTTTTAGTGTCTCCGCATACCGCAGCACGCGACATAGCTTTGCAGACGATAAGTACAACCGTTTCAGAGAGAAGAGCGGCCAATGTGACGATCTGGCTTTAAGTCGATTCGATAACAAATGACGAAAACGGACGGATTTCTCAGGTTTTTACTACATATGAACACTTTCACATTCTCCCGTGCAACTCGGCTGCTAGTCCTCCTTTCATGCAGAATCTTAAGGTCCTAGCTCATGTCCAAGGCACCAAATCCAGCTAAAAAGTCAATAATCACTAATTAAAACTTGAATTGTACTACTTCTTACTGGCTATTATATCAACTTAGAAGCTTCATCTGTGTTCTACTATGGTGCATTTAGTGCCTCCGCATACCACAGCACGCGACATAGCTTTGCAGACGATAAGTACAACCGTTCCAGAGAGAAGAGCGGCCAATGTGATGATCTGGCTTTAAGTCGATTCGATAACAAGTGACGAAAACGGACGGATTTCTCAGGTTTTTACTACATATGAACACTTTTCACATTCTCCCGTGGAACTCAGCTGCTAGTCCTCCTTTCATGCAGAATCTTAAGTTCCTAGCTCATGTCCAAGGCACCAAAGCCAGCTAAAAAGTCAATAATCGATACCTAAAACTTGAATTGGACTACTTCTTACTGGCTATTACATCAACTTAGAACCTTCATCTGTGTTCTACTATGAAGCTTTTAGTGTCTCCGCATACCGCAGCATGCGACATAGCTTTGCAGACGATAAGTACATTCGTTTCAGAGAAAAGAGCGACCAATGTGACGATCTGGTTTTAAGTCGATTCGATAACAAATGACGAAAACGGACTAATTTCTCAGGTTTTTACTACATATGAACACTTTTCACTTTCTCCCGTGCAACTCGGCAACTAGTCCTCCTTTCATGCAGAATCTTAAGGTCCTAGCTCATGTCCAAGGCACCAGAGCCAGCTAAAAAATCAATAATCGATACCTAAAACTTGAATTGTACTACTTCTTACTGGCTATTACATCAACTTAGAAGCTTCATCTGTGTTCTACTATGGTGCTTTTAGTGTCTCCGCATACCGCAGCACGCGACATAGCTTTGCAGACGATAAGTATAACCGTTTCAGAGTGAAGAGCGGCAAATGTGACGATCTGGCTTTAAGTCGATTCGATAACAAATGACGAAAACGGACGGATTTCTCAGGTTTTTACTACATGTGAACACTTTTCACACTCTCCCGTGCAACTCGGCTGCTCGTCCTCCTTTCATGCAGAATCTTAAGGTCCTAGCTCAAGTCCAAGGCACCAAAGCCAGCTAAAAAGTCAATAATCGATACCGAAAACTTGAATTGTACTACTTCTTATTGGCAATTACATCATCTTAGAGGCTTCATATGTGTTCTACTATGGTCCTTTTAGTGTCTCCGCATACCGCAGCACGCGACATACCTTTGCAGACGATAAGTACAACCGTTTCAGAGAAAAGAGCGGCCAATGTGACGATCTGGCTTTAAGTCGATTCGATAACAAATGACGAAAACGGACGGATTTCTAGGTTTTTACTACATATGAACACATTCCACATTCTCCCGTGCAACTCGGCTGCTAGTCCTCCTTTCATGCAGAATCTTAAGGTCCTAGCTCATGACCAAGGCACCAAAGCCAGCTAAAAAGTCAATAATCGATACCTAAAACTTGAATTGTACTATATCTTACTGGCTATTACATCAACTTAGAAGCTTCATCTGTGTTCTACTATGGTGCTTTTAGTGACTCCGCATACCGGAGCACGAGACATAGCTTTGCAGACGATAATTACGACCGTTTCAGAGAGAAGAGCGGCCAATGTGATGATCTGGCTTTAAGTTGAGTCGATAACAAATGACGAAAACGGACGGATTTCTCAGGTTTTTACTACATATGAACACTTTTCACATTCTCCCGTGCAACTCGGGTTCTAGTACTCCTTTCATGCAGAATCTTAAGGTCCTAGCTCATGTCCAAGGCACCAAAGCCAGCTAAAAAGTCAATAATCGATAAGTAAAACTTGAATTTTACTACTTCTTACTGGCTATTACATAAACTTAGAAGCTTCATCTGTGTTCTACTATGGTGCTTTGAGAGTCTCCGCATACCGCAGCACGTGACATAGCTTTGCAGACGATAAGTACAACCGTTTCAGAGAGAAGAGCGACCAATGTGACGATCTGGCTTTTAAGTCGATTCGATAACAAATGACGAAAACGGACGGATTTCTCAGGTTTTTACTACATATGAACACTTTTCACATTGTCCCGTGCAATTCGGCTGCTAGTCCTCCTTTCATGCAGAATCTTAACGTCCTAGCTCATGTAAAAGGCACCAAAGCCAGATAAAAAGTCAATAATCACTACTTAAAACTTGAATTGTACTACTTCTTACTGGCTATTACATCAACTTAGAAGCTTCATCTGTGTTCTACTATGGTGCTTTTAGTGTCTCCGCATACCGCAGCACGCGACATAGCTTTGCAGACGATAATTACGACGATTTCAGAGAGAAGAGCGGCCAAGTGACGATCTGGCTTTAAGTCGATTCGATAACAAGTGACGAAAACGGGCGGATTTGTCTGGTTTTTACTACATATGAACACCTTCACACATTCTCCCGTGCAACTCGGCTGCTAGTCCTCCTTTCATGCAGAATCTTAAGGTCGTAGCTCATGTCCAAGGCACCAAAGCCCGCTAAAAAGTCAATAATCGATACCTAAAACTTGAATTGTACTACTTCTCACTGGCTGTCACATCAACTTAGGAGCTTCATCTGTGTTCTACTATGGTGCTTTTAGTGACTCCGCATACCGCAGCACACGTCTTAGCTTTGCAGACGATAAGTACAGCCATTTCAGAGAGAAGAGCGGCCAATGTGGCGATCTGGCTTTAAGTCGATTCGATAACAAATGACGAAAACGGACGGATTTCTAAGGTTTTTACTACATATGAACACTTTTCACATTCTCCCGTGCAACGCGGCTGCTAGTCCTCCTTTCATGCAGAATCTTAAGGTCCTAGCTCATGTCCAAGGCGCCAAAGCCAGCTAATAAGCCAATAATCGATACCTAAAACTTGAATTGTACTACTTCTTACTGGCTATTACATCAACTTAGAAGCTTCATCTGTGTTCTACTATGGTGCTTTTAGTGTCTCCGCATACCGCAGCACGCGACATAGCTTTGCAGACGATAAGTACAACTGTTTCAGAGAGAAGAGCGGCCAATATGACGATCTGGCTTGAAGTCGATTCGATAACAAATGACGAAAACGGACGGATTTTTCGGGTTTTTACTGCATATGAACACATTTCACATTCTCCCGTGCTACTCGGCTGCTAGTCCTCCTTTCATGCAGAATCTTAAGGTCCTAGCTCATGTCCAAGGCACCAAAGCCAGCTAAAAAGTCAATAATCGATACCTAAAACTTGAATTGGACTACTTCTTACTGGCTATTACATCAACTTAGAACCTTCGTCTGTGTTCTACTATGGTGCTTTTAGTGTCTCCGCATAGCGCAGCACGCGACATAGCTTTGCAGACGATAAGTACAACCGTTTCAGAGAGAAGAGCGGCCAATGTGATGATCTGGCTTTAAGTCGATTCGATAACAAATGACGAAAACGGACGGATTTCTCAGGTTTTTACTACATATGAACACTTTTCACTTTCTCCCGTGCAACTCGGCTGCTAGTTCTCCTTTCCTGCAGATTCTTAAGGTCCTAGCTCATGTCCAAGGCACCAAAGCCAGCTAAAAAGTCCATACTCGATACCTAAAAATTGAATTCTACTACTTCTTACTTTCTATAACATTAAATTAGAAGCTTCATCTGTGTTTTACTATGGTGGCTTTAGTGTCTCCGCATACCGCAGCACACGTCATAGCTTTGCAGACGATAAGTACAGCCATTTCAGAGAGAAGTGCGGCCAATGTGACGATCTGGCTTTAAGTCGATTCGATAACAAATGACGAAAACGGACGGATTTTTCGGGTTTTTACTGCATATGAACACTTTTCACATTCTCCCGTGTATCTCGGCTGCTAGTCCTCCTTTCATGCAGAATCTTAAGGTCCTAGCTCATGTCCAAGGCACCAAAGCCAGCAAAAAAGTCAAAAATCGATACCAAAAACTTGAATTGTACTACTTCTTACTGGCTATTACATCAACTTAGAAGCTTCATCTGTGTTCTACTATGGTGCTTTTAGTGTCTCCGCATACCGCAGCACGCGACATAGCTTTGCAGACGATAAGTACAACCGTTTCTGAGTGAAGAGCGGCAAATGTGACGATCTGTCTTTAAGTCGATTCGATAACAAATGACGAAAACAGACGGATTTCTCAGGTTTTTACTACATATGAACCCTTTTCAAATTCTCCCATGCAACTCGGCTGCTAGTTCTCCTTTCATGCAGAATCTCTAGGTCCTAGCTCATGTCCAAGGCACCAAAGCCAGCTAAAAAGTCAACAATCAGTAACTAAAACTTGAATTGTACTACTTCTTACTGGCAATTACATCATCTTAGAAGCTTCATCTGTGTTCTACTATGGTCCTTTTAGTGTCTCCGCATACCGCAGCACACGTCATAGCTTTGCAGACGATAAGAACAACCGTTTCAGAGAGAAGAGCGGCCAATGTGAAGATCTGGCTTTAAGTCGATTCGATAACAAATGACGATAACGGGCGAATATCTAGGTTTTTACTACATATGAATACATTCCACATTCTCCCGTGCAACTCGGCTGCTAGACCTCCTTTCATGCAGAATCTTAAGGTCCTAGCTCATGTCCAAGGCACCAAAGCCATCTAAAAAGTCAATAATCGATACCTAAAACTTGAATTGTACTACTTCTTACTGGTTATTACATCAACTTAGAAGCTACATCTGTGTTCTACTATGGAGCTTTTAGTGTCTCCACATACCGCAGCACGCGACATAGCTTTGCAGACGATAAGTACAACCGTTTCAGAGATAAGAGCGGCCAATGTGGCAATTTGGCTTTAAGTCGATTCAATAACACATGTCGAAAACGGACGGATTTCTCAGGTTTTTACTACATATGAACACTTTTCACACTCTCCCGTGAAACTCGGCTGCTAGTTCTCCTTTCATGCAGAATGTTAAGGTCCTAGCTCATGTCCAAGGAACCAAAGTAAGCTAAAATGTCAATAATCAATACCTAAAACTTGAATTGTACTACTTCTTACTGGCTATTACATCAACTTAGAAGCTTCATCTGTGTTCTACTATGGCGCTTTTAGTGTCTCCACATACCGCAGCACGCGACATAGCTTTGCAGACGATACGTACAACCGTTTCAGAGAGAAGAGCGGCCAATGTGTCGATCTGGCTTTAAGTCGATTCGATAACAAATACCTAAAACTTGAATTGTACTACTTCTTACTGGCTATTACATCAACTTAGAAGCTTCATCTGTGTTCTACTATGGTGCTTTTAGGGTCTCCGCATACCGCAGCACGCGACATAGCTTTGCAGACGATAAGTACAACCGTTTCAGAGAGAAGAGCGGCCAATGTGACGATCTGGCTTTAAGTCGATTCGATAACAAATGACGAAAACGGACGGATTTCTCAGGTTTTTACTACATATGAACACTTTTCACATTGTCCCGTGCAACTCGGCTGCTAGTTCTCCTTTCATGCAGAATCTTAAGGTCCTAGCTCATGTCCAAGGAACCAAACCCAGCTAAAATGTCAATAATCATTACCTAAAACTTGAATTGTACTACTTCTTACTGGCTATTACATCAACTTAGAAGCTTCATCTGTGTTCTACTATGGTGCTTTTAGTGTCTCCACATACCGCAGCACGCGACATAGCTTTGCAGACGATTAGTACAACCGTTTCACCGTTTCAGGGAGAAGAGCGGCCAATGTGACGATCTGGCTTTAAGTCGATTCGATAACAAATGACGAAAACGGACGGATTTCTCAGGTTTTTACTACATATAAACACTTTTCACACTCTCCCGTGCAACTCGGCTGCTAGTCCTCCTTTCATGCAGATTCTTAAGGTCCTAGCTCATGTCCACGGCACCAAAGCCAGCTAAAAAGTCAATAATCAGTACCTAAAACTTGAAATGTACTACTTCTTACTGGCTATTACATCAACTTAGAAGCTTCATCTGCGTTCTACTATGGTGCTTTTAGTGTCTCCGCATACCGCAGCACGCGACATAGCTTTGCAGACGATAAGTACAACCGTTTCAGAGAGAAGAGCGGCAAATGTGACGATCTGGCTTTAAGTCGATTCGATAACAAATGACGAAAACGGACGGATTTCTCAGATTTTTACTACATATGAACACTTTCAACACTCTCCCGTGCAACTGGGCTGCTAGTCCTCCTTTCATGCAGATTCTTAAAGTCCTAGCTCATGTCCAAGGCACCAAAGCCAGCTAAAAAGTCAATAGTCGATACCTGAAACTGAATTGTACTACTTCTTAGTGGCTGTTACATCAACTTAGAATCTTCATCTGTGTTCTACTGTGGTGCTTTTAGTGTCTCCGCATACCGCAGCACGAGACATAGCTCTGCAGACGATAAGTACAACCGTTTCAGAGAGAAGAGCGGCCAATGTGACGATCTGGCTTTAAGTCGATTCGATAACAAATGACGAAAACGGACGGATTTCTCAGGTTTTTACTACATATGAACACTTTTCACATTCTCCCGTGCAACTCGGCTGCTAGTCCTCCTTTCATGCAGATTCTTAAGGTCCTAGCTCATGTCCAAGGCACCAAAGTCAGCTAAAAAGTTAATAATCAATATCTAAAACTTGAATTGTACTACTTCTTACTGGCTGTTACATCAACTTAGAAGCTTCATCTGTGTTCTACTATGGTGCTTTTAGTGTCTCCGCATACCGCAGCACGCGACATAGCTTTGCAGACGATAAGTACAACCGTTTCAGAGAGAAGTGCGGCCAATGTGACGATCAGGCTTTAAGTCGATTCGATAACAAATGACGAAAACGGACGGGTTTCTCAGGTTTTTACTACATATGAACACTTTTCACATTTTCCCGTGCAACTCGGCTGCTAGTCCTCCTTTCATGCAGAATCTTAAGGTCCTAGCTCATTTCCAAGGCAGCAAAGCCAGCTAAGAAATCAATAATCGATACCTAAAACTTGAATTGCGCTACTTCCTACTGGCTATTACATTAACTTAGAAGCTTCATCTGTGTTCTACTATGATGCTTTTAGTGTCTCCGCATAACGCAGCACGCTACATAGCTTTGAGGACGATAAGTACAACCGTTTCAGAGAGAGAAGAGCGGCCAATGTGACGATCTGGCTTTATGTCGATTCGATAACAAATGACCAAAACGGACGGATTTCTCCGGTTTTCACTACATATGAACACTTTTCACATTTTCACGTGTAACTCGGCTGCTAGTCCTCCTTTCATGCAGAATCTTAAGGTCCTAGCTCATGTCCAAGGCACCAAAGCCAGCTATAAAGTAAATAATCAGTACCTAAAACTTGTATTTTACTACTTCTTACTGGCTATTACATTTACTTAAATCTTCATCTGTGTTCTAATATGGTGCTTTTCGTGTCTCCGCATACCGCAGCACGCGACATAGCTTTGCAGACGATAAGTACAACCGTTTCAGAGAGAAGAGCGGCCAATGTGACGATTTGGCTTTAACTCGATTCGATAACAAATGTCGAAAACGGACGGATTTCTCAGGTTTTTACTACATATGAACACTTTTCACATTCTCCCGTGCAACTCGGCTCCTAGTTCTCCTTTCATGCAGAATCTTAAGGTCCTAGCTCATGTCCAAGGAACCAAAGCCTGCTAAAATGTCAATAATCAATACCTAAAACTAGAATTGTACTACTTCTTACTGGCTATTTTATCAACTTAGAAGCTTCATCTGTGTTCTACTATGGTGCTTTTAGTGTCTCCACATACCGCAGCACGCGACATAGCTTTGCAGACGATAAGTACAACCGTTTCAGAGAGAAGAGCGGCCAATGTGACGATCCGGCTTTAAGTCGAATCGATAACAAATGACGAAAACGGACGGATTTCTCAGGTTTTTACTACATATAAACACTTTTCACACTCTCCCGTGCAACTCGGCTGCTAGTCCTCCTTTCATGCAGAATCTTAAGGTCCTAGCTCATGTCCAAGGCACCAAAGCCAACTAAAAAGTCAATAATCAGTACCAAAACATAGAATTGTACTTCTTCTTACTTGCTATTACATCAACTTAGAAGCTTCATCTGTGTTCTACTATGGTGCTTTTTGTGACTCCGCATGCCGCAGCACGCGACATAGCTTTGCAGACGATAAGTACAACCGTTTCAGAGAGAAGAGCGGCCAATGTGACGATCTGGCTTTAAGTCGATTCGATAACAAATGACGAAAACGGACGGATTTCTCAGGTTTTTACTACATATGAACCCTTTTCAAATTCTCCCATGCAATTCGGCTGCTAGTTCTCCTTTCATGCAGAATCTTAAGGTCCTAGCTCATGTCCAAGGCACCAAAGCCAGCTAAAAAGTCAATAATCAGTAACTAAAACTTGAATTGTACTACTTCTTACTGGCAATTACATCATCTTAGAAGCTTCATCTGTTTTCTACTATGGTCCTTTTAGTGTCTCCGCATACCGCAGCACGCGACATAGCTTTGCAGACGATAAGTACAACCGTTTCAGAGAGAAGAGCGACCAATGTGACGATCTGGCTTTAAGTCGATTCGATAACAAATGACGATAACGGACGGATTTCTCAGGTTTTTACTACATATGGACACTTTTCACACTGTCCCGTGCAACTCGGCTGCTAGTCCTCCTTTCATGCAGAATCTCAAGGTCCTAGCTCATGTCCAAGGCACCAAAGCCAGCTTAAAAGTCAATAAACGATACCTAAAACTTGAGTTGTACTACGTCTTACTGGCTATTACATCAACTTAGAAGCTTCATCTGTGTTTTACTATGGTGGTTTTAGTGTCTCCGCATACCGCAGCACACGTCATAGCTTTGCAGACGATAAGAACAACCGTTTCAGAGAGAAGAGCGGCCAATGTGAAGATCTGGCTTTAAGTCGATTCGATAACAAATGACGATAACGGGCGAATATCTAGGTTTTTACTACATATGAATACATTCCACATTCTCCCGTGCAAATCGGCTGCTAGTCCTCCTTTCATGCAGAATCTTAAGGTCCTAGCTCATGTCCAAGGCACCAAAGCCAGCCAAAAAGTCAATAATCAGTACCTAAAACTTGAATTGTACTACTTCTTACTTGCTATTACATCAACTTAGAAGCTTCATCTGTGTTCTACTATGATGCTTTTAGTGTCTCCGCATACCGCAGCACGCGACATAGCTTTGCAGACGATAAGTACAACCGTTCCAGAGAGAAGAGCGGCCAAGTGACGATCTGGCTTTAAGTCGATTCGATAACAAATGACGAAAACGGTCGGATTTCTCAGGTTTTTACTACATATGAACACTTCTCACATTCTCCCGTGCAACTCGGCTGCTAGTCCTCCTTTCATGCAGATACGTAAGATCCTAGCTCATGTCCAAGGCACAAAAAGCCAGCTAAAAAGTCAATAATCGGTACCTAAAACTTGAATTGTACTATTTCTTAGTGGCTATTACGTCAACTTAGAATCTTCATCTGTGTTCTACTAAGGTGCTTTTAGTGTCTCCGCATACCGCAGCACGCGACTTAGCTCTGCAGACGATAAGTACAACCGTTTCAGAGAGAAGAGCGGCCAATGTGACGATCTGGCTTTAAGTCGATTCGATAACAAACGACGAAAACGAACGGATTTCTCAGGTTTTTACTACATATGAACACTTTTCACATTCTCCCATGCAACTCGGCTGCTAGTCCTCCTTTCATGCAGATTCTTAAGGTCCTAGCTCATGTCCAAGGCACCAAAGCCAGCTAAAAAGTCAATAATCGATACCTAAAACTGAGTTGTACTACTTCTTAGTGGCTATTACGTCAACTTAGAATCTTCATCTGTGTTCTACTGTGGTGCTTTTAGTGTCTCCGCATACCGCAGCACGAGACATAACTCTGCAGACGATAAGTACAACCGTTTCAGAGAGAAGAGCTGCCAATGTGACGATCTGGCTTTAAGTCGATTTGATAACAAATGACGAAAACGGACGGATTTCTCAGGTTCTTACTACATATGAACACTTTTCACATTCTCCCGTGCAACTCGGCTGCTAGTCCTCCTTTCATGCAGAATGTTAAGGTCCTAGCTCATGTCCAAGGCACCAAAGCCAGCTAAAAAGTTAATAATCAATATCTAAAACTTGAATTGTACTACTTCTTACTGCCTGTTACATCAACTTAGAAGCTTCATCTGTGTTCTACTATGGTGCTTTTAGTGTCTCCGCATACCGCAGCACGCGACATAGCTTTGCAGACGATAAGTACAACCGTTTCAGAGAGAAGAGCGGCCAATGTGACGATCAGGCTTTAAGTCGATTCGATAACAAATGACGAAAACGGACGGATTTCTCAGGTTTTTACTACATATGAACACTTTTCACATTCTCCCGTGCAACTCGGCTGCTAGTCCTCCTTTCATGCAGAATCGTAAGGTCCTAGCTCATGTCCAAGGCACCAAAGCCAGCTATAAAGTAAATAATCAGAACCTAAAATTTGTATTGTACTACTTCTTACTCGCTATTACATCAAATTAGAAGCTTCATCTGTGTTCTACTATGCTGCTTTTAGTGTCTCCGCATACCGCAGCACGCGACATAGCTTTGCAGACGATAAGTACAAACGTTTCAGAGAGAAGAGCGGCCAATGTGACGATCTGGCTTTAAGTCGATTCTATAACAAATGACGAAAACGGACGGATTTCTCAGGTTCTTACTACATATGAACACTTTTCACATTCTCCCCTGCAACTCGGCTGCTAATCCTCCTTTCATGCACATTCTTAAGATCCTAGCTCATGTCCAAGGCATCAAAGCCAGCTTAAAAGTCAATAATCGATACCTAAAACTTGAAGTGTAGTACTTCTTACTGGCTATTATATCAACTTAGAAGCTTCATCTGTGTTCTACTATGGTGCTTTTAGTGTCTCCGCATAACTCAGCACGCTACATAGCTTTGCAGACGATAAGTACAACCGTTTCAAAGAGAAGAGCGGCCAATGTGACGATCTGGCTTTAAGTCGATTCGATAACAAATGACGAAAACGGACGGATTTCTCCGGTTTTTACTACATATGAACACTTTTCACATTTTCACGGGCAACTCGGCTGCTAGTCCTATTTTCATGCAGAATCTTAAGGTCCTAGCTCATGTCCAAGGCACCAAAGCCAGCTAAAAAGTCCATAATCGATACCTAAAACTTGAATTGTACTACTTCTTACTGGCTATTACATTAAATTAGATGCTTGTTCTGTGTTTTACTATGGTGGTTTTAGTGTCTCCGCATAAGGCAGCACGCGACATAGCTTTGCAGACGATAAGTACAACCGTTTCAGAGAGAAGAGCGGCCAATGTGACGATCTGGCTTTAAGTCGATTCGATAACAAATGACGAAAACGGACGGATTTCTCAGGTTTTAACTACATATGAACACTTTTCACATTCTCCCGTGCAACTCGGCTGCTAGTCCTCCTTTCATGCAGAATCTTAAGGTTCTAGCTCATGTCCAAGGCACCAAAGCCAGCTAACAAGTCAATAATCGATAAATAAAACTTGAATTGTACTACTTCTTACTGGCAATTACATCATCTTAGAGGCTTCATCTGTGTTCTGCTGTGGTGCTTTTAGAGTCTCCGCATACCGCAGCACGCGACATAGCTTTGCAGACGATAAGTACAACCGTTTCAGAGAAAAGAGGGGCCAATTTGACGATCTGGCTTTAAGTCGATTCGATAACAAATGACGAAAACGGACGGATTTCTCAGGTTTTTACTACATATGAACACTTTTCACATTCTCCCGTGCAACTCGGCTGCTAGTCCTCCTTTAGATGCAGAATCTTAAGGTCCTAGCTAATGTCCAAGGCACCAAAGCCAGCTAAAAATCAATAATCGATACCTAAAACTTGAAGTGTACTACTACTTACTGGCTATTATATCAACTTAGAAGCTTCATCTGTGTTCTACTATGTTGATTTTATTTTCTCCGCATACCGCAGCACGCGACATAGCTTTGAGGACGATAAGTACAACCGTTTCAGTGAGAAGAGCGGCCAATGTGACGATCTGGCTTTAAGTCGATTCGATAACAAAAGACGAAAACGGACGGATTTCTCAGGTTTTTACTACATATGAACACTTTTCACATTCTCCCGTGCAACTCGGCTGCTAGTCCTCCTTTCATGCAGAATCTTAAGGTCCTAGCTCATGTCCAAGGCACGAAAGCCAGCTAAAAAGTCAATAATCGATACCTAAAACTTGAAGTGTACTACTTCTTACTGGCTATTATATCAACTTAGGAGCTTCATCTGTGTTCTACTATGGTGATTTTATTGTCTCCGCATACCGCAGCACGCGACATAGCTTTGCAGACGATAAGTACAACCGTTTCAGAGAAAAGAGGGGCCAATTTGACGATCTGGTCTTTAAGTCGATTCGATAACAAATGACGAAAACGGACGGATTTCTCAGGTTTTTACTACATATGAACACTTTTCACATTCTCCCATGCAATTCGGCTGCTAGTTCTCCTTTCATGCAGAATCTTAAGGTCCTAGCTCATGTCCAAGGCACCAAAGACACATAAAAAGTCAATAATCGATACCTAAAACTTGAATTGTACTACTTCTTACTGGCTATTACATCAACTTAGAAGCTTCATCAGTGTTCTACTATGGTGCTTTTAGTGTCTCCGCATACCGCAGCACGCGACATAGCTTTGCAGAAAACAAGTACAACCGTTTCAGAGAGAAGAGCGGCCAATGTGACGATCGGGCTTTAAGTCGATTCGATAACAAATTACGAAAACGGACGGATTTCTCAGGTTTCTACTACATATGAACACATTTCACATTCTCCCATGCAACGCGGCTGCTAGTCCTCCTTTAATGCATAATCTTAAAGTCCTAGCTCATGTCCAAGGCATCAAAGCCAGCTAAAAAGTCAATAATCGATACCTAAAACTTGAATTGTACTATTTCTTACTGGCTATTACATCATCTTTGAAGCTTCATCTGTGTTCTACTATGGTGCTTTTAGTGTCTCCGAATACCGCAGTACGCGACATAGCTTTGCAGACGATAAGTACAACCGTTTCAGAGAGCAGAGCGGCCAATGTGACGATTTGGCTTTAAGTCGATTCGATAACAAATGACGAAAACGGACGGATTTCTCAGGTTTTTACTACGTATGAACACTTTTCACATTCTCCCGTGCAACTCGGCTGCTAGTCCTCCTTTCATGCAGAATCTTAAGGTCCTATCTCATGTCCAGATCACCAAAGCCAGCTAAAAAGTCAATAATCGATACCTAAAACTTGAATTGTACTACTTCTTACTGGCTATTACATCATATTAGAAGCTTCATCTGTGTTCTACTATGGTGCTTTTAGTGTCTCCGAATACCGCAGTACGCGACATAGCTTTGCAGACGATAAGTACAACCGTTTCAGAGAGCAGAGCGGCCAATGTGACGATTTGGCTTTAAGTCGATTCGATAACAAATGACGAAAACGGACTAATTTCTCAGGTTTTTACTACACATGAACACTTTTCACATTCTCCCGTGCAACTCGGCTGCTAGTCCTCCTTATGATGCAGAATCTTAAGGTCCTAGCTCATGTCCAAGGCACCAAAGCCAGCTAAAGAGTCAATAATCGATACCCAAAACTTGAAGTGTACTACTTCTTACTGGCTATTACATCAACTTAGAAGCTTCATCTGTGTTCTACTATGGTGCTTTTAGTGTCTCCGCACACCGAAGCACGCGACATAGCTATGCAGACGATAAGTACAACCGTTTCAGAGAGAAGAGCGGGCAATGTGACGATCGGGCTTTAAGTCGATTCGATAACAAATGACGAAAATGGACGGATTTCTCAGGTTTCTACTTCATATGAACACATTTCACATTCTCCCGTGCAACTCGGCTGCTAGTCCTCCTTTTGATGCAGAATCTTAATGTCCTAGCTCATGTCCAGATCAACAAAGCCAGCTAAAAAGTCAATAATAGATACCTAAAACTTGAATTGTAATAATTCTTACTGGCTATTACATCACCTTAGAAGCTTCATCTGTGTTCTACTATGGTGATTTTATTGTCTCCGCATACCGCAGCACGCGACATAGCTATGAGGACGATAAGTACAACCGTTTCAGAGAGAGGAGCGGCCAATGTGACGTTCTGGCATTAAGTCGATTCGATAACAAATGACGAAAACGGACGGATTTCTCAGGTTTTTACTACATATGAACACTTTTCAAATTCTCCCGTGCAACTCGGCTGCTAGTCCTCCTTTCATGCAGAATCTTAAGGTCCTAGCTCATGTCCAGATCACCAAAGCCAGCTAAAAAGTCAATAATCGATACCTAAAACTTGAATTGTACTACTTCTTACTGGCCATTACATCATATTAGAAGCTTCATCTGTGTTCTACTATGGTGCTTTTAGTGTCTCCGCATACCACAGCATGTGACATAGCTTTGCAGACGATAAGTACAACCGTTTCAGAGAGCAGAGCGGCCAATGTGACGATTTGGCTTTAAGTCGATTCGATAACAAATGACGAAAACGGACGGATTTCTCAGGTTTTTACTACATATGAACACTTTTCACATTCTCCCGTGCAACTCGGCTGCTAGTCCTCCTTTTGATGCAGAATCTTAAGGTCCTAGCTCATGTCCAAGGCACCAAAGCCAGCTAAAAAGTCAATAATCGATACCTAAAACTTGAAGTGTACTACTTCTTACTGGCTATTACATCAACTTAGAAGCTTCATCTGTGTTCTACTATGGTGCTTTTAGTGTCTCCGCACACCGCAGCACGCGACATAGCTATGCAGACGATAAGTTCAACCGTTTCAGAGAGAAGAGCGGCCAATGTGACGATCGGGCTTTAAGTCGATTCGATAACAAATGACGAAAATGGACGGATTTCTCAGGTTTCTACTACATATGAACACATTTCACATTCTCCCGTGCAACGCGGCTGCTAGTCCTCCTTTAATGCAGAATCTTAAGGTCCTAGCTCATGTCCAAGGCACCAAAGCCAGCTAAAAAGTCAATAATCGATACCTAAAACTTGAAGTGTACTACTCCTTACTGGCTATTACATCATCTTAGAAGCTTCATCTGTGTTCTACTATGGTGATTTTATTGTCTCCGCATACCGCAGCACGCGACATAGCTTTGCAGACGATAAGTACAACCGTTTCAGAGAGAAGAGCGGCCAATGTGACGATCGGGCTTTAAGTCGATTCGATAACAAATGACGAAAACGGACGTATTTCTCAGGTTTCTACTACATATGAACACATTTCACATTCTCCCGTGCAACGCGGCTGCTAGTCCTCCTTTAATGCAGAATCTTAAGGTCCTAGCTCATGTCCAGAGCACCAAAGCCAGCTAAAAAGTCAATAATCGATACCTAGAACTTGAATTGTACTACTTCTTACTGGCTATTACATCAACTTAGAAGCTTCATCTGTGTTCTACTATGGTGCTTTTAGTGTCTCCGCATACCGCAGCACGCGACATAGCTTTGAGGACGATAAGTACAACCGTTTCAGTTAGAGGAGCGGCCAATGTGACGTTCTGGCATTAACTCGATTCGATAACAAATGACGAAAACGGACAGATTTCTCAGGTTTTTACTACATATGAACACTTTTCACATTCTCCCGTGCAACTCGGCTGCTAGTCCTCCTTTCATGCAGAATCTTAAGGTCCTAGCTTATGTCCAGATCACCAAAGCCAGCTAAAAAGTCAATAATCGATACCTAAAACTTGAAATGTACTACTTCTTAC
The DNA here is from genome assembly GCF_023897955.1 of Schistocerca gregaria. Lineage (NCBI taxonomy): Eukaryota > Metazoa > Arthropoda > Insecta > Orthoptera > Acrididae > Schistocerca > Schistocerca gregaria. The sequence goes on from NW_026061715.1 coordinate 2,375,962, forward strand.
TGGCTATTACATCATATTAGAAGCTTCATCTGTGTTCTACTATGGTGCTTTTAGTGTCTCCGCATTCCGCAGCACGCGACATAGCTTTCCAGACGATAAGTACAACCGTTTCAGAGAGAAGCGCGGCCAATGTGACGATCTGGCTTTAAGTCGATTCGATAACAAATGACGAAAACGGACGGATTTCTCAGGTTTTTACTACATATGAACACTTTTCACATTCTCCCGTGCAACTCGGCTGCTAGTCCTCCTTTTGATGCAGAATCTTATGGTCCTAGCTCATGTCCAAGGCACCAAAGCCAGCTAAAAAGTCAATAATCGATACCTAAAACTTTAAGTGTACTACTTTTTACTGGCTATTATATCAACTAAGAAGCTTCATCTGTGTTCTACTATGGTGATTTTATTGTCTCCGCATACCGCAGCACGCGACATAGCTTTGCAGACGATAAGTACAACCGTTTCAGAGAAAAAAGGGGCCTATTTGACGATCTGGCTTTAAGTCGATTCGATAACAAATGACGAAAACGGACAGATTTCTAAGGTTTTTACTACATATGAACACTTTTCACATTCTCCCGTGCAACTCGGCTGCTAGTCCTCCTTTTGATGCAGAATCTTAAGGTCCTAGCTCATGTCCAAGGCTCCAAAGCCAGCTAAAATGTCAATAATCGATACCTAAAACTTGTATTGTACTATTTCTTACTGGCTATTATATCAACTTAGAAGCTTCATCTGTGTTCTACTATGGTGATTTTATTGTCTGCGCATACCGCAGCACGCGACATAGCTTTGCAGACGATAAGTACAACCGTTTCAGAGAGAAGAGCGGCCAATGTGACGATCGGGCTTTAAGTCGATTCGATAACAAATGACGAAAACGGACGTATTTCTCAGGTTTCTACTACATATGAACACATTTCACATTCTCCCGTGCAACGCGGCTGCTAGTCCTCCTTTAATACAGAATCTTAAGGTCCTAGCTCATGTCCAGAGCACCAAAGCCAGCTAAAAAGTCAATAATCGATACCTAGAACTTGAATTGTACTACTTCTTACTGGCTATTACATCAACTTAGAAGCTTCATCTGTGTTCTACTATGGTGCTTTTAGTGTCTCCGCATACCGCAGCACGCGACATAGCTTTGAGGACGATAAGTACAACCGTTTCAGTTAGAGGAGCGGCCAATGTGACGTTCTGGCATTAAGTCGATTCGATAACAAATGACGAAAACGGACGGATTTCTCAGGTTTTTACTACATATGAACACTTTTCACATTCTCCCGTGCAACTCGGCTGCTAGTCCTCCTTTCATGCAGAATCTTAAGGTCCTAGCTTATGTCCAGATCACCAAAGCCAGCTAAAAAGTCAATAATCGATACCTAAAACTTGAATTGTACTACTTCTTACTGGCTATTACATCATATTAGAAGCTTCATCTGTGTTCTACTATGGTGCTTTTAGTGTCTCCGCATTCCGCAGCACGCGACATAGCTTTCCAGACGATAAGAACAACCGTTTCAGAGAGAAGAGCGGCCAATGTGACGATCTGGCTTTAAGTCGATTCGATAACAAATGACGAAAACGGACGGATTTCTCAGGTTTTTACTACATATGAACACTTTTCACATTCTCCCGTGCAACTCGGCTGCTAGTCCTCCTTTTGATGCAGAATCTTAAGGTCCTAGCTCATGTCCAAGGCACCAAAGCCAGCTAAAAAGTCAATAATCGATACCTAAAACTTTAAGTGTACTACTTCTTACTGGCTATTATATCAACTAAGAAGCTTCATCTGTGTTCTACTATGGTGATTTTATTGTCTCCGCATACCGCAGCACGCGACATAGCTTTGCAGACGATAAGTACAACCGTTTCAGAGAAAAGAGGGGCCTATTTGACGATCTGGCTTTAAGTCGATTCGATAACAAATGACGAAAACGGACAGATTTCTAAGGTTCTTACTACATATGAACACTTTTCACATTCTCCCGTGCAACTCGGCTGCTAGTCCTCCTTTTGATGCAGAATCTTAAGGTCCTAGCTCATGTCCAAGGCTCCAAAGCCAGCTAAAATGTCAATAATCGATACCTAAAACTTGTATTGTACTATTTCTTACTGGCTTTTATATCAACTTAGAAGCTTCATCTGTGTTCTACTATGGTGATTTTATTGTCTCCGCATACCGCAGCACGCGACATAGCTTTGCAGACGATAAGTACAACCGTTTCAGAGAGAAGAGCGGCCAATGTGACGATCTGGCTTTAAGTCGATTCGATAACAAATGACGAAAACGGACGGATTTCTCAGGTTTCTACTACATATGAACACATTTCACATTCTCCCATGCAACGCGGCTGCTAGTCCTCCTTTAATGCAGAATCTTAAGGTCCTAGCTCATGTCCAAGGCACCAAAGCCAGCTAAAAAGTCAATAATCGATACCTAACACTTGAATTGTACTACTTCTTACTGGCTATTACATCAACTTAGAAGCTTCATCTGTGTTCTACTATGGTGCTTTTAGTGTCTCCGCATACCGCAGCACGCGACATAGCTTTGAGGACGATAAGTACAACCGTATCAGAGAGAGGAGCGGCCAATGTGACGTTCAGGCATTAAGTCGATTCGATAACAAATGACGAAAACGGACGGATTTCTCAGGTTTTTACTACATCTGAACACTTTTCACACTCTCCCGTGCCACTCGGCTGCTAGTCCTCCTCTCATGCAGAATCTTAAGGTCCTAGCTCATGTCCAGATCACCAAAGCCAGCTAAAAAGTCAATAATCGATACCTAAAACTTGAATTGTGCTACTTCTTACTGGCTATTACATCATCTTAGAAGCTTCATCTGTGTTCTACTATGGTGCTTATAGTGTCTCCGCATACCGCAGCACGCGACATAGCTTTCCAGACGATAAGTACAACCGTTTCAGAGAGAAGAGCGGCCAATGTGACGATCTGGCTTTAAGTCGATTCGATAACAAATGACGAAAACGGACGGATTACTAGGTTTTTACTACATATGAACACATTCCATATTCTTCCGTGCAACTCGGCTGCTAGTCCTCCTTTCATGCAGAATCTTAAGGTCCTAGCTCATGTCGAAGGCACCAAAGCCAGCTAAAAAGTCAATAATCGATACCTAAAACTTGAAGTGTACTACTTCTTACTGGCTATTATATCAACTTAGAAGCTTCATCTGTGTTCTACTATGGTGATTTTATTGTCTCCGCATACCGCAGCACGCGACATAGCTTTGCAGGCGATAAGTACAACCGTTTCAGAGAAAAGAGGGGCCATTTTGACGATCTGGCATTAAGTCGATTCGATAACAAATGACGGAAACGGACGGATTTCTCAGGTTTTTACTACATATGAACACTTTTCACATTCTCCCGTGCAACTCGGCTGCTAGTCCTCCTTTTGATGCTGAATCTTAAGGTCCTAGCTCATGTCCAGATCACCAAAGCCAGCTAAAAAGTCAATAATCGATACCTAAAACTTGAATTGTACTACTTCTTACTGGCTATTACATCATCTTAGAAGCTTCATCTGTGTTCTACTATGGTGATTTTATTGTCTCCACATACCGCAGCACGCGACATAACTTTGCAGACGATAAGTACAACCGTTTCAGAGAGAAGAGCGGCCAATGTGACGATCTGGCTTTAAGTCGATTCGATAACAAATGACGAAACCGGACGGATTTCTCAGGTTTCTACTTCATATGAACACATTTCACATTCTCCCGTGAAACGCGGCTGCTAGTCCTCCTTTAATGCAGAATCTTAAGGTCCTAGCTCATGTCCAAGGCACCAAAGCCAGCTAAAAAGTCAATAATCGATACCTAAAACTTGAATTGTACTACTTCTTAATGGCTATTACATCAACTTAGAAGCTTCATTTGTGTTCTAGTATGGTGCTTTTAGTGTCTCCGCATACCGCAGCACGCGACATAGCTTTGAGGACGATAAGTACAACCGTTTCAGAGAGAGGAGCGGCCAATGTGACGTTCTGGCATTAAGTCGATTCGATAACAAATGACGAAAACGGACGGATTTCTCAGGTTTTTACTACATATGAACACTTTTCACATTCTCCCGTGCAACTCGGCTGCTAGTCCTCCTTTCATGCAGAATCTTAAGGTCCTAGCTCATGTCCAGATCACCAAAGCCAGCTAAAAAGTCAATAATCGATACCTAAAACTTGAAGTGTACTACTTCTTACTGGCTACTATATCAACTTAGAAGCTTCATCTGTGTTCTACTATGGTGATTTTATTGTCTCCGCATACCGCAGCACGCGACATAGCTTTGCAGACAATAAGTACAACCGTTTCAGAGATATGAGGGGCCAATTTGACGATCTGGCTTTAAGTCGATTCGATAACAAATGACGAAAACGGACGGATTTCTCAGGTTTTTACTACATATGAACACTTTTCACATTCTCCCGTGCAACTCGGCTGCTAGTCCTCCTTTCGATGCAGAATCTTAAGGTCCTAGCTCATGTCCAGATCACCAAAGCCAGCTAAAAAGTCAATAATCGATACCTAAAACTTGAAGTGTACTACTTCTTACTGGCTATTATATCAACTTAGAAGCTTCATCTGTGTTCTACTATGGTGATTTTATTGTGTCCGCATACCACAGCACGCGACATAGCTTTGCAGACGATAAGTACAACCGTTTCAGAGAGAAGAGCGGCCAATGTGACGATCGGGCTTTAAGTCGATTCGATAACAAATGACGAAAACGGACGTATTTCTCAGGTTTCTACTACATATGAACACATTCCACATTCTCCCGTGCAACTCGGCTGCTAGTCCTCCTTTAATGCAGAATCTTAAGGTCCTAGCTCATGTCCAAGGCACCAAAGCCAGCTAAAAAGTCAATAATCGATACCTAAAACTTGAAGTGTACTACTTCTTACTGGCTATTATATCAACTTAGAAGCTTCATCTGTGTTCTACTATGGTGATTTTATTGTCTCCGCATACCGCAGCACGCGACATAGCTTTGCAGACGATAAGTACAACCGTTTCAGAGAAAAGAGGGGCCAATTTGACGATCTGGCTTTAAGTCGATTCGATAACAAATGACGAAAACGGACGGATTTCTCAGGTTTTTACTACATATGAACACTTTTCACATTCTCCCGTGCAACTCGGCTGCTAGTCCTCCTTTTGATGCAGAATCTTAAGGTCCTAGCTCATGTCCAAGGCACCAAAGCCAGCTAAAAAGTCAATAATCGATACCTAAAACTTGAAGTGTACTACTTCTTACTGGCCATTATATCAACTTAGAAGCTTCATCTGTGTTCTACTATGGTGATTTTATTGTCTAGGCATACCGCAGAACGCGACATAGCTTTGCAGACGATAAGTACAACCGTTTCAGAGAGAAGAGCGGCCAATGTTACGATCGGGCTTTAAGTCGATTCGATAACAAATGACGTAAACGGACGGATTTCTCAGGATTCTACTACATATGAACACATTTCACATTCTCCCGTGCAACGCGGCTGCTAGTCCTCCTTTAATGCAGAATCTTAAGATCCTAGCTCATGTCCAAGGCACCAAAGCCAGCTAAAAAGTCAATAATTGATACCTAATACTTGAATTGTACTACTTCTTACTGGCTATTACATCAACTTAGAAGCTTCATCTGTGTTCTACTATGGTGCTTTTAGTGTCTCCGCATACCGCAGCACGAGACATACCTTTGAGGACGATAAGTACAACCGTTTCAGAGAGAGGAGCGGCCAATGTGACGTTCTGGCATTAAGTCGATTCGATAACAAATGACGAAAACGGACGGATTTCTCAGGTTTTTACTACATATGAACACTTTTCACATTCTCCCGTGCAACTCGGCTGCTAGTCCTCCTTTCATGCAGAATCTTAAGGTCCTAGCTCATGTCCAGATCACCAAAGCCAGCTAAAAAGTCAATAATCGATACCTAAAACTTGAATTATACTACTTCTTACTGGCTATTACATTATCTTAGAAGCTTCATCTGTGTTCTACTATGGTGCTTTTAGTGTCTCCGCATACCGCAGCACGCGACATAGCTTTCCAGACGATAAGTACAACCGTTTCAGAGAGAAGTGCGGCCAATGTGACGATCTGGCTTTAAGTCGATTCGATAACAAATGACGAAAACGGACGGATTTCTCAGGTTTTTACTACATATGAACACTTTTCACATTCTCCCGTGCAACTCGGCTGCTAGTCCTCCTTTTGATGCAGAATCTTAAGGTCCTAGCTCATGTCCAAGGCACCAAAGCCAGCTAAAAAGTCAATAATCGAAACCTAAAACTTGAAGTGTACTACTTCTTACTGGCTATTATATCAACTTCGAAGCTTCATCTGTGTTCTACTATGGTGATTTTCTTGTCTCCGCATACCGCAGCACGCGACATAGCTTTGCAGACGATAAGTACAACCGTTTCAGAGAAAGGAGGGGCCAATTTGACGATCTGGCTTTAAGTCGATTCGATAACAAATGACGATAACGGACAGATTTCTCAGGTTTTTACTACATATGAACACTTTTCACATTCTCCCGTGCAGCTCGGCTGCTAGTCCTCCTTTCATGCAGAATCTTAAGGTCCTAGCTCATGTCCAAGGCACCAAAGCCAGCTAAAAAGTAAATAATCAGTACCTAAAACTTGAATTGTACTACTTCTTACTGGCTATTACATCAACTTAGAAGCTTCATCTGTGTTCTACTATGGTGCTTTTAGTGTCTCCGCATACCGCAGCATGCGACATAGCTTTGCAGACGATAAGTAGAACTGTGTCAGAGAGAAGAGCAGCCAAGTGACGATCTGGCTTTAAGTCGATTCGATAACAAATGACGAAAACGGACGGATTTTTCAGGTTTTTACTACATGTGAACACTTTTCACATTCTCCCGTGCAACTCGGCTGCTAGTCCTCCTTTCATGCAGAATCTTAAGGTCCTAGCTCATGTCCAAGGCACCAAAGCCAGCTAAGAAGTCAATAATCAATACATAAAACTTGAATTGTGCTACTTCTTACTGGCTATTACATCAACTTAGAAGCTTCATCTGTGTTCTACTATGGTGCTTTTACAGTCTCCGCATACCGCAGCACGCGACATAGCTTTGCAAACGATAAGTACAACCGTTTCAGAGAGAAGAGCGGCCAATGTGACGATCTGGCTTTAAGTCGATTCGATATCAAATGACGAAAACGGACGGATTTCTCAGGTTTTTACTACATATGAACACTTTTCACATTCTCCCGTGCAACTCGGCTGCTAGATCGCCTTTCATGCAGAATCTTAAGGTCCTAGCTCATGTCCAAGGCACCAAAGACAGCTAAAAAGTCAATAATCGATACCTAAAACTTGAATTGTGCTACTTCTTACTGGCTATTACATCAACTTAGAAGCTTCATCAGTGTTCTACTATGGCGCTTTTAGTGTCTCCGCATACCGCAGCACGCGACATAGCTTTGCAGACGATAAGTACAACCGTTTCAGAGGGAAGAGCGGCCATTTTGACGATCGGGCTTTAAGTCGATTCGATAACAAATGACGAAAACGGACGGATTTCTCAGGTTTTTACTACATATGAACACTTTTCACATTGTCCCGTGCAACTCGGCTGCTAGTCCTCCTTTCATGCAGAATCTTAATGTCCTAGCTCATGTCCAGATCACCAAAGCCAGCTAAAAAGTCAATAATCGATACCTAAAACTTGAATTGTACTACTTCTTACTGGCTATTACATCATCTTAGAAGCTTCATCTGTGTTCTACTATGGTGATTTTATTGTCTCCGCATACCGCAGCACGCGACATAGCTTTGCAGACGATAAGTACAACCGTTTCAGAGAGAAGAGCGGCCAATGTGACGATCGGGCTTTAAGTCGATTCGATAACAAATGACGAAAACGGACGTATTTCTCAGGTTTCTACTACATATGAACACATTTCACATTCTCCCGTGCAACTCGGCTGCTAGTCCTCCTTTAATGCAGAATCTTAAGGTCCTAGCTCATGTCCAAGGCACCAAAGCCAGCTAAAAAGTCAATAATCGATACCTAAAACTTGAATTGTACTACTTCTTACTGGCTATTACATCAACTTAGAAGCTTCATCTGTGTTCTACTATGGTGCTTTTAGTGTCTCCGCATACCGCAGCACGCGACATAGCTTTCCAGACGATAAGTACAACCGTTTCAGAGAGAGGAGCGGCCAATGTGACGTTCTGGCATTAAGTCGATTCGATAACAAATGACGAAAACGGACGGATTTCTCAGGTTTTTACTACATATGAACACTTTTCACATTCTCCCGTGCAACTCGGCTGCTAGTCCTCCTTTCATGCAGAATCTTAAGGTCCTAGGTCATGTCCAGATAACCAAAGCCAGCTAAAAAGTCAATAATCGATACCTAAAACTTGAATTGTACTACTTCTTACTGGCTATTACATCATCTTAGAAGCTTCATCTGTGTTCTACTATGGTGCTTTTAGTGTCTCCTCATACCGCAGCACGCGACATAGCTTTCCAGTACAACCGTTTCAGAGAGAAGAGCGGCCAATGGGACGATCTGGCTTTAAGTCGATTCGATAACAAATGACGAAAACGGACGGATTTCTCAGGTTTTTACTACATATGAACACTTTTCACATTCTCCCGTGCAACTCGGCTGCTAGTCCTCCTTTTGATGCAGAATCTTAAGGTCCTAGCTCATGTCCAAGGCACCAAATCCAGCTAAAAAGTCAATATTCGATACCTAAAACTTGAAGTGTACTACTTCTTACTGGCTATTATATCAACTTAGAAGCTTCATCTGTGTTCTACTATGGTGATTTTATTGACTCCGCATACCGCAGCACGCGACATAGCTTTGCAGACGATAAGTACAACCGTTTCAGAGAAAAGAGGGGCCAATTTGACGATCTGGCTTTAAGTCGATTCGACAACAAATGACGAAAACGGACGGATTTCTCAGGTTTTTACTACATATGAACACTTTTCACATTCTCCCGTGCAACTCGGCTGCTAGTCCTCCTTTTGATGCAGAATCTTAAGGTCCTAGCTCATGTCCAAGGCTCCAAAGCCAGCTAAAAAGTCAATAATCAATACCTAAAACTTGAAGTGTACTACTTCTTACTGGCTATTATATCAACTTAGAAGCTTCATCTGTGTTCTACTATGGTGATTTTATTGTCTCCGCATACCGCAGAACGCGACATAGCTTTGCAGACGATAAGTACAACCGTTTAGAGAGAAGAGCGGCCAATGTTACGATCGGGCTTTAAGTCGATTCGATAACAAATGACGAAAACGGACGGATTTCTCAGGTTACTACTACATATGAACACATTTCACATTCTCCCGTGCAACGCGGCTGCTAGTCCTCCTTTAATGCAGAATCTTAAGGTCCTAGCTCATGTCCAAGGCACGAAAGCCAGCTAAAAAGTCAATAATTGATACCTAAAACTTGAATTGTACTACTTCTTACTGGATATTACATCAACTTAGAAGCTTCATCTGTGTTCTACTATGGTGCTTTTAGTGTCTCCGCATACCGCAGCACGCGACATAGCTTTGAGGACGATAAGTACAACCGTTTCAGAGAGAGGAGCGGCCAATGTGACATTCTGGCATTAAGTCGATTCGATAACAAATGACGAAAACGGACGGATTTCTCAGGTTTTTACTACATATGAACACTTCTCACATTCTCCCGTGCAACTCGGCTGCTAGTCCTCCTTTCATGCAGAATCTTAAGGTCCTCGCTCATGTCCAGATCACCAAAGCCAGCTAAAAAGTCAATAATCGATACCTAAAACTTGAATTGTACTACTTCTTACTGGCTATTACATCAACTTAGAAGCTTCATCAGTGTTCTACTATGGTGCTTTTAGTGTCTCCGCATACCGCAGCACGCGACATAGCTTTGCAGACGATAAGTACAACCGTTTCAGAGGGAAGAGCGGCCATTTTGACGATCGGGCTTTAAGTCGATTCGATAACAAATGACGAAAACGGACGGATTTCTCAGGTTTTTACTACATATGAACACTTTTCACATTGTCCCGTGCAACTCGGCTGCTAGTCCTCCTTTCATGCAGAATCTTAATGTCCTAGCTCATGTCCAGATCACCAAAGCCAGCTAAAAAGTCAATAATCGATACCTAAAACTTGAATTGTACTACTTCTTACTGGCTATTACATCATCTTAGAAGCTTCATCTGTGTTCTACTATGGTGATTTTATTGTCTCCGCATACCGCAGCACGCGACATAGCTTTGCAGACGATAAGTACAACCGTTTCAGAGAGAAGAGCGGCCAATGTGACGATCGGGCTTTAAGTCGATTCGATAACAAATGACGAAAACGGACGTATTTCTCAGGTTTCTACTACATATGAACACATTTCACATTCTCCCGTGCAACTCGGCTGCTAGTCCTCCTTTAATGCAGAATCTTAAGGTCCTAGCTCATGTCCAAGGCACCAAAGCCAGCTAAAAAGTCAATAATCGATACCTAAAACTTGAATTGTACTACTTCTTACTGGCTATTACATCAACTTAGAAGCTTCATCTGTGTTCTACTATGGTGCTTTTAGTGTCTCCGCATACCGCAGCACGCGACATAGCTTTCCAGACGATAAGTACAACCGTTTCAGAGAGAGGAGCGGCCAATGTGACGTTCTGGCATTAAGTCGATTCGATAACAAATGACGAAAACGGACGGATTTCTCAGGTTTTTACTACATATGAACACTTTTCACATTCTCCCGTGCAACTCGGCTGCTAGTCCTCCTTTCATGCAGAATCTTAAGGTCCTAGCTCATGTCCAGATAACCAAAGCCAGCTAAAAAGTCAATAATCGATACCTAAAACTTGAATTGTACTACTTCTTACTGGCTATTACATCATCTTAGAAGCTTCATCTGTGTTCTACTATGGTGCTTTTAGTGTCTCCGCATACCGCAGCACGCGACATAGCTTTCCAGACGATAAGTACAACCGTTTCAGAGAGAGGAGCGGCCAATGTGACGTTCTGGCATTAAGTCGATTCGATAACAAATGACGAAAACGGACGGATTTCTCAGGTTTTTACTACATATGAACACTTTTCACATTCTCCCGTGCAACTCGGCTGCTAGTCCTCCTTTTGATGCAGAATCTGAAGGTCCTAGCTCATGTCCAAGGCACCAAAGCCAGCTAAAAAGTCAATAATCGATACCTAAAACTTGAAGTGTACTACTTCTTACTGGATATTTTATCAACTTAGAACCTTCATCTGTGTTCTACTATGGTGATTTTCTTGTCTCCGCATACCGCAGCACGCGATAAAGCTTTGCAGACGATAAGTACAACCGTTTCAGAGAAAGGGGGGGCCAATTTGACGATCTGGCTTTAAGTCGATTCGATAACAAATGACGATAACGGACGGATTTCTCAGGTTTTTACTACATATGAACACTTTTCACATTCTCCCGTGCAACTCGGCTGCTAGTCCTCCTTTCATGCAGAATCTTAAGGTCCTCGCTCATGTCCAGATCACCAAAGCCAGCTAAAAAGTCAATAATCGATACCTAAAACTTGAATTGTACTACTTCTTACTGGCTATTACATCAACTTAGAAGCTTCATCAGTGTTCTACTATGGTGCTTTTAGTGTCTCCGCATACCGCAGCACGCGACATAGCTTTGCAGACGATAAGTACAACCGTTTCAGAGGGAAGAGCGGCCATTTTGACGATCGGGCTTTAAGTCGATTCGATAACAAATGACGAAAACGGACGGATTTCTCAGGTTTTTACTACATATGAACACTTTTCACATTGTCCCGTGCAACTCGGCTGCTAGTCCTCCTTTCATGCAGAATCTTAATGTCCTAGCTCATGTCCAGATCACCAAAGCCAGCTAAAAAGTCAATAATCGATACCTAAAACTTGAATTGTACTACTTCTTACTGGCTATTACATCATCTTAGAAGCTTCATCTGTGTTCTACTATGGTGATTTTATTGTCTCCGCATACCGCAGCACGCGACATAGCTTTGCAGACGATAAGTTCAACCGTTTCAGAGAGAAGAGCGGCCAATGTGACGATCGGGCTTTAAGTCGATTCGATAACAAATGACGAAAACGGACGTATTTCTCTGGTTTCTACTACATATGAACACATTTCACATTCTCCCGTGCAACTCGGCTGCTAGTCCTCCTTTAATGCAGAATCTTAAGGTCCTAGCTCATGTCCAAGGCACCAAAGCCAGCTAAAAAGTCAATAATCGATACCTAAAACTTGAATTGTACTACTTCTTACTGGCTATTACATCAACTTAGAAGCTTCATCTGTGTTCTACTATGGTGCTTTTAGTGTCTCCGCATACCGCAGCACGCGACATAGCTTTCCAGACGATAAGTACAACCGTTTCAGAGAGAGGAGCGGCCAATGTGACGTTCTGGCATTAAGTCGATTCGATAACAAATGACGAAAACGGACGGATTTCTCAGGTTTTTACTACATATGAACACTTTTCACATTCTCCCGTGCAACTCGGCTGCTAGTCCTCCTTTCATGCAGAATCTTAAGGTCCTAGCTCATGTCCAGATAACCAAAGCCAGCTAAAAAGTCAATAATCGATACCTAAAACTTGAATTGTACTACTTCTTACTGGCTATTACATCATCTTAGAAGCTTCATCTGTGTTCTACTATGGTGCTTTTAGTGTCTCCGCATACCGCAGCACGCGACATAGCTTTCCAGTACAACCGTTTCAGAGAGAAGAGCGGCCAATGGGACGATCTGGCTTTAAGTCGATTCGATAACAAATGACGAAAACGGACGGATTTCTCAGGTTTTTACTACATATGAACACTTTTCACATTCTCCCGTGCAACTCGGCTGCTAGTCCTCCTTTTGATGCAGAATCTTAAGGTCCTAGCTCATGTCCAAGGCACCAAAGCCAGCTAAAAAGTCAATAATCAATACCTAAAACTTGAAGTGTACTACTTCTTACTGGCTATTATATCAACTTAGAAGCTTCATCTGTGTTCTACTGTGGTGATTTTATTGTCTCCGCATACCGCAGAACGCGACATAGCTTTGCAGACGATAAGTACAACCGTTTAGGGAGAAGAGCGGCCAATGTTACGATCGGGCTTTAAGTCGATTCGATAACAAATGACGAAAACGGACGGATTTCTCAGGTTACTACTACATATGAACTCATTTCACATTCTCCCGTGCAACGCGGCTGCTAGTCCTCCATTAATGCAGAATCTTAAGGTCCTAGCTCATGTCCAAGGCACGAAAGCCAGCTAAAAAGTCAATAATTGATACCTAAAACTAGAATTGTACTACTTCTTACTGGCTATTACATCAACTTAGAAGCTTCATCTGTGTTCTACTATGGTGCTTTTAGTGTCTCCGCATACCGCAGCACGCGACATAGCTTTGAGGACGATAAGTACAACCGTTTCAGAGAGAGGAGCGGCCAATGTGACGTTCTGGCATTAAGTCGATTCGATAACAAATGACGAAAACGGACGGATTTCTCAGGTTTTTACTACATATGAACACTTTTCACATTCTCCCGTGCAACTCGGCTGCTAGTCCTCCTTTCATGCAGAATCTTAAGGTCCTCGCTCATGTCCAGATCACCAAAGCCAGCTAAAAAGTCAATAATCGATACCTAAAACTTGAAGTGTACTACTTCTTACTGGCTATTATATCAACTTAGAAGCTTCATCTGTGTTCTACTATGGTGATTTTATTGTCTCCGCATACCGCAGCACGCGACATAGCTTTTCAGACGATAAGTACAACCGTTTCAGAGAAAAGAGGGGCCAATTTGACGATCTGGCTTTAAGTCGATTCGATAACAAATGACGAAAACGGACGGATTTCTCAGGTTTTTACTACATATGAACACTTTTCACATTCTCCCGTGCAACTCGGCTGCTAGTCCTCCTTTTGATGCAGAATCTTAAGGTCCTAGCTCATGTCCAAGGCACCAAAGCCAGCTAAAAAGTCAATAATCGATACCTAAAACTTGAAGTGTACTACTCCTTACTGGCTATTACATCATCTTAGAAGCTTCATCTGTGTTCTACTATGGTGATTTTATTGTCTCCGCATACCGCAGCACGCGACATAGCTTTGCAGACGATAAGTACAACCGTTTCAGAGAGAAGAGCGGCCAATGTTACGATCGGGCTTTAAGTCGATTCGATAACAAATGACGTAAACGGACGGATTTCTCAGGTTTCTACTACATATGAACACATTTCACATTCTCCCGTGCAACGCGGCAGCTAGTCCTCCTTTAATGCAGAATCTTAAGATCCTAGCTCATGTCCAAGGCACCAAAGCCAGCTAAAAAGTCAATAATTGATACCTAATACTTGAATTGTACTACTTCTTACTGGCTATTACATCAACTTAGAAGCTTCATCTGTGTTCTACTATGGTGCTTTTAGTGTCTCCGCATACCGCAGCACGAGACATAGCTTTGAGGACGATAAGTACAACCGTTTCAGAGAGAGGAGCGGCCAATGTGACGTTCTGGCATTAAGTCGATTCGATAACAAATGACGAAAACGGACGGATTTCTCAGGTTTTTACTACATATGAACACTTTTCACATTCTCCCGTGCAACTCGGCTGCTAGTCCTCCTTTCATGCAGAATCTTAAGGTCCTAGCTCATGTCCAGATCACCAAAGCCAGCTAAAAAGTCAATAATCGATACCTAAAACTTGAATTATACTACTTCTTACTGGCTATTACATTATCTTAGAAGCTTCATCTGTGTTCTACTATGGTGCTTTTAGTGTCTCCGCATACCGCAGCACGCGACATAGCTTTGCAGACGATAAGTACAACCGTTTCAGAGAAAGGAGGGGCCAATTTGACGATCTGGCTTTAAGTCGATTCGATAACAAATGACGATAACGGACAGATTTCTCAGGTTTTTACTACATATGAACACTTTTCACATTCTCCCGTGCAGCTCGGCTGCTAGTCCTCCTTTCATGCAGAATCTTAAGGTCCTAGCTCATGTCCAAGGCACCAAAGCCAGCTAAAAAGTAAATAATCAGTACCTAAAACTTGAATTGTACTACTTCTTACTGGCTATTACATCAACTTAGAAGCTTCATCTGTGTTCTACTATGGTGCTTTTAGTGTCTCCGCATACCGCAGCATGCGACATAGCTTTGCAGACGATAAGTAGAACCGTGTCAGAGAGAAGAGCAGCCAAGTGACGATCTGGCTTTAAGTCGATTCGATAACAAATGACGAAAACGGACGGATTTCTCAGGTTTTTACTACATGTGAACACTTTTCACATTCTCCCGTGCAACTCGGCTGCTAGTCCTCCTTTTGATGCAGAATCTTAAGGTCCTAGCTCATGTCCAAGGCACCAAAGCCAGCTAAAAAGTCAATAATCGAAACCTAAAACTTGAAGTGTACTACTTCTTACTGGCTATTATATCAACTTCGAAGCTTCATCTGTGTTCTACTATGGTGATTTTCTTGTCTCCGCATACCGCAGCACGCGACATAGCTTTGCAGACGATAAGTACAACCGTTTCAGAGAAAGGAGGGGCCAATTTGACGATCTGGCTTTAAGTCGATTCGATAACAAATGACGATAACGGACAGATTTCTCAGGTTTTTACTACATATGAACACTTTTCACATTCTCCCGTGCAGCTCGGCTGCTAGTCCTCCTTTCATGCAGAATCTTAAGGTCCTAGCTCATGTCCAAGGCACCAAAGCCAGCTAAAAAGTAAATAATCAGTACCTAAAACTTGAATTGTACTACTTCTTACTGGCTATTACATCAACTTAGAAGCTTCATCTGTGTTCTACTATGGTGCTTTTAGTGTCTCCGCATACCGCAGCATGCGACATAGCTTTGCAGACGATAAGTAGAACCGTGTCAGAGAGAAGAGCAGCCAAGTGACGATCTGGCTTTAAGTCGATTCGATAACAAATGACGAAAACGGACGGATTTCTCAGGTTTTTACTACATGTGAACACTTTTCACATTCTCCCGTGCAACTCGGCTGCTAGTCCTCCTTTCATGCAGAATCTTAAGGTCCTAGCTCATGTCCAAGGCACCAAAGCCAGCTAAGAAGTCAATAATCAATACATAAAACTTGAATTGTGCTACTTCTTACTGGCTATTACATCAACTTAGAAGCTTCATCTGTGTTCTACTATGGTGCTTTTACAGTCTCCGCATACCGCAGCACGCGACATAGCTTTGCAAACGATAAGTACAACCGTTTCAGAGAGAAGAGCGGCCAATGTGACGATCTGGCTTTAAGTCGATTCGATATCAAATGACGAAAACGGACGGATTTCTCAGGTTTTTACTACATATGAACACTTTTCACATTCTCCCGTGCAACTCGGCTGCTAGATCGCCTTTCATGCAGAATCTTAAGGTCCTAGCTCATGTCCAAGGCACCAAAGACAGCTAAAAAGTCAATAATCGATACCTAAAACTTGAATTGTGCTACTTCTTACTGGCTATTACATCAACTTAGAAGCTTCATCAGTGTTCTACTATGGTGCTTTTAGTGTCTCCGCATACCGCAGCACGCGACATAGCTTTGCAGACGATAAGTACAACCGTTTCAGAGGGAAGAGCGGCCATTTTGACGATCGGGCTTTAAGTCGATTCGATAACAAATGACGAAAACGGACGGATTTCTCAGGTTTTTACTACATATGAACACTTTTCACATTGTCCCGTGCAACTCGGCTGCTAGTCCTCCTTTCATGCAGAATCTTAATGTCCTAGCTCATGTCCAGATCACCAAAGCCAGCTAAAAAGTCAATAATCGATACCTAAAACTTGAATTGTACTACTTCTTACTGGCTATTACATCATCTTAGAAGCTTCATCTGTGTTCTACTATGGTGATTTTATTGTCTCCGCATACCGCAGCACGCGACATAGCTTTGCAGACGATAAGTACAACCGTTTCAGAGAGAAGAGCGGCCAATGTGACGATCGGGCTTTAAGTCGATTCGATAACAAATGACGAAAACGGACGTATTTCTCAGGTTTCTACTACATATGAACACATTTCACATTCTCCCGTGCAACTCGGCTGCTAGTCCTCCTTTAATGCAGAATCTTAAGGTCCTAGCTCATGTCCAAGGCACCAAAGCCAGCTAAAAAGTCAATAATCGATACCTAAAACTTGAATTGTACTACTTCTTACTGGCTATTACATCAACTTAGAAGCTTCATCTGTGTTCTACTATGGTGCTTTTAGTGTCTCCGCATACCGCAGCACGCGACATAGCTTTCCAGACGATAAGTACAACCGTTTCAGAGAGAGGAGCGGCCAATGTGACGTTCTGGCATTAAGTCGATTCGATAACAAATGACGAAAACGGACGGATTTCTCAGGTTTTTACTACATATGAACACTTTTCACATTCTCCCGTGCAACTCGGCTGCTAGTCCTCCTTTCATGCAGAATCTTAAGGTCCTAGCTCATGTCCAGATAACCAAAGCCAGCTAAAAAGTCAATAATCGATACCTAAAACTTGAATTGTACTACTTCTTACTGGCTATTACATCATCTTAGAAGCTTCATCTGTGTTCTACTATGGTGCTTTTAGTGTCTCCTCATACCGCAGCACGCGACATAGCTTTCCAGTACAACCGTTTCAGAGAGAAGAGCGGCCAATGGGACGATCTGGCTTTAAGTCGATTCGATAACAAATGACGAAAACGGATGGATTTCACAGGTTTTTACTACATATGAACACTTTTCACATTCTCCCGTGCAACTCGGCTGCTAGTCCTCCTTTTGATGCAGAATCTTAAGGTCCTAGCTCATGTCCAAGGCACCAAAGCCAGCTAAAAAGTCAATAATCGAAACCTAAAACTTGAAGTGTACTACTTCTTACTGGCTATTATATCAACTTCGAAGCTTCATCTGTGTTCTACTATGGTGATTTTCTTGTCTCCGCATACCGCAGCACGCGACATAGCTTTGCAGACGATAAGTACAACCGTTTCAGAGAAAGGAGGGGCCAATTTGACGATCTGGCTTTAAGTCGATTCGATAACAAATGACGATAACGGACAGATTTCTCAGGTTTTTACTACATATGAACACTTTTCACATTCTCCCGTGCAGCTCGGCTGCTAGTCCTCCTTTCATGCAGAATCTTAAGGTCCTAGCTCATGTCCAAGGCACCAAAGCCAGCTAAAAAGTAAATAATCAGTACCTAAAACTTGAATTGTACTACTTCTTACTGGCTATTACATCAACTTAGAAGCTTCATCTGTGTTCTACTATGGTGCTTTTAGTGTCTCCGCATACCGCAGCATGCGACATAGCTTTGCAGACGATAAGTAGAACCGTGTCAGAGAGAAGAGCAGCCAAGTGACGATCTGGCTTTAAGTCGATTCGATAACAAATGACGAAAACGGACGGATTTCTCAGGTTTTTACTACATGTGAACACTTTTCACATTCTCCCGTGCAACTCGGCTGCTAGTCCTCCTTTCATGCAGAATCTTAAGGTCCTAGCTCATGTCCAAGGCACCAAAGCCAGCTAAGAAGTCAATAATCAATACATAAAACTTGAATTGTGCTACTTCTTACTGGCTATTACATCAACTTAGAAGCTTCATCTGTGTTCTACTATGGTGCTTTTACAGTCTCCGCATACCGCAGCACGCGACATAGCTTTGCAAACGATAAGTACAACCGTTTCAGAGAGAAGAGCGGCCAATGTGACGATCTGGCTTTAAGTCGATTCGATATCAAATGACGAAAACGGACGGATTTCTCAGGTTTTTACTACATATGAACACTTTTCACATTCTCCCGTGCAACTCGGCTGCTAGATCGCCTTTCATGCAGAATCTTAAGGTCCTAGCTCATGTCCAAGGCACCAAAGACAGCTAAAAAGTCAATAATCGATACCTAAAACTTGAATTGTGCTACTTCTTACTGGCTATTACATCAACTTAGAAGCTTCATCAGTGTTCTACTATGGTGCTTTTAGTGTCTCCGCATACCGCAGCACGCGACATAGCTTTGCAGACGATAAGTACAACCGTTTCAGAGGGAAGAGCGGCCATTTTGACGATCGGGCTTTAAGTCGATTCGATAACAAATGACGAAAACGGACGGATTTCTCAGGTTTTTACTACATATGAACACTTTTCACATTGTCCCGTGCAACTCGGCTGCTAGTCCTCCTTTCATGCAGAATCTTAATGTCCTAGCTCATGTCCAGATCACCAAAGCCAGCTAAAAAGTCAATAATCGATACCTAAAACTTGAATTGTACTACTTTTTACTGGCTATTACATCATCTTAGAAGCTTCATCTGTGTTCTACTATGGTGATTTTATTGTCTCCGCATACCGCAGCACGCGACATAGCTTCGCAGACGATAAGTACAACCGTTTCAGAGAGAAGAGCGGCCAATGTGACGATCGGGCTTTAAGTCGATTCGATAACAAATGACGAAAACGGACGTATTTCTCAGGTTTCTACTACATATGAACACATTTCACATTCTCCCGTGCAACTCGGCTGCTAGTCCTCCTTTAATGCAGAATCTTAAGGTCCTAGCTCATGTCCAAGGCACCAAAGCCAGCTAAAAAGTCAATAATCGATACCTAAAACTTGAATTGTACTACTTCTTACTGGCTATTACATCAACTTAGAAGCTTCATCTGTGTTCTACTATGGTGCTTTTAGTGTCTCCTCATACCGCAGCACGCGACATAGCTTTCCAGTACAACCGTTTCAGAGGGAAGAGCGGCCAATGGGACGATCTGGCTTTAAGTCGATTCGATAACAAATGACGAAAACGGACGGATTTCTCAGGTTTTTACTACATATGAACACTTTTCACTTTCTCCCGTGCAACTCGGCTGCTAGTCCTCCTTTTGATGCAGAATCTTAAGGTCCTAGCTCATGTCCAAGGCACCAAAGCCAGCTAAAAAGTCAATATTCGATACCTAAAACTTGAAGTGTACTACTTCTTACTGGCTATTATATCAACTTAGAAGCTTCATCTGTGTTCTACTATGGTGATTTTATTGACTCCGCATACCGCAGCACGCGACATAGCTTTGCAGACGATAAGTACAACCGTTTCAGAGAAAAGAGGGGCCAATTTGACGATCTGGCTTTAAGTCGATTCGACAACAAATGACGAAAACGGACGGATTTCTCAGGTTTTTACTACATATGAACACTTTTCACATTCTCCCGTGCAACTCGGCTGCTAGTCCTCCTTTTGATGCAGAATCTTAAGGTCCTAGCTCATGTCCAAGGCTCCAAAGCCAGCTAAAAAGTCAATAATCAATACCTAAAACTTGAAGTGTACTACTTCTTACTGGCTATTATATCAACTTAGAAACTTCATCTGTGTTCTACTATGGTGATTTTATTGTCTCCGCATACCGCAGAACGCGACATAGCTTTGCAGACGATAAGTACAACCGTTTAGAGAGAAGAGCGGCCAATGTTACGATCGGGCTTTAAGTCGATTCGATAACAAATGACGAAAACGGACGGATTTCTCAGGTTACTACTACATATGAACACATTTCACATTTTCCCGTGCAACGCGGCTGCTAGTCCTCCTTTAATGCAGAATCTTAAGGTCCTAGCTCATGTCCAAGGCACGAAAGCCAGCTAAAAAGTCAATAATTGATACCTAAAACTTGAATTGTACTACTTCTTACTGGATATTACATCAACTTAGAAGCTTCATCTGTGTTCTACTATGGTGCTTTTAGTGTCTCCGCATACCGCAGCACGCGACATAGCTTTGAGGACGATAAGTACAACCGTTTCAGAGAGAGGAGCGGCCAATGTGACATTCTGGCATTAAGTCGATTCGATAACAAATGACGAAAACGGACGGATTTCTCAGGTTTTTACTACATATGAACACTTTTCACATTCTCCCGTGCAACTCGGCTGCTAGTCCTCCTTTCATGCAGAATCTTAAGGTCCTCGCTCATGTCCAGATCACCAAAGCCAGCTAAAAAGTCAATAATCGATACCTAAAACTTGAATTATACTACTTCTTACTGGCTATTACATCATCTTAGAAGCTTCATCTGTGTTCTACTATGGTGCTTTTAGTGTCTCCGCATACCGCAGCACGCGACATAGCTTTGCAGACGATAAGTACAACCGTTTCAGAGAGAAGAGAGGCCAATGTGACGATCTGGTTTTAAGTCGATTCGATAACAAATGACGAAAACGGACGGATTTCTCAGGTTTTTACTACATATGAACACTTTTCACATTCTCCCGTGCAACTCGGCTGCTAGTCCTCCTTTTGATGCAGAATCTGAAGGTCCTAGCTCATGTCCAAGGCACCAAAGCCAGCTAAAAAGTCAATAATCGATACCTAAAACTTGAAGTGTACTACTTCTTACTGGATATTTTATCAACTTAGAACCTTCATCTGTGTTCTACTATGGTGATTTTCTTGTCTCCGCATACCGCAGCACGCGATAAAGCTTTGCAGACGATAAGTACAACCGTTTCAGAGAAAGGAGGGGCCAATTTGACGATCTGGCTTTAAGTCGATTCGATAACAAATGACGATAACGGACGGATTTCTCAGGTTTTTACTACATATGAACACTTTTCACATTCTCCCGTGCAACTCGGCTGCTAGTCCTCCTTTCATGCAGAATCTTAAGGTCCTCGCTCATGTCCAGATCACCAAAGCCAGCTAAAAAGTCAATAATCGATACCTAAAACTTGAATTGCACTACTTCTTACTGGCTATTACATCAACTTAGAAGCTTCATCAGTGTTCTACTATGGTGATTTTATTGTCTCCGCATACCGCAGCACGCGACATAGCTTTGCAGACGATAAGTACAACCGTTTCAGAGAGAAGAGCGGCCAATGTGACGATCGGGCTTTAAGTCGATTCGATAACAAATGACGAAAACGGACGGATTTCTCAGGTTTTTACTACATATGAACACTTTTCACATTGTCCCGTGCAACTCGGCTGCTAGTCCTCCTTTCATGCAGAATCTTAATGTCCTAGCTCATGTCCAGATCACCAAAGCCAGCTAAAAAGTCAATAATCGATACCTAAAACTTGAATTGTACTACTTCTTACTGGCTATTACATCATCTTAGAAGCTTCATCTGTGTTCTACTATGGTGATTTTATTGTCTCCGCATACCGCAGCACGCGACATAGCTTTGCAGACGATAAGTACAACCGTTTCAGAGAGAAGAGCGGCCAATGTGACGATCGGGCTTTAAGTCGATTCGATAACAAATGACGAAAACGGACGTATTTCTCAGGTTTCTACTACATATGAACACATTTCACATTCTCCCGTGCAACTCGGCTGCTAGTCCTCCTTTAATGCAGAATCTTAAGGTCCTAGCTCATGTCCAAGGCACCAAAGCCAGCTAAAAAGTCAATAATCGATACCTAAAACTTGAATTGTACTACTTCTTACTGGCTATTACATCAACTTAGAAGCTTCATCTGTGTTCTACTATGGTGCTTTTAGTGTCTCCGCATACCGCAGCACGCGACATAGCTTTCCAGACGATAAGTACAACCGTTTCAGAGAGAGGAGCGGCCAATGTGACGTTCTGGCATTAAGTCGATTCGATAACAAATGACGAAAACGGACGGATTTCTCAGGTTTTTACTACATATGAACACTTTTCACATTCTCCCGTGCAACTCGGCTGCTAGTCCTCCTTTCATGCAGAATCTTAAGGTCCTAGCTCATGTCCAGATAACCAAAGCCAGCTAAAAAGTCAATAATCGATACCTAAAACTTGAATTGTACTACTTCTTACTGGCTATTACATCATCTTAGAAGCTTCATCTGTGTTCTACTATGGTGCTTTTAGTGTCTCCGCATACCGCAGCACGCGACATAGCTTTCCAGTACAAACGTTTCAGAGAGAAGAGCGGCCAATGGGACGATCTGGCTTTAAGTCGATTCGATAACAAATGACGAAAACGGACGGATTTCTCAGGTTTTTACTACATATGAACACTTTTCACATTCTCCCGTGCAACTCGGCTGCTAGTCCTCCTTTTGATGCAGAATCTTAAGGTCCTAGCTCATGTCCAAGGCACCAAAGCCAGCTAAAAAGTCAATAATCAATACCTAAAACTTGAAGTGTACTACTTCTTACTGGCTATTATATCAACTTAGAAGCTTCATCTGTGTTCTACTATGGTGATTTTATTGTCTCCGCATACCGCAGAACGCGACATAGCTTTGCAGACGATAAGTACAACCGTTTAGGGAGAAGAGCGGCCAATGTTACGATCGGGCTTTAAGTCGATTCGATAACAAATGACGAAAACGGACGGATTTCTCAGGTTACTACTACATATTAACACATTTCACATTCTCCCGTGCAACGCGGCTGCTAGTCCTCCATTAATGCAGAATCTTAAGGTCCTAGCTCATGTCCAAGGCACGAAAGCCAGCTAAAAAGTCAATAATTGATACCTAAAACTAGAATTGTACTACTTCTTACTGGCTATTACATCAACTTAGAAGCTTCATCTGTGTTCTACTATGGTGCTTTTAGTGTCTCCGCATACCGCAGCACGCGACATAGCTTTGAGGACGATAAGTACAACCGTTTCAGAGAGAGGAGCGGCCAATGTGACGTTCTGGCATTAAGTCGATTCGATAACAAATGACGAAAACGGACGGATTTCTCAGGTTTTTACTACATATGAACACTTTTCACATTCTCCCGTGCAACTCGGCTGCTAGTCCTCCTTTCATGCAGAATCTTAAGGTCCTCGCTCATGTCCAGATCACCAGAGCCAGCTAAAAAGTCAATAATCGATACCTAAAACTTGAATTTTACTACTTCTTACTGGCTATTACATCATCTTAGAAGCTTCATCTGTGTTCTACTATGGTGCTTTTAGTGTCTCCGCATACCGCAGCACGCGACATAGCTTTGTGGACGATAAGTACAACCGTTTCAGAGAGAGGAGCGGCCAATGTGACGATCTGGCTTTAAGTCGATTCGATAACAAATGACGAAAACGGACGGATTTCTCAGGTTTTTACTACATATGAACACTTTTCACATTCTCCCGTGCAACTCGGCTGCTAGTCCTCCTTTTGATGCAGAATCTTAAGGTCCTAGCTCATGTCCAAGGCACCAAAGCCAGCTAAAAAGTCAATAATCGATACCTAAAACTTGAAGTGTACTACTTCTTACTGGATATTTTATCAACTTAGAAGCTTCATCTGTGTTCTACTATGGTGATTTTCTTGTCTCCGCATACCGCAGCACGCGATAAAGCTTTGCAGACGATAAGTACAACCGTTTCAGAGAAAGGAGGGGCCAATTTGACGATCTGGCTTTAAGTCGATTCGATAACAAATGACGATAACGGACGGATTTCTCAGGTTTTTACTACATATGAACACTTTTCACATTCTCCCGTGCAACTCGGCTGCTAGTCCTCCTTTCATGCAGAATCTTAAGGTCCTCGCTCATGTCCAGATCACCAAAGCCAGCTAAAAAGTCAATAATCGATACCTAAAACTTGAGTTGCACTACTTCTTACTGGCTATTACATCAACTTAGAAGCTTCATCAGTGTTCTACTATGGTGCTTTTAGTGTCTCCGCATACCGCAGCACGCGACATAGCTTTGCAGACGATAAGTACAACCGTTTCAGAGGGAAGAGCGGCCATTTTGACGATCGGGCTTTAAGTCGATTCGATAACAAATGACGAAAACGGACGGATTTCTCAGGTTTTTACTACATATGAACACTTTTCACATTGTCCCGTGCAACTCGGCTGCTAGTCCTCCTTTCATGCAGAATCTTAATGTCCTAGCTCATGTCCAGATCACCAAAGCCAGCTAAAAAGTCAATATCGATACCTAAAACTTGAATTGTACTACTTCTTACTGGCTATTACATCATCTTAGAAGCTTCATCTGTGTTCTACTATGGTGATTTTATTGTCTCCGCATACCGCAGAACGCGACATAGCTTTGCAGACGATAAGTACAACCGTTTAGGGAGAAGAGCGGCCAATGTTACGATCGGGCTTTAAGTCGATTCGATAACAAATGACGAAAACGGACGGATTTCTCAGGTTACTACTACATATTAACACATTTCACATTCTCCCGTGCAACGCGGCTGCTAGTCCTCCATTAATGCAGAATCTTAAGGTGCTAGCTCATGTCCAAGGCACGAAAGCCAGCTAAAAAGTCAATAATTGATACCTAAAACTAGAATTGTACTACTTCTTACTGGCTATTACATCAACTTAGAAGCTTCATCTGTGTTCTACTATGGTGCTTTTAGTGTCTCCGCATACCGCAGCACGCGACATAGCTTTGAGGACGATAAGTACAACCGTTTCAGAGAGAGGAGCGGCCAATGTGACGTTCTGGCATTAAGTCGATTCGATAACAAATGACGAAAACGGACGGATTTCTCAGGTTTTTACTACATATGAACACTTTTCACATTCTCCCGTGCAACTCGGCTGCTAGTCCTCCTTTCATGCAGAATCTTAAGGTCCTAGCTCATGTCCAGATAACCAAAGCCAGCTAAAAAGTCAATAATCGATACCTAAAACTTGAATTGTACTACTTCTTACTGGCTATTACATCATCTTAGAAGCTTCATCTGTGTTCTACTATGGTGCTTTTAGTGTCTCCGCATACCGCAGCACGCGACATAGCTTTCCAGTACAACCGTTTCAGAGAGAAGAGCGGCCAATGGGACGATCTGGCTTTAAGTCGATTCGATAACAAATGACGAAAACGGACGGATTTCTCAGGTTTTTACTACATATGAACACTTTTCACATTCTCCCGTGCAACTCGGCTGCTAGTCCTCCTTTTGATGCAGAATCTTAAGGTCCTAGCTCATGTCCAAGGCACCAAAGCCAGCTAAAAAGTCAATAATCAATACCTAAAACTTGAAGTGTACTACTTCTTACTGGCTATTATATCAACTTAGAAGCTTCATCTGTGTTCTACTATGGTGATTTTATGGTCTCCGCATACCGCAGAACGCGACATAGCTTTGCAGACGATAAGTACAACCGTTTAGGGAGAAGAGCGGCCAATGTTACGATCGGGCTTTAAGTCGATTCGATAACAAATGACGAAAACGGACGGATTTCTCAGGTTACTACTACATATTAACACATTTCACATTCTCCCGTGCAACGCGGCTGCTAGTCCTCCATTAATGCAGAATCTTAAGGTCCTAGCTCATGTCCAAGGCACGAAAGCCAGCTAAAAAGTCAATAATTGATACCTAAAACTAGAATTGTACTACTTCTTACTGGCTATTACATCAACTTAGAAGCTTCATCTGTGTTCTACTATGGTGCTTTTAGTGTCTCCGCATACCGCAGCACGCGACATAGCTTTGAGGACGATAAGTACAACCGTTTCAGAGAGAGGAGCGGCCAATGTGACGTTCTGGCATTAAGTCGATTCGATAACAAATGACGAAAACGGACGGATTTCTCAGGTTTTTACTACATATGAACACTTTTCACATTCTCCCGTGCAACTCGGCTGCTAGTCCTCCTTTCATGCAGAATCTTAAGGTCCTCGCTCATGTCCAGATCACCAAAGCCAGCTAAAAAGTCAATAATCGATACCTAAAACTTGAATTATACTACTTCTTACTGGCTATTACATCATCTTAGAAGCTTCATCTGTGTTCTACTATGGTGCTTTTAGTGTCTCCGCATACCGCAGCACGCGACATAGCTTTGTGGACGATAAGTACAACCGTTTCAGAGAGAGGAGCGGCCAATGTGACGTTCTGGCATTAAGTCGATTCGATAACAAATGACGAAAACGGACGGATTTCTCAGGTTTTTACTACATATGAACACTTTTCACATTCTCCCGTGCAACTCGGCTGCTAGTCCTCCTTTTGATGTAGAATCTTAAGGTCCTAGCTCATGTCCAAGGCACCAAAGCCAGCTAAAAAGTCAATAATCGATACCTAAAACTTGAAGTGTACTACTTCTTACTGGCTATTATATCAACTTAGAAGCTTCATCTGTGTTCTACTATGGTGATTTTCTTGTCTCCGCATACCGCAGCACGCGACAAAGCTTTGCAGACGATAAGTACAACCGTTTCAGAGAAAGGAGGGGCCAATTTGACGATCTGGCTTTAAGTCGATTCGATAACAAATGACGATAACGGACAGATTTTTCAGGTTTTTACTACATATGAACACTTTTCACATTCTCCCGTGCAGCTCGGCTGCTAGTCCTCCTTTCATGCAGAATCTTAAGGTCCTAGCTCATGTCCAAGGCACCAAAGCCAGCTAAAAAGTAAATAATCAGTACCTAAAACTTGAATTGTACTACTTCTTACTGGCTATTACATCAACTTAGAAGCTTCATCTGTGTTCTACTATGGTGCTTTTAGTGTCTCCGCATACCGCAGCATGCGACATAGCTTTGCAGACGATAAGTAGAACCGTTTCAGAGAGAAGAGCAGCCAAGTGACGATCTGGCTGTAAGTCGATTCGATAACAAATGACGAAAACGGACGGATTTCTCAGGTTTTTACTACATATAAACACTTTTCACATTCTCCCGTGCAACTCGGCTGCTAGTCCTCCTTTCATGCAGAATCTTAAGGTCCTAGCACATGTCCAAGGCACCAAAGCCAGCTAAGAAGTCAATAATCAATATAGAAAACTTGAATTGTACTACTTCTTACTGGCTATTACATCAACTTAGAAGCTTCATCTGTGTTCTACTATGGTGCTTTTACAGTCTCCGCATACCGCAGCACGCGACATAGCTTTGCTGACGATAAGTACAACCGTTTCAGAGAGAAGAGCGGCCAATGTGACGATCTGGCTTTAAGTCGATTCGATATCAAATGACGAAAACGGACGGATTTCTCAGGTTTTTACTACATATGAACGCTTTTCACATTCTCCCGTGCAACTCGGCTGCTAGATCGCCTTTCATGCAGAATCTTAAGGTCCTAGCTCATGTCCAAGGCACCAAAGACAGCTAAAAAGTCAATAATCGATACCTAAAACTTGAATTGTACTACTTCTTACTGGCTATTACATCAACTTAGAAGCTTCATCAGTGTTCTACTATGGTGCTTTTAGTGTCTCCGCATACCGCAGCACGCGACATAGCTTTGCAGACGATAAGTACAACCGTTTCAGAGAGAAGAGCGGCCATTTTGACGATCGGGCTTTAAGTTGATTCGATAACAAATGACGAAAACGGACGGATTTCTCAGGTTTTTACTACATATGAACACTTTTCACATTGTCCCGTGCAACTCGGCTGCTAGTCCTCCTTTCATGCAGAATCTTAATGTCCTAGCTCATGTCCAAGGCACCAAAGCCAGCTAAAAAGTCAATAATCACTACCTAAAACTTGAATTGTACTACTTCTTACTGGCTATTACATCAACTTAGAAGCTTCATCTGTGTTCTACTATGGTGCTTTTAGTGTCTCCGCATACCGAAGCACGAGACATAGCTTTGCAGACGATAAGTACAACCGTTTCAGAGAGAAGAGCGGCCAATGTGACGATCTGGCTTTAAATCGATTCGATAACAAATGACGAAAACGGACGGATTTCTCAGGTTTTTACAACATATGAACACTTTTCACATTCTCCCGTGCAACTCGGCTGCTAGTCCTCCTTTCATGCAGATTCTTAAGGTCCTAGCTCATTTCCAAGGCACCAAAGACAGCTAAAAAGTCAATAATCAATACCTAAAAATTGAATTGTACTAATTCTTACTGGCTATCACATCAACTTAGAAGCTTCATCTGTGTTCTATTGTGGTGGTTTTAGTGTCTCCACATACCGCAGCATACGACATAGCTTTGCAGACGATAAGTACAACCGTTTCAGAGAGAAGAGCGGCCAATGTGACGATCGGGCTTTAAGTCGATTCGATAACAAATGACGAAAAGGGACGGATTTCTCAGGATTTTACTACATATGAACACATTTCACATTCTCCCGTGCAACGCGGCTGCTAGTCCTCCTTTCATGCAGAATCTTAAGGTCCTAGCTCATGTCCAAGGCACCAAAGCCAGCTAAAAAGTCAATAATCGATACCTAAAACTTGAATTGTACTACTTCTTACTGGCTATTACATCAACTTAGAAGCTTCATCTGTGTTCTACTATGGTGCATTTAGTGTCTCCGCACACCGCAGCACGCGACATAGCTTTGCAGACGATATGTACAACCGTTTCAGAGAGAAGAGCGGCCAATGTGACGATCTGGCTTTAAGTCGATTCGATAACAAATGACGATAACGGACGGATTTCTCAGGTTTTTACTACATATGAACACTTTTCACATTCTCCCGTGCAACTCGGCTGCTAGTCCTCCTTTCATGCAGAATCTTAAGGTCCTCGCTCATGTCCAGATCACCAAAGCCAGCTAAAAAGTCAATAATCGATACCTAAAACTTGAATTGCACTACTTCTTACTGGCTATTACATCAACTTAGAAGCTTCATCAGTGTTCTACTATGGTGCTTTTAGTGTCTCCGCATACCGCAGCACGCGACATAGCTTTGCAGACGATAAGTACAACCGTTTCAGAGGGAAGAGCGGCCATTTTGACGATCGGGCTTTAAGTCGATTCGATAACAAATGACGAAAACGGACGGATTTCTCAGGTTTTTACTACATATGAACACTTTTCACATTGTCCCGTGCAACTCGGCTGCTAGTCCTCCTTTCATGCAGAATCTTAATGTCCTAGCTCATGTCCAGATCACCAAAGCCAGCTAAAAAGTCAATATCGATACCTAAAACTTGAATTGTACTACTTCTTACTGGCTATTACATCATCTTAGAAGCTTCATCTGTGTTCTACTATGGTGATTTTATTGTCTCCGCATACCGCAGAACGCGACATAGCTTTGCAGACGATAAGTACAACCGTTTAGGGAGAAGAGCGGCCAATGTTACGATCGGGCTTTAAGTCGATTCGATAACAAATGACGAAAACGGACGGATTTCTCAGGTTACTACTACATATTAACACATTTCACATTCTCCCGTGCAACGCGGCTGCTAGTCCTCCATTAATGCAGAATCTTAAGGTCCTAGCTCATGTCCAAGGCACGAAAGCCAGCTAAAAAGTCAATAATTGATACCTAAAACTAGAATTGTACTACTTCTTACTGGCTATTACATCAACTTAGAAGCTTCATCTGTGTTCTACTATGGTGCTTTTAGTGTCTCCGCATACCGCAGCACGCGACATAGCTTTGAGGACGATAAGTACAACCGTTTCAGAGAGAGGAGCGGCCAATGTGACGTTCTGGCATTAAGTCGATTCGATAACAAATGACGAAAACGGACGGATTTCTCAGGTTTTTACTACATATGAACACTTTTCACATTCTCCCGTGCAACTCGGCTGCTAGTCCTCCTTTCATGCAGAATCTTAAGGTCCTAGCTCATGTCCAGATAACCAAAGCCAGCTAAAAAGTCAATAATCGATACCTAAAACTTGAATTGTACTACTTCTTACTGGCTATTACATCATCTTAGAAGCTTCATCTGTGTTCTACTATGGTGCTTTTAGTGTCTCCGCATACCGCAGCACGCGACATAGCTTTCCAGTACAACCGTTTCAGAGAGAAGAGCGGCCAATGGGACGATCTGGCTTTAAGTCGATTCGATAACAAATGACGAAAACGGACGGATTTCTCAGGTTTTTACTACATATGAACACTTTTCACATTCTCCCGTGCAACTCGGCTGCTAGTCCTCCTTTTGATGCAGAATCTTAAGGTCCTAGCTCATGTCCAAGGCACCAAAGCCAGCTAAAAAGTCAATAATCAATACCTAAAACTTGAAGTGTACTACTTCTTACTGGCTATTATATCAACTTAGAAGCTTCATCTGTGTTCTACTATGGTGATTTTATTGTCTCCGCATACCGCAGAACGCGACATAGCTTTGCAGACGATAAGTACAAGCGTTTAGGGAGAAGAGCGGCCAATGTTACGATCGGGCTTTAAGTCGATTCGATAACAAATGACGAAAACGGACGGATTTCTCAGGTTACTACTACATATTAACACATTTCACATTCTCCCGTGCAACGCGGCTGCTAGTCCTCCATTAATGCAGAATCTTAAGGTCCTAGCTCATGTCCAAGGCACGAAAGCCAGCTAAAAAGTCAATAATTGATACCTAAAACTAGAATTGTACTACTTCTTACTGGCTATTACATCAACTTAGAAGCTTCATCTGTGTTCTACTATGGTGCTTTTAGTGTCTCCGCATACCGCAGCACGCGACATAGCTTTGAGGACGATAAGTACAACCGTTTCAGAGAGAGGAGCGGCCAATGTGACGTTCTGGCATTAAGTCGATTCGATAACAAATGACGAAAACGGACGGATTTCTCAGGTTTTTACTACATATGAACACTTTTCACATTCTCCCGTGCAACTCGGCTGCTAGTCCTCCTTTCATGCAGAATCTTAAGGTCCTCGCTCATGTCCAGATCACCAAAGCCAGCTAAAAAGTCAATAATCGATACCTAAAACTTGAATTATACTACTTCTTACTGGCTATTACATCATCTTAGAAGCTTCATCTGTGTTCTACTATGGTGCTTTTAGTGTCTCCGCATACCGCAGCACGCGACATAGCTTTGTGGACGATAAGTACAACCGTTTCAGAGAGAGGAGCGGCCAATGTGACGTTCTGGCATTAAGTCGATTCGATAACAAATGACGAAAACGGACGGATTTCTCAGGTTTTTACTACATATGAACACTTTTCACATTCTCCCGTGCAACTCGGCTGCTAGTCCTCCTTTTGATGTAGAATCTTAAGGTCCTAGCTCATGTCCAAGGCACCAAAGCCAGCTAAAAAGTCAATAATCGATACCTAAAACTTGAAGTGTACTACTTCTTACTGGCTATTATATCAACTTAGAAGCTTCATCTGTGTTCTACTATGGTGATTTTCTTGTCTCCGCATACCGCAGCACGCGACAAAGCTTTGCAGACGATAAGTACAACCGTTTCAGAGAAAGGAGGGGCCAATTTGACGATCTGGCTTTAAGTCGATTCGATAACAAATGACGATAACGGACAGATTTTTCAGGTTTTTACTACATATGAACACTTTTCACATTCTCCCGTGCAGCTCGGCTGCTAGTCCTCCTTTCATGCAGAATCTTAAGGTCCTAGCTCATGTCCAAGGCACCAAAGCCAGCTAAAAAGTAAATAATCAGTACCTAAAACTTGAATTGTACTACTTCTTACTGGCTATTACATCAACTTAGAAGCTTCATCTGTGTTCTACTATGGTGCTTTTAGTGTCTCCGCATACCGCAGCATGCGACATAGCTTTGCAGACGATAAGTAGAACCGTTTCAGAGAGAAGAGCAGCCAAGTGACGATCTGGCTTTAAGTCGATTCGATAACAAATGACGAAAACGGACGGATTTCTCAGGTTTTTACTACATATAAACACTTTTCACATTCTCCCGTGCAACTCGGCTGCTAGTCCTCCTTTCATGCAGAATCTTAAGGTCCTAGCACATGTCCAAGGCACCAAAGCCAGCTAAGAAGTCAATAATCAATATAGAAAACTTGAATTGTACTACTTCTTACTGGCTATTACATCAACTTAGAAGCTTCATCTGTGTTCTACTATGGTGCTTTTACAGTCTCCGCATACCGCAGCACGCGACATAGCTTTGCTGACGATAAGTACAACCGTTTCAGAGAGAAGAGCGGCCAATGTGACGATCTGGCTTTAAGTCGATTCGATATCAAATGACGAAAACGGACGGATTTCTCAGGTTTTTACTACATATGAACGCTTTTCACATTCTCCCGTGCAACTCGGCTGCTAGATCGCCTTTCATGCAGAATCTTAAGGTCCTAGCTCATGTCCAAGGCACCAAAGACAGCTAAAAAGTCAATAATCGATACCTAAAACTTGAATTGTACTACTTCTTACTGGCTATTACATCAACTTAGAAGCTTCATCAGTGTTCTACTATGGTGCTTTTAGTGTCTCCGCATACCGCAGCACGCGACATAGCTTTGCAGACGATAAGTACAACCGTTTCAGAGAGAAGAGCGGCCATTTTGACGATCGGGCTTTAAGTTGATTCGATAACAAATGACGAAAACGGACGGATTTCTCAGGTTTTTACTACATATGAACACTTTTCACATTGTCCCGTGCAACTCGGCTGCTAGTCCTCCTTTCATGCAGAATCTTAATGTCCTAGCTCATGTCCAAGGCACCAAAGCCAGCTAAAAAGTCAATAATCACTACCTAAAACTTGAATTGTACTACTTCTTACTGGCTATTACATCAACTTAGAAGCTTCATCTGTGTTCTACTATGGTGCTTTTAGTGTCTCCGCATACCGAAGCACGAGACATAGCTTTGCAGACGATAAGTACAACCGTTTCAGAGAGAAGAGCGGCCAATGTGACGATCTGGCTTTAAATCGATTCGATAACAAATGACGAAAACGGACGGATTTCTCAGGTTTTTACAACATATGAACACTTTTCACATTCTCCCGTGCAACTCGGCTGCTAGTCCTCCTTTCATGCAGATTCTTAAGGTCCTAGCTCATTTCCAAGGCACCAAAGACAGCTAGAAAGTCAATAATCAATACCTAAAAATTGAATTGTACTAATTCTTACTGGCTATCACATCAACTTAGAAGCTTCATCTGTGTTCTATTGTGGTGGTTTTAGTGTCTCCACATACCGCAGCATACGACATAGCTTTGCAGACGATAAGTACAACCGTTTCAGAGAGAAGAGCGGCCAATGTGACGATCGGGCTTTAAGTCGATTCGATAACAAATGACGAAAAGGGACGGATTTCTCAGGTTTTTACTACATATGAACACATTTCACATTCTCCCGTGCAACGCGGCTGCTAGTCCTCCTTTCATGCAGAATCTTAAGGTCCTAGCTCATGTCCAAGGCACCAAAGCCAGCTAAAAAGTCAATAATCGATACCTAAAACTTGAATTGTACTACTTCTTACTGGTTATTACATCAACTTAGAAGCTTCATCTGTGTTCTACTATGGTGCATTTAGTGTCTCCGCACACCGCAGCACGCGACATAGCTTTGCAGACGATATGTACAACCGTTTCAGAGAGAAGAGCGGCCAATGTGACGATCTGGCTTTAAGTCGATTCGATAACAAATGACGAAAACGGACGGATTTCTCAGGTTTTTACTACATACGAACATTTTTCACATTCTCCCGTGTAACTCGGCTGCTAGTCCTCCTTTCATGCAGAAACTTAAGGTCCTAGCTCATGTCCAAGGCACCAAAGTAAGCTAAAAAGTAAATAATCAGTTCCTAAAACTTGAATTGTACTACTTCTTACTGGCTATTACATCAACTTACAAGCTTCATCTGTGTTCTACTATGGTGCTTTTAGTGTCTCCGCATACCGCAGCACGAGACATAGCTTTGCAGACGATAAGTACAACCGCTTCAGGGATAAGATCGGCCAAGTGACGATCTGGCTTTAAGTCGATTCGATAACAAATGACGAAAACTGAAGGATTTCTCAAGTTTTTACTACATATGAACACGTTTCACATTCTCCCGTGCAACTCGGCTGCTAGTCCTCCTTTCATGGAGAATCTTAAGGACCTAGATCATGTCCAAGGCACCAAAGCCAGCTAAACAGTCAATAATCGAAACATAAAACTTGAATTGTACTACTTCTTACTGGCTATTATATCAACTTAGAAGCTTCATCTGTGTTCTACTATGGTGCTTTTAGAGTCTCCGCGTACCGCAGCACGCGAAATAGCTTTGCAGACGATAAGTACAACCGTTTCAAAGAGAAGAGCGGCCAATGTTACGATCTGGCTTTAAGTCGATTCGATAACAAATGACGAAAACGGACGGATTTTTCAGGTTTTTACTACATATGAACACTTTTCACATTGTCCCGTGCAACTCGGCTGCTAGTCCTCCTTTCATGCAGAATCTTAATGTCCTAGCTCATGTCCAGATCACCAAAGCCAGCTAAAAAGTCAATAATCGATACCTAAAACTTGAATTGTACTACTTCTTACTGGCTATTACATCATCTTAGAAGCTTCATCTGTGTTCTACTATGGTGATTTTATTGTCTCCGCATACCGCAGCACGCGACATAGCTTTGCAGACGATAAGTACAACCGTTTCAGAGAGAAGAGCGGCCAATGTGACGATCGGGCTTTAAGTCGATTCGATAACAAATGACGAAAACGGGCGTATTTCTCAGGTTTCTACTACATATGAACACATTTCACATTCTCCCGTGCAACTCGGCTGCTAGTCCTCCTTTAATGCAGAATCTTAAGGTCCTAGCTCATGTCCAAGGCACCAAAGCCAGCTAAAAAGTCAATAATCGATACCTAAAACTTGAATTGTACTACTTCTTACTGGCTATTACATCAACTTAGAAGCTTCATCTGTGTTCTACTATGGTGCTTTTAGTGTCTCCGCATACCGCAGCACGCGACATAGCTTTCCAGACGATAAGTACAACCGTTTCAGAGAGAGGAGCGGCCAATGTGACGTTCTGGCATTAAGTCGAATCGATAACAAATGACAAAAACGGACGGATTTCTCAGGTTTTTACTACATATGAACACTTTTCACATTCTCCCGTGCAACTCGGCTGCTAGTCCTCCTTTCATGCAGAATCTTAAGGTCCTAGCTCATGTCCAGATAACCAAAGCCAGCTAAAAAGTCAATAATCGATACCTAAAACTTGAATTGTACTACTTCTTACTGGCTATTACATCATCTTAGAAGCTTCATCTGTGTTCTACTATGGTGCTTTTAGTGCCTCCGCATACCGCAGCACGCGACATAGCTTTCCAGTACAACCGTTTCAGAGAGAAGAGCGGCCAATGGGACGATCTGGCTTTAAGTCGATTCGATAACAAATGACGAAAACGGACGGATTTCTCAGGTTTTTACTACATATGAACACTTTTCACATTCTCCCGTGCAACTCGGCTGCTAGTCCTCCTTTTGATGCAGAATCTTAAGATCCTAGCTCATGTCCAAGGCACCAAAGCCAGCTAAAAAGTCAATAATCAATACCTAAAACTTGAAGTGTACTACTTCTTACTGGCTATTATATCAACTTAGAAGCTTCATCTGTGTTCTACTATGGTGATTTTATTGTCTCCGCATACCGCAGAACGCGACATAGCTTTGCAGACGATAAGTACAACCGTTTAGGGAGAAGAGCGGCCAATGTTACGATCGGGCTTTAAGTCGATTCGATAACAAATGACGAAAACGGACGGATTTCTCAGGTTACTACTACATATGAACACATTTCACATTCTCCCGTGCAACGCGGCTGCTAGTCCTCCATTAATGCAGAATCTTAAGGTCCTAGCTCATGTCCAAGGCACGAAAGCCAGCTAAAAAGTCAATAATTGATACCTAAAACTAGAATTGTACTACTTCTTACTGGCTATTACATCAACTTAGAAGCTTCATCTGTGTTCTACTATGGTGCTTTTAGTGTCTCCGCATACCGCAGCACGCGACATAGCTTTGAGGACGATAAGTACAACCGTTTCAGAGAGAGGAGCGGCCAATGTGACGTTCTGGCATTAAGTCGATTCGATAACAAATGACGAAAACGGACGGATTTCTCAGGTTTTTACTACATATGAACACTTTTCACATTCTCCCGTGCAACTCGGCTGCTAGTCCTCCTTTCATGCAGAATCTTAAGGTCCTCGCTCATGTCCAGATCACCAAAGCCAGCTAAAAAGTCAATAATCGATACCTAAAACTTGAATTATACTACTTCTTACTGGCTATTACATCATCTTAGAAGCTTCATCTGTGTTCTACTATGGTGCTTTTAGTGTCTCCGCATACCGCAGCACGCGACATAGCTTTGAGGACGATAAGTACAACCGTTTCAGAGAGAGGAGCGGCCAATGTGACGTTCTGGCATTAAGTCGATTCGATAACAAATGACGAAAACGGACGGATTTCTCAGGTTTTTACTACATATGAACACTTTTCACATTCTCCCGTGCAACTCGGCTGCTAGTCCTCCTTTCATGCAGAATCTTAAGGTCCTAGCTCATGTCCAAGGCACCAAAGCCAGCTAAAAAGTAAATAATCAGTACCTAAAACTTGAATTGTACTACTTCTTACTGGCTATTACATCAACTTAGAAGCTTCATCTGTGTTCTACTATGGTGCTTTTAGTGTCTCCGCATACCGCAGCATGCGACATAGCTTTGCAGACGATAAGTAGAACCGTTTCAGAGAGAAGAGCAGCCAAGTGACGATCTGGCTTTAAGTCGATTCGATAACAAATGACGAAAACGGACGGATTTCTCAGGTTTTTACTACATATAAACACTTTTCACATTCTCCCGTGCAACTCGGCTGCTAGTCCTCCTTTCATGCAGAATCTTAAGGTCCTAGCTCATGTCCAAGGCACCAAAGCCAGCTAAGAAGTCAATAATCAATATAGAAAACTTGAATTGTACTACTTCTTACTGGCTATTACATCAACTTAGAAGCTTCATCTGTGTTCTACTATGGTGCGTTTACAGTCTCCGCATACCGCAGCACGCGACATAGCTTTGCTGACGATAAGTACAACCGTTTCAGAGAGAAGAGCGGCCAATGTGACGATCTGGCTTTAAGTCGATTCGATATCAAATGACGAAAACGGACGGATTTCTCAGGTTTTTACTACATATGAACGCTTTTCACATTCTCCCGTGCAACTCGGCTGCTAGATCGCCTTTCATGCAGAATCTTAAGGTCCTAGCTCATGTCCAAGGCACCAAAGACAGCTAAAAAGTCAATAATCGATACCTAAAACTTGAATTGTACTACTTCTTACTGGCTATTACATCAACTTAGAAGCTTCATCAGTGTTCTACTATGGTGCTTTTAGTGTCTCCGCATACCGCAGCACGCGACATAGCTTTGCAGACGATAAGTACAACCGTTTCAGAGAGAAGAGCGGCCATTTTGACGATCGGGCTTTAAGTTGATTCGATAACAAATGACGAAAACCGACCGATTTCTCAGGTTTTTACTACATATGAACACTTTTCACATTGTCCCGTGCAACTCGGCTGCTAGTCCTCCTTTCATGCAGAATCTTAATGTCCTAGCTCATGTCCAAGGCACCAAAGCCAGCTAAAAAGTCAATAATCACTACCTAAAACTTGAATTGTACTACTTCTTACTGGCTATTACATCAACTTAGAAGCTTCATCTGTGTTCTACTATGGTGCTTTTAGTGTCTCCGCATACCGAAGCACGAGACATAGCTTTGCAGACGATAAGTACAACCGTTTCAGAGAGAAGAGCGGCCAATGTGACGATCTGGCTTTAAATCGATTCGATAACAAATGACGAAAACGGACGGATTTCTCAGGTTTTTACAACATATGAACACTTTTCACATTCTCCCGTGCAACTCGGCTGCTAGTCCTCCTTTCATGCAGATTCTTAAGGGCCTAGCTCATTTCCAAGGCACCAAAGACAGCTAAAAAGTCAATAATCAATACCTAAAAATTGAATTGTACTAATTCTTACTGGCTATCACATCAACTTAGAAGCTTCATCTGTGTTCTATTGTGGTGGTTTTAGTGTCTCCACATACCGCAGCATACGACATAGCTTTGCAGACGATAAGTACAACCGTTTCAGAGAGAAGAGCGGCCAATGTGACGATCGGGCTTTAGGTCGATTCGATAACAAATGACGAAAAGGGACGGATTTCTCAGGTTTTTACTACATATGAACACATTTCACATTCTCCCGTGCAACGCGGCTGCTAGTCCTCCTTTCATGCAGAATCTTAAGGTCCTAGCTCATGTCCAAGGCACCAAAGCCAGCTAAAAAGTCAATAATCGATACCTAAAACTTGAATTGTACTACTTCTTACTGGCTATTACATCAACTTAGAAGCTTCATCTGTGTTCTACTATGGTGCATTTAGTGTCTCCGCACACCGCAGCACGCGACATAGCTTTGCAGACGATATGTACAACCGTTTCAGAGAGAAGAGCGGCCAATGTGACGATCTGGCTTTAAGTCGATTCGATAACAAATGAAGAAAACGGACGGATCTCTCAGGTTTTTACTACATATGAACATTTTTCACATTCTCCCGTGTAACTCGGCTGCTAGTCCTCCTTTCATGCAGAAACTTAAGGTCCTAGCTCATGTCCAAGGCACCAAAGTAAGCTAAAAAGTAAATAATCAGTACCTAAAACTTGAATTGTACTACTTCTTATTGGCTATTACATCAAGTTAGAAGCTTCATCTGTGTTCTACTATGGTGCTTTTAGTGTCTCCGCATACCGCAGCACGAGACATAGCTTTGCAGACGATAAGTACAACCGTTTCAGGGATATGATCGGCCAAGTGACGATCTGGCTTTAAGTCGATTCGATAACAAATGACGAAAACTGACGGATTTCTCAGGTTTTTACTACATATGAACACGTTTCACATTCTCCCGTGCAACTCGGCTGCTAGTCCTCCTTTCATGGAGAATCTTAAGGTCCTAGATCATGTCCAAGGCACCAAAGCCAGCTAAACAGTCAATAATCGATACCTAAAACTTGAATTGTACTACTTCTTACTGGCTATTACATCAACTTAGAAGCTTCATCTGTGTTCTACTATGGTGCTTTTAGAGTCTCCGCATACCGCAGCACGCGAAATAGCTTTGCAGACGATAAGTACAACCGTTTCAAAGAGAAGAGCGGCCAATGTTACGATCTGGCTTTAAGTCGATTCGATAACAAATGACGAAAACGGACGGATTTCTCAGGTTTTTACTACATATGAACACTTTTTACATTCTCCCGTGCAACTCGGCTGCTAGTCCTCCTTTCATGCAGATTCTTAAGGTCCTAGCTCATGTCCAAGGCACCAAAGCCAGCTAAAAAGTCAATAATCGATACCTAAAACTTGAATTGTACTACTTCTTACTGGCTATTACATCAACTTAGAAGCTTCATCTGTGTTCTACTGTGGTGGTTTTAGTGTCTCCGCATACCGCAGCATACGACATAGCTTTGCAAACGATAAGTACAATTGTTTCAGAGACAAGAGCGGCCAATGTGACGATCAGGCTTTAAGTCGATTCGATAACAAATGACGAAAACGGACGGATTTCTCAGGTTTCTACTACATATGAACACGTTTCACATTCTCCCGTGCAACGCGGCTGCTAGTCCTCCATCTATGCAGAATCTTAGGGTCCTAGCTCATGTCCAAGGCACCAAAGCCAGCTAAAAAGTCAATAACTGATACCTAAACTTGAATTGTACTACTTCTTACTTGCTATTACATCAACTTAGAAGCTTCATCTGTGTTCTACTATGGTGCTTTTAGTGTCTCCGCACACCGCAGCACGCGACATAGCTTTGCAGACGATAAGTACAACCGTTTCAGGGATAAGAGCGGCCAAGTGACGATCTGGCTTTAAGTCGATTCGATAACAAATGACGAAAACTGACGGATTTCTCAGGTTTTTACTACATATGAACACGTTTCACATTCTCGCGTGCAACTCGGCAGCTAGTCCTCCTTTCATGGAGAATCTTAGGGTCCTAGATTATGTCCAAGGCACCAAAGCCAGCTAAACAGTCAATAATCGATACCTAAAACTTGAATTGTACTACTTCTTACTGGCTATTACATCAACTTAGAAGCTTCATCTGTGTTCTACTATGGTGCTTTTAGTGTCTCCGCGTACCGCAGCACGCGAAATAGCTTTGCAGACGATAAGTACAACAGTTTCAGAGAGAAGAGCGGCCAATGTTACGATCTGGCTTTAAGTCGATTCGATAACAAATGACGGAAACGGACGGATTTCTCAGGTTTTTACTACATATGATCACTTTTCACATTCTCCCGTGCAACTCAGCTGCTAGTCCTCCTTTCATGCAGATTCTTAAGGTCCTAGCTCATGTCCAAGGCACCAAAGCCCGCTAAAAAGTCAATAATCAATACCTAAAACTTGAATTGTACTACTTCTTACTGGGTATTACATCAACTTTGAAGCTTCATCTGTGTTCTACTGTGGTGGTTTTAGTGTCTCCGCATACCGCAGCATACGACATAGCTTTGCAAACGTTAAGTACAACCGTTTCAGAGAGAAGAGCGGCCAATGTGACGATCGGGCTTTAAGTCGATTCGATAACAAATGACGAAAACGAACGGATTTCTCAGGTTTCTACTACATATGAACACATTTCACATTCTCCCGTGCAACGCGGCTGCTAGTCCTCCTTCTATGCAGAATGTTAAGGTCCTAACTCATGTCCAAGGCACCAAAGCCAGCTAAAAAGTCAATAATCGATACCTAAAACTTGAATTGTACTACTTCTTACTGGCTATTACATCAACTTAGAAGCTTCATCTGTGTTCTACTATGGTGCTTTTAGTGTCTCCGCACAACGCAGCACGCGACATAGCTTTGCAGACGATAAGTACAACCGTTTCAGAGAAAAGAGGGGCCAATGTGACGATCTGGCTTTAAGTCGATTCGATAACAAATGACGAAAACGGGCGGATTTCTAAGGTTTTTACTACATATGAACACTTTTCACATTCTCCCGTGCAACTCGGCTGCTAGTCCTCCTTTCATTCTGAATCTTAAGGTCCTAGCTCATGTCCAAGGCACCAAAGCCAGCTAAAAAGTCAATAATCGATACCTAAAACTTGAATTGTACTACTTCTTACTGGCTATTACATCAACTTAGAAGCTTCATCTGTGTTCTACTATGGCGCTTTTAGTGTCTCCGCATACCGCAGCACGCGACATAGCTTTGAAGACGATAAGTACAACCGTTTCAGAGAAAAGAGGGGCCAATGTGACGATCTGGCTTTAAGTCGATTCGATAACAAATGACGAAAACGGACGGATTTCTCAGGTTTTTACTACATATGAACACTTTTCACATTCTCCCGTGCAACTCGGCTGCTAGTCCTCCTTTTGATGCAGAATCTTAAGGTCCTAGCTCATGTCCAAGGCACCAAAGCCAGCTAAAAAATCAATAATCGGTACCTAAAACTTGAATTGTACTACTTCTTACTGGCTATTACATCAACTTAGAAGCTTCATCTGTGTTCTACTATGGTGCTTTTAGTGTCTCCGCATACCGCAACACGCGACATAGCTTTGAAGACGATACGTACAACCGTTTCAGAGAGAAGAGCGGCCAATGTGACGATCTGGCTTTAAGTCGATTCGATAACAAATGACGAAAACGGACGGATTTCTCAGGTTTTTACTACATATGAACACTTTTCACATTCTCCCGTGCAAGTCGGCTGCTAGTCCTCCTTTCATCTAGTATCTTAAGGTCCTAGCTCATGTCCAAGGCACGAAAGCCAGCTAAAAAGTCAATAATCGATACCTAAAACTTGTATTGTACTACTTCTTACTGGCTATTACATCAACTTAGAAGCTTCATCTGTGTTCTACTATGGTGCTTTTAGTGTCTCCGCATACCGCAGCACGCGACATAGCTTTGCAGACGATAAGTACAACCGTTTCAGAGAGAAGAGCGGCCAATGTGACGATCGGGCTTTAAGTCAATTCGTTAACAAATGACGAAAACAGACGGATTTCTCAGGTTTCTACTACATATGAACACATTTCACATTCTCCCGTGCAACGCGGCTGCTAGTCCTCCTATCATGCAGAATCTTAAGGTCCTAGCTCATGTCCAAGGCACCAAAGCCAGCTAAAATTCAATAATCGATACCTAAAACTTCAGTTGTACTACTTCTTACTGGCTATTACATCAACTTAGAAGCTTCATCTGTTTTATACTATGGTGCTTTTAGTGTCTCCGCATACCGCAGCACGCGACATAGCTTTGCAGACGATAAGTACAACCGTTTCAGAGAGAAGAGCGGCCAATGTGACGATCGGGCTTTAAGTCAATTCGATAACAAATGACGAAAACAGACGGATTTCTCAGGTTTCTACTACATATGAACACATTTCACATTCTCCCGTGCAACGCGGCTGCTAGTCCTCCTATCATGCAGAATCTTAAGGTCCTAGCTCATGTCCAAGGCACCAAAGCCAGCTAAAAAGTCAATAATCGATACCTAAAACTTGAATTGTACTATTTCTTACTGGCTATTACATCAAATTAGAAGCTTCATCTGTGTTCTACTGTGGTAGTTTCAGTGTCTCCGCCTACCGCAGCACGCGACATAGCTTTGCAGACGATAAGTACAACCGTTTCAGAGAGAAGAGCGGCCAATGTGACGATCTGGCTTTAAGCCGATTCGATAACAAATGACGAAAACGGACGGATTTCTCAGGTTTTTACTACATATGAACACTTTTCACATTCTCCCGTGCAACTCGGCTGCTAGTCCTCCTTTCATGCAGAATCTTAAGGTCCTAGCTCATGTCCAAGGTACCAAAGCCAGCTAAAAAGTCAATAATCGATACCTAAAACTTGAATTGCACTACTTCTTACTG
This sequence comes from Schistocerca gregaria, assembly GCF_023897955.1. Lineage (NCBI taxonomy): Eukaryota > Metazoa > Arthropoda > Insecta > Orthoptera > Acrididae > Schistocerca > Schistocerca gregaria. The sequence goes on from NW_026061715.1 coordinate 2,419,550, forward strand.
GCTATCACATCAACTTAGAAGCTTCATCTGTGTTCTACTATGGTGCTTTTAGTGTCTCCGCATACCGCATCACGCGACATAGCTTTGCAGGCGATAAGTACAACCGTTTCAGAGAGAAGAGCGGCCAATGTGACGATCTGGCTTTAAGTCGATTCGATAACAAATGACGAAAACGGACGGATTTCTCAGGTTTTTACTACATATGAACAATTTTCACATTCTCCCCTGCAACTCGGCTGCTAGTCCTCCTTTCATGCAGAATCTTAAGGTCCTAGGTCATGTCCAAGGCACCAAAGCCAAATAAAAAGTCAATAATCGATACCTAAAACTTTAATTGTACTACTTCTTACTGGCTATTACATTATCATAGAAGCTTCATCTGTGTTCTACTATGGTGCTTTTAGTGTCTGCGCATACCGCAGCACGCGACATAGCTTTGCAGACGATAAGTACAACCGTTTCAGAGAGAAGAGCGGCCAATGTGACGATCTGGCTTTAAGTCGATTCGATAACAAATGACGAAAACGGACGGATTTCTCAGGTTTTTACTACATATGAACACTTTTCACATTCTCCCGTGCCACTCGGCTGCTAGTCCTCCTTTCATGCAGAATCTTAAGGTCCTAGCTCATGCCCAAGGCACCAAAGCCAGCTAAAAAGTAAATAATCAGTACCTAATACTTGAATTGTACTACTTCTTACTGGCTATTACATCAACTTAGAAGCTTCATCTGTGTTCTACTATGGTGCTTTTAGTGTCTCCGCATACCGCAGCACGCGACACAGCTTTGCAGACGATAAGTAGAACCGTTTCAGAGAGAAGAGCGGCCAATGTGACGATCTGCCTTTAAGTCGATTCGATAACAATTGACGAAAACGGACGGATTTCTCAGGTTTTTACTACATATGAACACTTTTCACATTCTCCCGGGCAACTCGGCTGCTAGTCCTCCTTTCATGCAGGATCTTAAGGTCCTAGCTCATGTCCAAGGCACGAAAGCCAGCTAAAAAGTCAATAATCGATACCTAAAACTTGAATTGTACTACTTCTTACTGGCTATTACATCCACTTAGAAGCTTCATCTGTGTTCTACTATGGTGCTTTTAGTGTCTCCACATACCGCAGCACGCGACATAGCTTTGCAGACGATAAATACTACCGTTTCAGAGAGAAGAGCGGCCAATGTGACGATCGGGCTTTAAGTCGATTCGATAACAAATGACGAAAACCGACGGATTTCTCAGGTTTCTACTACATATGAACACATTTCACATTCTCCCGTGCAACGCGGCTGCTAGTCCTCCTATCATGCAGAATCTTAAGGTCCTAGCTCATGTCCAATGCACCAAAGCCAGCTAAAAGGTCAATAATCGATACCTAAAACTTCAGTTGTACTACTTCTTACTGGCTATTACATCAACTTAGAAGCTTCATCTGTTTTATACTATGGTGCTTTTAGTGTCTGCGCATACCGCAGCACGCGACATAGCTTTGCAGACGATAAGTACAACCGTTTCAGAGAGAAGAGCGGCCAATGTGACGATCTGGCTTTAAGTCGATTCGATAACAAATGACGAAAACGGACGGATTTCTCAGGTTTTTACTACATATGAACACTTTTCAGATTCTCCCGTGCAACTCGGCTGCTAGTCCTCCTTTCATGCAGAATCTTAAGGTCCTAGCTCATGCCCAAGGCACCAAAGCCAGCTAAAAAGTCAGTAATCCATACCTAAAACTTGAATTGTACTACCTCTTATTGTCTATTACATCATCTTAGAAGCTTCATCTGTGTTCTACTATGGTGATTTTAGTGTCTCCGCATACCGCAGCACGCGACATAGCTTTGCAGACGATAAGTACAACCATTTCAGAGAGAAGAGCGGCCAATGTGACGATCGGGCTTTAAGTCGATTCGAAAACAAATGACGAAAGCGGACGGATTTCTCAGGTTTTTACTACATATGAACACATTTCACATTCTCCCGTGCAACGCGGCTGCTAGTCCTCCTTGCATGCAGAATCTTAATGTCCTAGCTCATGTCCAAGGCACCAAAGCCAGCTAAAAAGTAAATAATCAGTACCTAAAACTTGAATTGTACTACTTCTTACTGGCTACTACATCAACTTAGAAGCTTCATCTGTGTTCTACTATGGTGCTTTTAGAGTCTCCGCATACCGCAGCACGCGACATAGCTTTGCAGACGATAAGTACAACCGTTTCAGAGAGAAGAGCGGCCAATGTGACGATCTGGCTTTAAGTCGATTCGATAACAAATGACGAAAACGGACGGATTTCTCAGGTTTCTACTACATATGAACACATTTCACATTCTCCCGTGCAACGCGGCTGCTAGTCCTCCTATCATGCAGAATCTTAAGGTCCTAGCTCATGTCCAAGGCACCAAAGCCAGCTAAAAAGTCAGTAATCCATACCTAAAACTTGAATTGTACTACCTCTTATTGTCTATTACATCACCTTAGAAGCTTCATCTGTGTTCTACTATGGTGATTTTATTGTCTCCGCATACCGCAGCACGCGACATAGCTTTGCAGACGATAAGTACAACCGTTTCAGAGAGAAGAGCGGCCAATGTGACGATCGGGCTTTAAGTCGATTCGAAAACAAATGACGAAAACGGACGGATTTCTCAGGTTTTTACTACATATGAACACATTTCACATTCTCCCGTGCAACGCGGCTGCTAGTCCTCCTTGCATGCAGAATCTTAATGTCCTAGCTCATGTCCAAGGCACCAAAGCCAGCTAAAAAGTAAATAATCAGTACCTGAAACTTGAATTGTACTACTTCTTACTGGCTATTACATCAACTTAGAAGCTTCATCTGTGTTCTACTATGGTGCTTTTAGAGTCTCCGCATACCGCAGCACGCGACATAGCTTTGCAGACGATAAGTACAACCGTTTCAGAGAGAAGAGCGGCCAATGTGACGATCTGGCTTTAAGTCGATTCGATAACAAATGACGAAAACGGACGGATTTCTCAGGTTTTTACTACATATGAACACTTTTCACACTCTTCCCTGCAAACCGGCTGCTAGTCCTCCTTTCATGCAGATTCTTAAGGTCCTAGCTCATGTCCAAGGCATCAAAGCCAGCTAAAAAGTCAATAATCGATACCTAAAACTTGAATTGTACTATTTCTTACTGGCTATTACATCAAATTAGAAGCTTCATCTGTGTTCTACTGTGGTGGTTTCAGTGTCTCCGCCTACCGCAGCATACGACATAGCTTTGCAGACGATAAGTACAACCGTTTCAGAGAGAAGAGCGGCCAATGTGACGATCTGGCTTTAAGTCGATTCGATAACAAATGACGAAAACGGACGGATTTCTCAGGTTTTTACTACATATGAACACTTTTCACATTCTCCCGTGCAACTCGGCTGCTAGTCCTCCTTTCATGCAGAATCTTAAGGTCCTAGCTCATGTCCAAGGCACCAAATCCATCTAAGAAGTCAATAATCGATACCTAAAACTTGAATTGTACTACTTCTTACTGGCTATTACATCAACTTAGAAGCTTCATCTGTGTTCTACTATGGTGCTTTTAGTGTCTCCGCCTACCGCAGCATACGACATAGCTTTGCAGACGATAAGTACAACCGTTTCAGAGAGAAGAGCGGCCAATGTGACCATCTGGCTTTAAGTCGATTCGATAACAAATGACGAAAACGGACGGATTTCTCAGGTTTTTACTACGTATGAACACTTTTCACATTCTCCCGTGCAACTCGGCTGCTAGTCCTCCTTTCATGCAGAATCTTAAGGTCCTAGCTCATGTCCAAGGCACCAAAGCCAGCTAAAAAGTCAATAATCGATACCTAAAACTTGAATTGTACTACTTCTTACTGGCTATTACATCAAATTGGAAGCTTCATCTGTTTTCTACTGTGGTGGTTTCAGTCTCTCCGCCTACCGCAGCATACGACATAGCTTTGCAGACGATAAGTACAACCGTTTCAGCGAGAAGAGCGGCCAATGTGACGATCTGGCCATAAGTCGATTCAATAACAAATGACGAAAACGGATGGATTTCTCAGGTTTTTGCTGCTTATGAACACTTTTCACATTCTCCCGTGCAACTCGGCTGCTAGTCCTCCTTTCATGCAGAATCCTAAGGTCCTAGCTCATGTGCAAGGCACCAAAGCCAGCTAAAAAGTCAATAATCGATACCTAAAACTTGAATTGTACTACTTCTTACTGGCTATTACATCAACTTAGAAGCTTCATCTGTGTTCTACTATGGTGCTTTTAGTGTCTCCGCATACCGCAGCACGCGACATAGCTTTGCAGACGATAAGTACAACCGTTTCAGAGAGAAGAGCGGCCAATGTGACGATCGGGCTTTAAGTCAATTCGATAACAAATGACGAAAACGGACGGATTTCTCAGGTTTCTACTACATATGAACATATTTCACATTCTCCCGTGCAACGCGGCTGCTAGTCCTCCTATCATGCAGAATCTTAAGGTCCTAGCTCATGTCCAAGGCAAAAAAGCCAGCTAAAATTCAATAATCGATACCTAAAACTTCAGTTGTACTACTTCTTACTGGCTATTACATCAACTTAGAAGCTTCATCTGTTTTATACTATGGTGCTTTTAGTGTCTTCGCATACCGCAGCAATCGACATAGCTTTGCAGACGATAAGTACAACCGTTTCAGAGAGAAGAGCAGCCAATGTGACGATCTGGCTTTAAGTCGATTCGATAACAAATGACGAAAACGGACGGATTTCTCAGGTTTTTACTACATATGAACACTTTTCAGATTCTCCCGTGCAACTCGGCTGCTAGTCCTCCTTTCATGCAGAATCTTAAGGTCCTAGCTCATGCCCAAGGCACCAAAGCCAGCTAAAAAGTCAATAATCCATACCTAAAACTTGAATTGTACTACTTCTTACTGTCTATTACATCATCTTAGAAGCTTCATCTGTGTTCTACTATGGTGATTTTAGTGTCTCCGCATACCGCAGCACGCGACATAGCTTTGCAGACGATAAGTACAACCGTTTCAGAGAGAAGAGCGGCCAATGTGACGATCGGGCTTTAAGTCGATTCGATAACAAATGACGAAAACGGACGGATTTCTCAGGTTTTTACTACATATGAACACATTTCACTTTCTCCCGTGCAACGCGGCTGCTAGTCCTCCTTTCATGCAGAATCTTAATGTCCTAGCTCATGTCCAAGGCACCAAAGCCAGCTAAAAAGTAAATAATCAGTACCTAAATCTTGAATTGTACTACTTCTTACTGGCTATTACATCAACTTAGAAGCTTCATCTGTGTTCTACTATGGTGCTTTTAGAGTCTCCGCATACCGCAGCACGCGACATAGCTTTGCAGACGATAAGTACAACCGTTTCAGAGAGAAGAGCGGCCAATGTGACGATCTGGCTTTAAGTCGATTTGATAACAAATGACGAAAACGGACGGATTTCTCAGGTTTTTACTACATATGAACACTTTTCACATTCTTCCCTGCAACTCGGCTGCTAGTCCTCCTTTCATGCAGAATCTTAAGGTCCTAGCTCTTGTCCAAGGCATCAAAGCCAGCTAAAAAGTCAATAATCGATACCTAAAACTTGAATTGTTCTATTTCTTACTGGCTATTACATCAAATTAGAAGCTTCATCTGTGTTCTACTGTGGTGGTTTCAGTGTCTCCGCCTACCGCAGCATACGATATAGCTTTGCAGACGATAAGTACAACCGTTTCAGCGAGAAGAGCGGCCAATGTGACGATCTGGCCATAAGTCGATTCAATAACAAATGACGAAAACGGATGGATTTCTCAGGTTTTTGCTGCTTATGAACACTTTTCACATTCTCCCGTGCAACTCGGCTGCTAGTCCTCCCCTCATGCAGAATCCTAAGGTCCTAGCTCATGTCCAAGGCACCAAAGCCAGCTAAAAAGTCAATAATCGATACCTAAAACTTGAATTGTACTACTTCTTACTGGCTATTACATCAACTTAGAAGCTTCATCTGTGTTCTACTATGGTGCTTTTAGTGTCTCCGCATACCGCAGCACGCGACATAGCTTTGCAGACGATAAGTACAACCCTTTCAGAGAGAAGAGCGGCCAATGTGACGATCTGGCTTTAAGTCGATTCGATAACAAATGACGAAAACGGACGGATTTCTAAGGTTTTTACTACATATGAACACTTTTCACATTCTCCCGTGCAACTCGGCTGCTAGTCCTCCTTTCATGCAGAATCTTAAGGTCCTACCTCATGTCCATGGTACCAAAGCCAGCTAAAAAGTCAATAATCGATACCTAAAACTTGAATTGCACTACTTCTTACTGGCTATTACATCAACTTAGAAGCTTCATCTGTGTTCTGCTATGGTGCTTTTAGTGTCTCCGCATACCGCATCACGCGACATAGCTTTGCAGGCGGTAAGTACAACCGTTTCAGAGAGAAGAGCGGCCAATGTGACGATCTGGCTTTAAGTCGATTCGATAACAAATGACGAAAACGGACGGATTTCTCAGGTTTTTACTACATATGAACACTTTTCACATTCTCCCGTGCAACTCGGCTGCTAGTCCTCCTTTCATGCAGAATCTTAAGGTCCTAGCTCATGTCCAAGGTACCAAAGCCAGCTAAAAAGTCAATAATCGATACCTAAAACTTGAATTGCACTACTTCTTACTGGCTAATACATCAACTTAGAAGCTTCATCTGTGTTCTACTATGGTGCTTTTTGTGTCTCCGCATACCGCATCACGCGACATAGCTTTGCAGGCGATAAGTACAACCGTTTCAGAGAGAAGAGCGGCCAATGTGACGATCTGGCTTTAAGTCGATTCGATAACAAATGACGAAAACGGACGGATTTCTCAGGTTTTTACTACATATGAACACATTTCACATTCTCCCCTGCAACTCGGCTGCTAGTCCTCCTTTCATGCAGAATCTTAAGGTCCTAGGTCATGTCCAAGGCACCAAAGCCAGCTAAAAAGTCAATAATCGATACCTAAAACTTCAGTTGTACTACTTCTTACTGGCTATTACATCAACTTAGAAGCTTCATCTGTTTTATACTATGGTGCTTTTAGTGTCTGCGCATACCGCAGCACGCGACATAGCTTTGCAGACGATAAGTGCAACCGTTTCAGAGAGAAGAGCGGCCAATGTGACGATCTGGCTTTAAGTCGATTCGATAACAAATGACGAAAACGGACGGATTTCTCAGGTTTTTACTACATATGAACACTTTTCAGATTCTCCCGTGCAACTCGGCTGCTAGTCCTCCTTTCATGCAGAATCTTCAGGTCCTAGCTCACGCCCAAGGCACCAAAGCCAGCTAAAAAGTCAGTAATCCATACCTAAAACTTGAATTGTACTACTTCTTATTGTCTATTACATCATCTTAGAAGCTTCATCTGCGTTCTACTATGGTGATTTTAGTGTCTCCGCATACCGCAGCACGCGACATAGCTTTGCAGACGATAAGTACAACCGTTTCAGAGAGAAGAGCGGCCAATGTGACGATCGGGCTTTAAGTCGATTCGAAAACAAATGACGAAAACGGACGGATTTCTCAGGTTTTTAGTACATATGAACACATTTCACATTCTCCCGTGCAACGCGGCTGCTAGTCCTCCTTTCATGCAGAATCTTAATGTCCTAGCTCATGTCCAAGGCACCAAAGCCAGCTAAAAAGTAAATAATCAGTACCTAAAACTTGAATTGTACTACTTCTTACTGGCTATTACATCAACTTAGAAGCTTCATCTGTGTTCTACTATGGTGCTTTTAGAGTCTCCGCATACCGCAGCACGCGACAAAGCTTTGCAGACGATAAGTACAACCGTTTCAGAGAGAAGAGCGGCCAATGTGACGATCTGGCTTTAAGTCGATTCGATAACAAATGACGAAAACGGACGGATTTCTCAGGTTTTTACTACATATGAACACTTTTCACACTCTTCCCTGCAACACGGCTGCTAGTCCTCCTTTCATGCAGATTCTTAAGGTCCTAGCTCATGTCCAATGCATCAAAGCCAGCTAAAAAGTCAATAATCGATACCTAAAACTTGAATTGTACTATTTCTTACTGGCTATTACATCAAATTAGAAGCTTCATCTGTGTTCTACTGTGGTGGTTTCAGTGTCTCCGCCTACCGCAGCATACGACATAGCTTTGCAGACGATAAGTACAACCGTTTCAGAGAGAAGAGCGGCCAATGTGACGATCTGGCTTTAAGTCGATTCGATAACAAATGACGAAAACGGACGGATTTCTCAGGTTTTTACTACATATGAACACTTTTCACATTCTCCCGTGCAACTCGGCTGCTAGTCCTCCTTTCATGCAGAATCTTAAGGTCCTAGCTCATGTCCAAGGCACCAAAGCCAGCTAAAAAGTCAATAATCGATACCTAAAAATTGAATTGTACTACTTCTTACTGGCTATTACATCAACTTAGAAGCTTCATCTGTGTTCTACTATGGTGCTTTTAGTGTCTCCGCATACCGCATCACGCGACATAGCTTTGCAGGCGATAAGTACAACCGTTTCAGAGAGAAGAGCGGCCAATGTGACGATCTGGCTTTAAGTCGATTCGATAACAAATGACGAAAACGGACGGATTTCTCAGGTTTTTACTACATATGAACACTTTTCACATTCTCCCCTGCAACTCGGCTGCTAGTCCTCCTTTCATGCAGAATCTTAAGGTCCTAGCTCATGTCCAAGGCACCAAAGCCAGCTAAAAAGTCAATAATCGATACCTAAAACTTGAATTGTACTACTTCTTACTGGCTATTACATCAATTTAGAAGCTTCATCTGTGTTCTACTATGGTGCTTTTAGTGTCTCCGCATACCGCAGCACGCGACATAGCTTTGAAGACGATAAGTACAACCGTTTCAGAGAGAAGAGCGGCCAATGTGACGATCTGGCTTTAAGTCGATTCGATAACAAATGACGAAAACGGACGGATTTCTCAGGTTTTTACTACATATGAACAATTTTCACATTCTCCTATCCAACGCGGCTGCTAATCCTCCATTCATGCAGAATCTTAAGGTCCTAGCTCATGTCCAAGGCACCAAAGCCAGCTAAAAAGTCAATAATCGATACCTAAAACTTGAATTGTACTACTTCTTACTGGCTATTACATCAACTTAGAAGCTTCATCTGTGTTCTACTATGGTGCTTTTAGTGTCTCCGCATACCGCAGCACGCGACATAGCTTTGCAGACGATAAGTACAACCGTTTCATAGAGAAGAGCGGCCAATGTGACGATCGGGCTTTAAGTCGATTCGATAACAAATGACGAAAACGGACGGATTTCTCAGGTTTCTACTACATATGAACACATTTCACATTCTCCCGTGCAACGCGGCTGCTAGTCCTCCTATCATGCAGAATCTTAAGGTCCTAGCTCATGTCCAAGGCACCAAAGCCAGCTAAAAAGTCAATAATCGATACCTAAAACTTGAATTGTACTATTTCTTACTGGCTATTACATCAAATTAGAAGCTTCATCTGTGTTCTACTGTGGTGGTTTCAGTGTCTCCGCATACCGCAGCACGCGACATAGCTTTGCAGACGATAAGTACAACCGTTTCAGAGAGAAGAGCGGCCAATGTGACAATCTGGCTTTAAGCCGATTCGATAACAAATGACGAAAACGGACGGATTTCTCAGGTTTTTACTACATATGAACACTCTTCACATTCTCCCGTGCAACTCGGCTGCTAGTCCTCCTTTCATGCAGAATCTTAAGGTCCTAGCTCATGTCCAAGGCACCAAATCCATCTAAGAAGTCAACAATCGATACCTAAAACTTGAGTTGTACTACTTCTTACTGGCTATTACATCAACTTAGAAGCTTCATCTGTTTTATACTATGGTGCTTTTAGTGTCGGCGCATACCGCAGCACGCGACATAGCTTTGCAGACGATAAGTAAAACCGTTTCAGAGAGAAGAGCGGCCAATGTGACGATCTGGCTTTAAGTCGATTCGATAACAAATGACGAAAACGGACGGATTTCTCAGGTTTTTACTACATATGAACACTTTTCACATTCTCCCGTGCAACTCGGCTGCTAGTCCTCCTTTCATGCAGAATCTTAAGGTCCTAGCTCATGCCCAAGGCACCAAAGCCAGCTAAAAAGTAAATAATCAGTACCTAAAACTTGAATTGTACTACTTCTTACTGGCTATTACATCAACTTAGAAGCTTCATCTGTGTTCTACTATGGTGCTTTTAGTGTCTCCGCATACCGCAACACGCGACATAGCTTTGCAGACGATAAGTAGAACCGTTTCAGAGAGAAGAGCGGCCAATGTGACGATCTGCCTTTAAGTCGATTCGATAACAATTGACGAAAACGGACGGATTTCTCAGGTTTTTACTACATATGATCACTTTTCACATTCTCCCGTGCAACTCGGCTGCTAGTCCTCCTTTCATGCAGAATCTTAAGGTCCTAGCTCATGTCCAAGGCACCAAAGCCAGCTAAAAAGTAAATAATCCATACCTAAAACTTGAATTGTACTACTTCTTACTGGCTATTACATCCACTTAGAAGCTTCATCTGTGTTCTACTATGGTGCTTTTAGTGTCTCCACATACCGCAGCACGCGACATAGCTTTGCAGACGATAAGTAGAACCGTTTCAGAGAGAAGAGCGGCCAATGTGACGATCTGCCTTTAAGTCGATTCGATAACAATTGACGAAAACGGACGGATTTCTCAGGTTTTTACTACATATGAACACTTTTCACATTCTCCCGTGCAACTCGGCTGCTAGTCCTCCTTTCATGCAGAATCTTAAGGTCCTAGCTCATGTCCAAGGCACCAAAGCCAGCTAAAAAGTAAATAATCCATACCTAAAACTTGAATTGTACTACTTCTTACTGGCTATTACATCCACTTAGAAGCTTCATCTGTGTTCTACTATGGTGCTTTTAGTGTCTCCACATACCGCAGCACGCGACATAGCTTTGCAGACGATAAGTACAACCGTTTCAGAGAGAAGAGCGGCCAATGTGACGATCGGGCTTTAAGTCGATTCGATAACAAATGACGAAAACGGACGGATTTCTCGGGTTTTTACTACATATGAACACATTTCACATTCTCCCGTGCAACGCGGCTGCTAGTCCTCCTTTCATGCAGAATCTTAATGTCCTAGCTCATGTCCAAGGCACCAAAGCCAGCTAAAAAGTAAATAATCAGTACCTAAAACTTGAATTGTACTACTTCTTACTGGCTATTACATCAACTTAGAAGCTTCATCTGTGTTCTACTATGGTGCTTTTAGAGTCTCCGCATACCGCAGCACGCGACATAGCTTTGCAGACGATAACTACAACCGTTTCAGAGAGAAGAGCGGCCAATGTGACGATCTGGCTTTAAGTCGATTCGATAACAAATGACGAAAACGGACGGATTTCTCAGGTTTTTACTACATACGAACACTTTTCACACTCTTCCCTGCAACACGGCTGCTAGTCCTCCTTTCATGCAGATCTTAAGGTCCTAGCTCATGTCCAAGGCATCAAAGCCAGCTAAAAAGTCAATAATCGATACCTAAAACTTGAATTGTACTATTTCTTACTGGCTATTACATCAAATTAGAAGCTTCATCTGTGTTCTACTGTGGTGGTTTCAGTGTCTCCGCCTACCGCAGCATACGACATAGCTTTGCAGACGATAAGTACAACCGTTTCAGAGAGAAGAGCGGCCAATGTGACGATCGGCTTTAAGTCGATTCGATAACAAATGACGAAAACGGACGGATTTCTCAGGTTTTTACTACATATGAACACTTTTCACATTCTCCCGTGCAACTCGGCTGCTAGTCCTCCTTTCATGCAGAATCTTAAGGTCCTAGCTCATGTCCAAGGCACCAAAGCCAGCTAAAAAGTCAATAATCGATACCTAAAACTTGAATTGTACTACTTCTTACTGGCTATTACATCAACTTAGAAGCTTCATCTGTGTTCTACTATGGTGCTTTTAGTGTCTCCGCATACCGCATCACGCGACATAGCTTTGCAGGCGATAAGTACAACCGTTTCAGAGAGAAGAGCGGCCAATGTGACGATCTGGCTTTAAGTCGATTCGATAACAAATGACGAAAACGGACGGATTTCTCAGGTTTTTACTACATATGAACACTTTTCACATTCTCCCCTGCAACTCGGCTGCTAGTCCTCCTTTCATGCAGAATCTTAAGGTCCTAGGTCATGTCCAAGGCACCAAAGCCAGCTAAAAAGTCAATAATCGATACCTTAAACTTGAATTGTACTACTTCTTACTGGCTATTACATCAACTTAGAAGCTTCATCTGTGTTCTACTATGGTGCTTTTAGTGTCTCCGCATACCGCAGCACGGGACATAGCTTTGAAGACGATAAGTACAACCGTTTCAGAGAGAAGAGCGGCCAATGTGACGATCTGGCTTTAAGTCGATTCGATAACAAATGACGAAAACGGACGGATTTCTCAGGTTTTTACTACATATGAACAATTTTCACATTCTCCTATCCAACGCGGCTGCTAATCCTCCTTTCATGCAGAATCTTAAGGTCCTAGCTCATGTCCAAGGCACCAAAGCCAGCTAAAAAGTCAATAATCGATACCTAAAACTTGAATTGTACTACTTCTTACTGGCTATTACATCAACTTAGAAGCTTCATCTGTGTTCTACTATGGTGCTTTTAGTGTCTCCGCATACCGCAGCACGCGACATAGCTTTGCAGACGATAAGTACAACCGTTTCATAGAGAAGAGCGGCCAATGTGACGATCGGGCTTTAAGTCGATTCGATAACAAATGACGAAAACGGACGGATTTCTCAGGTTTCTACTACATATGAACACTTTTCACATTCTCCCGTGCAACTCGGCTGCTAGTCCTCCTTTCATGCAGAATCTTAAGGTCCTAGCTCATGTCCAAGGCACCAAATCCATCTAAGAAGTCAACAATCGATACCTAAAACTTGAGTTGTACTACTTCTTACTGGCTATTACATCAACTTAGAAGCTTCATCTGTTTTATACTATGGTGCTTTTAGTGTCGGCGCATACCGCAGCACGCGACATAGCTTTGCAGACGATAAGTAAAACCGTTTCAGAGAGAAGAGCGGCCAATGTGACGATCTGGCTTTAAGTCGATTCGATAACAAATGACGAAAACGGACGGATTTCTCAGGTTTTTACTACATATGAACACTTTTCACATTCTCCCGTGCAACTCGGCTGCTAGTCCTCCTTTCATGCAGAATCTTAAGGTCCTAGCTCATGCCCAAGGCACCAAAGCCAGCTAAAAAGTAAATAATCAGTACCTAAAACTTGAATTGTACTACTTCTTACTGGCTATTACATCCACTTAGAAGCTTCATCTGTGTTCTACTATGGTGCTTTTAGTGTCTCCACATACCGCAGCACGCGACATAGCTTTGCAGACGATAAGTACAACCGTTTCAGAGAGAAGAGCGGCCAATGTGACGATCGGGCTTTAAGTCGATTCGATAACAAATGACGAAAACGGACGGATTTCTCAGGTTTCTACTACATATGAACACATTTCACATTCTCCCGTGCAACGCGGCTGCTAGTCCTCCTATCATGCAGAATCTTAAGGTCCTAGCTCATGTCCAAGGCACCAAAGCCAGCTAAAAAGTCAATAATCGATACCTAAAACTTCAGTTGTACTACTTCTTACTGGCTATTACATCAACTTAGAAGCTTCATCTGTTTTATACTATGGTGCTTTTAGTGTCTGCGCATACCGCAGCACGCGACATAGCTTTGCAGATGATAAGTACAACCGTTTCAGAGAGAAGAGCGGCCAATGTGACGATCTGGCTTTAAGTCGATTCGATAACAAATGACGAAAACGGACGGATTTCTCAGGTTTCTACTACATATGAACACATTTCACATTCTCCCGTGCAACGCGGCTGCTATTCCTCCTATCATGCAGAATCTTAAGGTCCTAGCTCATGTCCAAGGCACCAAAGCCAGCTAAAAAGTCAATAATCGATACCTAAAACTTGAATTGTACTATTTCTTACTGGCTATTACATCAAATTAGAAGCTTCATCTGTGTTCTACTGTGGTGGTTTCAGTGTCTCCGCATACCGCAGCACGCGACATAGCTTTGCAGACGATAAGTACAACCGTTTCAGAGAGAAGAGCGGCCAATGTGACAATCTGGCTTTAAGCCGATTCGATAACAAATGACGAAACCGGACGGATTTCTCAGGTTTTTACTACATATGAACACTTTTCACATTCTCCCGTGCAACTCGGCTGCTAGTCCTCCTTTCATGCAGAATCTTAAGGTCCTAGCTCATGTCCAAGGTACCAAAGCCAGCTAAAAAGTCAATAATCGATACCTAAAACTTGAATTGCACTACTTCTTACTGGCTATTACATCAACTTAGAAGCTTCATCTGTGTTCTACTATGGTGCTTTTAGTGTCTCCGCATACCGCATCACGCGACATAGCTTTGCAGGCGATAAGTACAACCGTTTCAGAGAGAAGAGCGGCCAATGTCACGATCTGGCTTTAAGTCGATTCGATAACAAATGACGAAAACGGACGGATTTCTCAGGTTTTTACTACATATGAACACTTTTCACATTCTCCCCTGCAACTCGGCTGCTAGTCCTCCTTTCATGCAGAATCTTAAGGTCCTAGGTCATGTCCAAGGCACCAAAGCCAGCTAAAAAGTCAATAATCGATACCTAAAACTTTAATTGTACTACTTCTTACTGGCTATTACATCATCATAGAAGCTTCATCTGTGTTCTACTATGATGCTTTTAGTGTCTCCGCATACCGCAGCACGCGACATAGCTTTGCAGACGATAAGTACAACCGTTTCAGAGAGAAGAGCGGCCAATGTGACGATCTGGCTTTAAGTCGATTCGATAACAAATGACGAAAACGGACGGATTTCTCAGGTTTTTACTACATATGAACACTTTTCATATTATTTCCGTGCAACTCGGCTGCTAGTCCTCCTTTCATGCAGAATCTTAAGGTCCTAGCTCATGTCCAAGGCACCAAATCCATCTAAGAAGTCAATAATCGATACCTAAAACTTGAGTTGTACTACTTCTTACTGGCTATTACATCAACTTAGAAGCTTCATCTGTTTTATACTATGGTGCTTTTAGTGTCTGCGCATACCGCAGCACGCGACATAGCTTTGCAGACGATAAGTACAACCGTTTCAGAGAGAAGAGCGGCCAATGTGACGATCTGGCTTTAAGTCGATTCGATAACAAATGACGAAAACGGACGGATTTCTCAGGTTTTTACTACATATGAACACTTTTCACATTCTCCCGTGCAACTCGGCTGCTAGTCCTCCTTTCATGCAGAATCTTAAGGTCCTAGCTCATGCCCAAGACACCAAAGCCAGCTAAAAAGTAAATAATCAGTACCTAATACTTGAATTGTACTACTTCTTACTGGCTATTACATCAACTTAGAAGCTTCATCTGTGTTCTACTATGGTGCTTTTAGTGTCTCCGCATACCGCAGCACGCGACATAGCTTTGCAGACGATAAGTAGAACCGTTTCAGAGAGAAGAGCGGCCAATGTGACGATCTGGCTTTAAGTCGATTCGATAACAATTGACGAAAACGGACGGATTTCTCAGGTTTTTACTACATATGAACACTTTTCACATTCTCCCGTGCAACTCGGCTGCTAGTCCTCCTTTCATGCAGGATCTTAAGGTCCTAGCTCATGTCCAAGGCACCAAAGCCAGCTAAAAAGTAAATAATCGATACCTAAAACTTGAATTGTACTACTTCTTACTGGCTATTACATCCACTTAGAAGCTTCATCTGTGTTCTACTATGGTGCTTTTAGTGTCTCCACATACCGCAGCACGCGACATAGCTTTGCAGACGATAAGTACAACCGTTTCAGAGAGAAGAGCGGCCAATGTGACGATCGGGCTTTAAGTCGATTCGATAACAAATGACGAAAACGGACGGATTTCTCAGGTTTCTACTACATATGAACACATTTCACATTCTCCCGTGCAACGCGGCTGCTAGTCCTCCTATCATGCAGAATCTTAAGGTCCTAGCTCATGTCCAAGGCACCAAAGCCAGCTAAAAAGTCAATAATCGATACCTAAAACTTGAATTGTACTACTTCTTACTGGCTATTACATCCACTTAGAAGCTTCATCTGTGTTCTACTATGGTGCTTTTAGTGTCTCCACATACCGCAGCACGCGACATAGCTTTGCAGACGATAAGTACAACCGTTTCAGAGAGAAGAGCGGCCAATGTGACGATCTGGCTTTAAGTCGATTCGATAACAAATGACGAAAACGGACGGATTTCTCAGGTTTTTACTACATATGAACACTTTTGAGATTCTCCCGTGCAACTCGGCTGCTAATCCTCCTTTCATGCAGAATCTTAAGGTCCTAGCTCATGTCCAAGGCACCAAAGCCAGCTAAAAAGTCAGTAATCCATACCTAAAACTTGAATTGTACTACTTCTTATTGTCTATTACATCATCTTAGAAGCTTCATCTGTGTTCTACTATGGTGATTTTAGTGTCTCCGCATACCGCAGCACGCGACATAGCTTTGCAGACGATAAGTACAACCGTTTCAGAGAGAAGAGCGGCCAATGTGACGATCGGGCTTTAAGTCGATTCGAAAACAAATGACGGAAACGGACGGATTTCTCAGGTTTTTACTACATATGAACACATTTCACATTCTCCCGTGCAACGCGGCTGCTAGTCCTCCTTTCATGCAGAATCTTAATGTCCTAGGTCATGACCAAGGCACCAAAGCCAGCTAAAAAGTAAATAATCAGTACCTAATACTTGAATTTTACTACTTCTTACTGGCTATTACATCAACTTAGAAGCTTCATCTGTGTTCTACTATGGTGCTTTTAGAGTCTCCGCATACCGCAGCACGCGACATAGCTTTGCAGACGATAAGTACAACCGTTTCAGAGAGAAGAGCGGCCAATGTGACGATCTGGCTTTAAGTCGATTCGATAACAAATGACGAAAACGGACGGATTTCTCAGGTTTTTACTACATATGAACACTTTTCACATTCTCCCGTGCAACTCGGCTGCTAGTCCTCCTTTCATGCAGAATCTTAAGGTCCTAGCTCATGTCCAAAGCACCAAAGCCTGCTAAAAAGTCAATAATCGATACTTAAAACTTGAATTGTACTACTTCTTACTGGCTATTACATCAACTTAGAAGCTTCATCTGTGTTCTACTATGGTGCTTTTAGTGTCTCCGCATACCGCATCACGCGACATAGCTTTGCAGGCGATAAGTACAACCGTTTCAGAGAGAAGAGCGGCCAATGTGACGATCTGGCTTTAAGTCGATTCGATAACAAATGACGAAAACGGACGGATTTCTCAGGTTCTTACTACATATGAACACTTTTCACATTCTCCCGTGCAACTCAAGTGCTAGTCCTCCTTTCATGCAGAATCTTAAGGTCCTAGCTGATGTCCAAGGCACCAAAGCCAGCTAAAAAGTCAATAATCGATACATAAAACTTGAATTGTACTACTTCTTACTGGCTATTACATCAACTTAGAAGCTTCATCTGTGTTTTACTATGGTGCTTTTAG
This sequence comes from Schistocerca gregaria, assembly GCF_023897955.1. Lineage (NCBI taxonomy): Eukaryota > Metazoa > Arthropoda > Insecta > Orthoptera > Acrididae > Schistocerca > Schistocerca gregaria. The sequence goes on from NW_026061715.1 coordinate 2,437,200, forward strand.
TGTCTCCGCATACCGCAGCACGCGACATAGCTTTGAAGACGATAAGTACAACTGTTTTAGAGAGAAGAGCGGCCAATGTGACGATCTGGCTTTAAGTCGATTCGATAACAAATGACGAAAACGGACGGATTTCTCAGGTTTTTACTACATATGAACACTTTTCACATTCTCCCGTGCAACTCGGCTGCTAGTCCTCCTTTCATGCAGAATCTTAAGGTCCTAGCTGATGTTCAAGGCACCAAAGCCAGCTAAAAAGTCAATAATCGATACCTAAAGCTTGAATTGTACTACTTCTTACTGGCTATTACATCATCTTAGAAGCTTCATCTGTGTTCTACTATGGTGCTTTTAGTGTCTCCGCATACCGCAGCACGCGACAAAGCTTTCCAGACGATAAGTACAACCGTTTCAGAGAGAAGAGCAGCCAATGTGACGATCTGGCTTTAAGTCGATTCGATAACAAATGACGAATAGGGACGGATTTCTCAGGTTTTTACTACATATGAACACTTTTCACATTCTCCTATCCAACGCGGCTGCTAGTCCTCCTTTCATGCAGAATCTTAAGGTCCTAGCTCATGTCCAAGGCACCAAAGCCAGCTAAAAAGTCAATAATCGATACCTAAAACTTGAATTGTACTACTTCTTACTGGCTATTACATCATCATAGAAGCTTCATCTGTGTTCTACTATGGTGCTTTTAGTGTCTCCGCATACCGCAGCACGCGACATAGCTTTGCAGACGATAAGTACAACCGTTTCAGAGAGAAGAGCGGCCAATGTGACGATCTGGCTTTAAGTCGATTCGATATCAAATGACGAAAACGGACGGATTTCTCAGGTTTTTACTACATATGAACACTTTTCACATTCTCCCGTGCAACTCGGCTGCTAGTCCTCCTTTCATGCGGAATCTTAAGGTCCTAGGTCATGTCCAAGGCACCAAAGCCAGCTAAAAAGTCAATAATCGATACCTAAAACTTGAATTGTACTACTTCTTACTGGCTATTACATCAACTTAGAAGCTTCATCTGTGTTCTACTATGGTGCTTTTAGTGTCTCCGCATACCGCAGCACGCGACATAGCTTTGAAGACGATAAGTACAACCATTTCAGAGAGAAGAGCGGCCAATGTGACGATCTGGCTTTAAGTCGATTCGATAACAAATGACGAAAACGGACGGATTTCTCAGGTTTTTACTACATATGAACACTTTTCACATTCTCCCCTGCAACTTGGCTGCTAGTCCTCCTTTCTTGCAGAATCTTAAGGTCCTAGCTCATGTCCAAGGCAACAAAGCCAGCTAAAAAATCAATAATCGATACCTAAAACTTGAATTGTACTACTACTTACTGGCTATTACATCAACTTAGAAGCTTCATCTGTGTTCTACTATGGTGCTTTTAGTGTCTCCGCATACCGCAGCACGCGACATAGCTTTGAAGACGATAAGTACAACCGTTTCAGAGAGAAGAGCGACCAATGTGACGATCTGGCTTTAAGTCGATTCGATAACAAATGACGAAAACGGACGGATTTCTCAGGTTTTTATTACATTTGAATACTTTTCATATTCTCCCGTGCAACTCGGCTGCTAGTCTTCCTTTCATGCAGAATCTTAAGGTCCTAGCTCATGTCCAAGGCACCAAAGCCAGCTTAAAAGTCAATAATCGATACCTAAAACTTGAATTGTAATACTTCTTACTGGCTATTACATCAACTTAGAAGCTTCATCTGTGTTCTACTATGGTGCTTTTAGTGTCTCCGCATACCGCATCACGCGACATAGCTTTGCAGGCGATAAGTACAAACGTTTCAGAGAGAAGAGCGGCCAATGTGACGATCTGGCTTTAAGTCGATTCGATAACAAATGACGAAAACGGACGGATTTCTCAGGTTTTTACTACATATGAACACTTTTCACATTCTCCCATCCAACGCGGCTGCTAGTCCTCCTTTCATGCAGAATCTTAAGGTCCTAGCTCATGTCCAAGGCACCAAAGCCATCTAAAAAGTCAATAATCGATACCTAAAACTTGAATTGTACTACTTCTTACTGGCTATTACATCATCATAGAAGCTTCATCTGTGTTCTACTATGGTGCTTTTAGTGTCTCCGCATACCGCAGCACGCGACATAGCTTTGCAGACGATAAGTACAACCGTTTCAGAGAGAAGAGCGGCCAATGTGACGATCTGGCTTTAAGTCGATTCGATATCAAATGACGAAAACGGACGGATTTCTCAGGTATTTACTACATATGAACACTTTTCACATTCTCCCGTGCAACTCGGCTGCTAGTCCTCCTTTCATGCGGAATCTTAAGGTCCTAGCTCATGTCCAAGGCACCAAAGCCAGCTAAAAAGTCAATAATCGATACCTAAAACTTGAATTGTACTACTTCTTACTGGCTATTACATCAACATAGAAGCTTCATCTGTGTTCTACTATGGTGCTTTTAGTGTCTCCGCATACCGCAGCACGCGACATAGCTTTGAAGACGATAAGTACAACCGTTTCAGAGAGAAGAGCGGCCAATGTGACGATCTGGCTTTAAGTCGATTCGATAACAAATGACGAAAACGGACGGATTTCTCAGGTTTTTACTACATATGAACACTTTTCACATTCTCCCCTGCAACTTGGCTGCTAGTCCTCCTTTCTTGCAGAATCTTAAGGTCCTAGCTCATGTCCAAGGCAACAAAGCCAGCTAAAAAATCAATAATCGATACCTAAAACTTGAATTGTACTACTTCTTACTGGCTATTACATCAACTTAGAAGCTTCATCTGTGTTCTACTATGGTGCTTTTAGTGTCTCCGCATACCGCAGCACGCGACATAGCTTTGAAGACGATAAGTACAACCGTTTCAGAGAGAAGAGCGGCCAATGTGGAGCGATCTGGCTTTAAGTCGATTCCATAACAAATGACGAAAACGGACGGATTTCTCAGGTTTTTACTACATTTGAATACTTTTCATATTCTCCCGTGCAACTCGGCTGCTAGTCCTCCTTTCATGCAGAATTTAAGGTCCTAGCTCATGTCCAAGGCACCAAAGCCAGCTAAAAAGTCAATAATCGATACCTAAAACTTGAATTGTAATACTTCTTACTGGCTATTACATCAACTTAGAAGCTTCATCTGTGTTCTACTATGGTGCTTTTAGTGTCTCCGCATACCGCATCACGCGACATAGCTTTGCAGGCGATAAGTACAACCGTTTCAGAGAGAAGAGCGGCCAATGTGACGATCTGGCTTTAAGTAGATTCGAAAACAAATGACGAAAGCGGACGGATTTCTCAGGTTTTTACTACATATGAACACTTTTCACATTCTCCCGTGCAACTCGGCTGCTAGTCCTTCTTTCATGCAGAATCTTAAGGTCCTAGCTCATGTCCAAGGCACCAAAGCCAGCTAAAAAGTCAATAATCGATACCTAAAACTTGAATTTTACTACTTCTTACTGGCTATTACATCATCATAGAAGCTTCATCTGTGTTCTACTATGGTGCTTTTAGTGTCTCCGCCTACCGCAGCACGCGACATAGCTTTGCAGACGATAAGTACAACCGTTTCAGAGAGAAGAGCGGCCAATGTGACGATCTGGCTTTAAGTAGATTCGAAAACAAATGACGAAAGCGGACGGATTTCTCAGGTTTTTACTACATATGAACACTTTTCACATTCTCCCGTGCAACTCGGCTGCTAGTCCTTCTTTCATGCAGAATCTTAAGGTCCTAGCTCATGTCCAAGGCACCAAAGCCAGCTAAAAAGTCAATAATATGTACCTAAAACTTGAATTGTACTACTTCTTACTGGCTATTACATCGACTCAGAAGCTTCATCTGTGTTCTACTATGGTGATTTTATTGTCTCCGCATACCGCAGCACGCGACATAGCTTTGCAGACGATAAGTACAACCGTTTCAGAGAGAAGAGCGGCCAATGTGACGATCGGGCTTTAAGTCGATTCGATAACAAATGACGAAAACGGACGGATTTCTCAGGTTTCTACTACATATGAACACATTTCACATTCTCCCGTGCAACTCGGCTGCTAGTCCTCCTTTCATGCAGAATCTTAAGGTCCTAGCTGATGTCCAAGGCACCAAAGCATGCTAAAAAGTCGATAATCGATACCTTAAACTTGAATTGTACTACTTCTTACTGGCTATTACATCATCATAGAAGCTTCATATGTGTTCTACTATGGTGCTTTTAGTGTCTCCGCATACCGCAGCACGCGACATAGCTTTGCAGACGATAAGTACAACCGTTTCAGAGAGAAGAGCGGCCAATGTGACGATCTGGCTTTAAGTCGATTCGATAACAAATGACGAAAACGGACGGATTTCTCAGGTTTTTACTACATATGAACACTTTTCACATTCGCCCATGCAACTCGGCTGCTAGTCCTCCTTTCATGCAGAATCTTAAGGTCCTAGCTCATGTGCAAGGCCTCAAAGCCAGCTAAAAAGTCAATAATCAGTACCTAAAACTTGAATTGTACTACTTCTTACTGGCTATTACATCGACTTAGAAGCTTCATCTGTGTTCTACTATGGTGATTTTATTGTCTCCGCATACCGCAGCACGCGACATAGCTTTGCAGACGATAAGTACAACCGTTTCAGAGAGAAGAGCGGCCAATGTGACGATCTGGCTTTAAGTCGATTCGATAACAAATGACGAAAACGGACGGATTTCTCAGGTTTCTACTACATATGAACACATTTCACATTCTCCCGTGCAACGCGGCTGCTAGTCCTCCTTTAATGCAGAATCTTAAGGTCCTAGCTCATGTCCAAGGCACCGAAGCCAGCTAAAAAGTCAATAATCGATACCTAAAACTTGAATTGTACTACTTCTTACTGGCTATTACATCAACTTAGAAGCTTCATCTGTGTTCTACTATGGTGCTTTTAGTGTCTCCGCACACCGCAGTACGCGACATTGCTTTGCCGACGATAAGTACAACCGTTTCAGAGAAAAGAGGGGCCAATGTGACGATCTGGCTTTAAGTCGATTCGATAACAAATGACGAAAACGGACGGATTTCTCAGATTTTTACTACGTATGAACACGTTTCACATTCTCCCGTGCAACTCGCCTGCTAGTCCTCCTTTCATGCAGAATCTTAAGGTCCTAGCTCATGTCCAAGGCACCAAAGCGAGCTAAAAAGTCAATAATCGATACCTAAAACTTGAATTGTACTACTTCTTACTGGCTATTACATCATCTTAGAAGCTTCATCTGTGTTCTACTATGGTGCTTTCAGTGTCTCCGCATACCGCAGCACGCGACAAAGCTTTCCAGACGATAAGTACAACCGTTTCAGAGAGAAGAGCAGCCAATGTGACGATCTGGATTTAAGTCGATTCGATAACAAATGACGAAAAGGGACGTATTTCTCAGGATTTTACTACATATGAACACATTTCACATTCTCCCGTACAACGCGGCTGCTAGTCCTCCTTTCATGCAGAATCTTAAGGTCCTAGCTCATGTCCAAGGCACCAAAGCCAGCTAAAAATTCAATAATGGATACCTAAAACTTGAATTGTACTACTTCTTACTGGCTATTACATCAACTTAGAAGCTTCATCTGTGTTCTACTATGGTGCTTTTAGTGTCTCCGCATACCGCATCACGCGACATAGCTTTGCAGGCGATAAGTACAACCGTTTCAGAGAGAAAAGCGGCCAATGTGACGATCGGGCTTTAAGTCGATTCGATAACAAATGACGAAAACGGACGGTTTTCTCAGGTTTTTACTACATATGAACACATTTCACATTCTCCCGTGCAACGCGGCTTCTAGTCCTCCTTCCATGCAGAATCCTAAGGTCCTAGCTCATGTCCAAGGCACCAAAGCCAGTTAAAAAGTAAATAATCAGTACCTAAAACTTGAATTGTACTACTTCTTACTGGCTATTACATCAACTTAGAAGCTTCATCTGTGTTCTACTATGGTGCTTTTAGAGTCTCCGCATACCGCAGCACGCGACATAGCTTTGCAGACGATAAGTACAACCGTTTCAGAGAGAAGAGCGGCCAATGTGACGATCTGGCTTTAAGTCGATTCGATAACAAATGACGAAAACGGACGGATTTCTCAGGTTTTTACTACATATGAACACTTTTCACATTCTTCCCTGCAACTCGGCTGCTAGTCCTCCTTTCATGCAGATTCTTAAGGTCCTAGCTCATGTCCAAGGCCTCAAAGCCAGCTAAAAAGTCAATAATCGATACCTAAAACTTGAATTGTACTACTTCTTACTGGCTATTACATCAAATTAGAAGCTTCATCTGTGTTCTACTGTGGTGGTTTCAGTGTCTCCGCCTACCGCAGCATACGACATAGCTTTGCAGACGATAAGTACAAGCGTTTAAGAGAGAAGAGCGGCCAATGTGACGATCTGGCTTTACGTCGATTCGATAACAAATGACGAAAACGGACGGATATCTCAGGTTTTTACTACATATGAACACTTTTCACATTCTCCCGTGCAAATCGGCTGCTAGTCCTCCTTTCATGCGGAATCATAAGGTCCTAGCTCATGTCCAAGGCACCAAAGCCAGCTAAAAAGTCAATAATCGATACCTAAAACTTGAATTGTACTACTTCTTACTGGCTATTACATCAACTTAGAAGCTTTATCTGTGTTCTACTATGGTGCTTTTAGTGTCTCAGAATACCGCAGCACGCGACATAGATTTGTAGACGATAAATATAAATGACGAAATCGGACGGATTTCTCAGGTTTTTACTACATGCGAACACTTTTCACATTCTCCCGTGCAACTCGGCTGCTAGTCCTCCTTTCATGCAGAATCTTAAGGTCCTAGCTCATGTCCAAGGCATCAAAGCCAGCTACAAAGTCAGTAATCGATAACTAAAAATTCAATTGTACTACTTCTTACTGGCTATTACATCAACTTAGGAGCTTCATCTGTGTTCTACTATGGTGCTTTTAGTGTCTCCGCATACCGCAGCACGCGACATAGCTTTGTAGACGATAAGTACAACCGTTTCAGAGAGAAGAGCGGCCAATGTGACGATCTGGCTTTAAGTCGATTCGATAACAAATGACGAAAACGGACGGATTTCTCAGGTTTTTATTACATATGAACACTTTTCACGTTCTCCCCGTGCAACTCGGCTGCTAGTCCTCCTTTCATGCAGAATCTTAAGGTCCTAGCTAATGTCCAAGGCACCAAAGCCAGCTAAAATGTCAATAATCAATACCTAAAACTTGAATTCTACTACTTCTTACTGGCTATTACATCAACTTAGAAGCTTCATCTCTGTTCTACTATGGTGCTTTTAGTGTCTCCACATACCGCAGCACGCGACATAGCTTTCAGAGAGAAGAGCGGCCAATGTGACGATCTGGCTAAAAGTCGATTCGATAACAAATGACGAAAACGGACGGATTTCTCAGGTTTTTACTACATATGAACACTTTTCACATTCTCCCGGGCAACTCGGCTGCTAGTCCTTCTTTCATGCAGAATCTTAAGGTCCTAGATCATGTCCAAGGCACTAAAGCCAGCTAAAAAGTCAATAATCAATATCTAAAACTTGAATTGTACTACTTCTTACTGGCTATTACATTAACTTAGAAGCTTCATCTGTGTTCTACTATGGTGCTTTTAGTGTCTCCGCATATCGCAGCACGCGACATAGCTTTGCAGACGATAAGAACAACGGTTTCAGAGAGAAGAGCGGCAAATGTGACGATCTGGCTTTAAGTCGATTCGATAACAAATGACGCAAACGGACGGATTTCTCAGGTTTTTACTACATATGAACACTTTTCACATTCTCCCGTGCAACTCGGCTGCTAGTCCTCCTTTCATGCAGAATCTTAAGGTCATAGCCCATGTCCAAGGCACGAAAGCCAGCTAAAAAGTCAATAACGATATCTAAAACTTGAATTGTACTATTTCTTACTGGCTATTACATCATCTTAGAAGCTTCATCTGTGTTCTACTGTGGTGCTTTTAGTGTCTCCGCATACCGCAGCACGCGACACAGCTTTGCAGACGATAAGTACAACCGTTTCAGAGAGAAGAGCGGCCAATGTGACGATGTGGCTATAAGTCGATTCGATAACAAATGACAAAAACGGACGGATTTCACAGGTTTTTACTACATGCGAACACTTTTCACATTCTCCCGTGCAACTCGGCTGCTAGTCCTCCTTTCATGCAGAATCTCAAGGTCCTAGCTCATGTCCAAGGCACCAAGGCAGCTAAAAGGTCAGTAATCAATACTTAAAACTTGAATTGTAGTACTTCTTACTGGCTATTACATCAACTTAGAAGCTTCATCTGTGTTCTACTATGGTGATTTTAGTGTATCCGCATACCGCAGCACGCGACATAGCTTTGCAGACGATAAGTACATCCGTTTCAGAGAGAAGAGCGGCCAATGTTACGATCTGGCTTTAAGTCGATTCGATAACAAGTGACGAAAACGGACGGATTTCTCAGGTTTTTACTACATATGAACAGTTTTCACATTCTCCCGTGCAACTCGGCTGCTAGTCCTCCTTTCTTGCAGAATCTTAAGGTCCTAGCTCATGTCCAAGGCATCAAAGCCAGCTACAAAGTCAGTAATCGATAACTAAAACTTCAGTTGTACTACTTCTTACTGGCTATTACATCAACTTAGAAGCTTCATCTGTGTTCTACTATGGTGCTTTTAGTGTCTCCGCATACCGCAGCACGCGACATAGATTTGTAGACGATAAGTATAAATGACGAAATCGGACGGATTTCTCAGGTTTTTACTACATGCGAACACTTTTCACATTCTCCCGTGCAACTCGGCTGCTAGTCCTCCTTTCATGCAGAATCTTAAGGTCCTAGCTCATGTCCAATGCATCAAAGCCAGCTACAAAGTCAGTAATCGATAACTAAAAATTCAATTGTACTACTTCTTACTGGCTATTACATCAACTTAGAAGCTTCATCTGTGTTCTACTATGGTGCTTTTAGTGTCTCCGCATACCGCAGCACGCGACATAGCTTTGTAGACGATAAGTACAACCGTTTCAGAGAGAAGAGCGGCCAATGTGACGATCTGGCTTTAAGTCGATTCGATAACAAATGACGAAAACGGACGGATTTCTCAGGTTTTTATTACATATGAACACTTTTCACATTCTCCCGTGCAACTCGGCTGCTAGTCCTCCTTTCATGCAGAACCTTAAGGTCCTAGCTAATGTCCAAGGCACCAAAGCCAGCTAAAATGTCAATAATCAATACCTAAAACTTGAATTCTACTACTTCTTACTGGCTATTACATCAACTTAGAAGCTTCATCTCTGTTCTACTATGGTGCTTTTAGTGTCTCCACATAACGCAGCACGCAACATAGCTTTGCAGAAGATAAGTACAACCGTTTCAGAGAGAAGTGCGGCCAATGTGACGATCTGGCTTTAAGTCGATTCGATAACAAATGACGAAAACGGACGGATGTCTCAGGTTTTTACTACATGTGAACACTTCTCACATTCTCCCGTGCAACTGGGCTGCTAGTCCTCCTTTTATGCAGAATCTTAAGGTCCTAGCTCATGTCCAAGGCACCAAAGGCAGCTAAAAAGTCAATAATCTATACCTAAAACCTGAATTGGACTACTTCTTACTGGCTATTACATCAACTAAGAAGCTTCATCTGTGTTCTACTACGGTGCTTTTAGTTTCTCCGCATACCGCAGCACGCGATATAGTTTTGCAGACGATAAGCACAACCGTTTCAGAGAGAAGAGCGGCCAATGTGACGATCTGGCTAAAATTCGATTCGATAACAAATGACGAAAACGGACGGATTTCTCAGGTTTTTACTACATATGAACACTTTTCACACTTTCCCGTGCAACTCGGCTGCTAGTCCTCCTTTCATGCAGAATCTTAAGGTCCTAGCTCATGTCCAAGGCACCAAAGCCAGCTAAAAGGTCAATATTCAATACCTAAAACTTGAATTGTACTACTTCTTACTGGCTATTACATCAACTTAGAAGCTTGATCTGTGTTGTACTATGGTGCTTTTAGTGTCTCAGCATACCGCAGCACGCGACATAGCTTTGCAGACGATAAGTACAACCGTTTCAGAGAGAAGAGCGGCCAATGTGACGATCTGGCTTTAAGTCGATTCGATAACAAATGAAGAAAACGGACGGATTTCTGAGATTTTTACTACATGCGAACACTTTTCACATTCTCCCGTGCAACTCTGCTGCTAGTCCTCCATTCACGCAGAATCTCAAGGTCGTAGCTCATGTCCAAGGCACCAAAGCCAACTAAAAAGTCAATAATCGATACCTAAAACTTGAATTGTACTACTTCTTACTGGCTATTACATCAACTTAGAAGCTTCATCTGTGTTCTACTATGGAGCTTTTAGTGTCTCCGCATACCGCAGCACGCGACATAGCTTTGTAGACGATAAGTACAACCGTTTCAGAGAGAAGAGCGGCCAATGTGACGATCTGGCTATAAAGTCGATTCGATAACAAATGACGAAAACGGACGGATTTCTCAGGTTTTTATGACATATGAACACTTTTCACATTCTCCCGTGCAACTCGGTTTCTAGTCCTCTTATCATGCAGAATCTTAAGGTCCTAGCTCATGTCCAAGTCACCAAAGCCAGCTAAAAAGTCAATAATCGATACCTAAAACTTGAACTGTACTACTTCTTACTGGCTATTACATCAACTTAGAAGCTTCATCTGTGTTCTACTACGGTGCTTTTAGTTTCTCCGCATACCGCAGCACGCGACATAGTTTTGCAGACGTTAAGCACAACCGTTTCAGAGAGAAGAGCGGCCAATGTGACGATCTGGCTTTAAGTCGATTCGATAACAAATGACGAAAACGGACGGATTTCTCAGGTTTTTACTACATGCGAACACTTTTCACATTCTCCCGTGCAACTCTGCTTGCTAGTCCTCCTTTCACGCAGAATCTCAAGGTCCTAGCTCATGTCCAAAGCACCAAAGCCAGCTAAAAAGTCAATAATCGATACCTAAAACTTGAATTGTACTACTTCTTACTGGCTATTACACCAACTTAGAAGCTTCATCTGTGTTCTACTATGATGATTTTCGTGTCTCCGCATACCGCAGCACGCGACATAGCTTTGCAGACGATAAGTACAAACGTTTCACGGATAAGAGTGGCCAATGTGACGATCTGGCTATAAGTCGATTCGATAACAAATGACGAAAACGGACGGATTTACAAGGATTTACTACATATGAACACTTTTCACATTCTCCCATGCAACTCGGCTGCTAGTCCTCCTTTCATGCAGAACGTTAAGGTCCTAGCTCATGTCCAATGCACCAAAGCCAGCTAAAAAGTCAATAATCTATACCTAAAACTTGAACTGTACTACTTGTTACTGGCTATTACATCAACTTTGAAGCTTCATACGTGTTCTACTATGGTGCTTTTAGTGTCTCCGCATACCGCAGCACGCGACATAGCTTTGCAGTCGATAAGTACAACCGTTTCAGAGAGAAGAGCGACCAATGTGACGATCTGGCTTTAAGTCGATTCGATAACAAATGACGAAAACGGACGGATTTCTCAGGTTTTTACTAAATATGAGCACTCTTCACATTCTCCCGTGCAACTGGGCTGCTAGTCCTCCTTTTATGCAGAATCTTAAGGTCCTAGCTCATGTCCAAGGCACCAAAGCCAGCAAGAAATTCAATAATCGATACCTAAAATTTAAAATTGGACTAATTCTTAATGGCTATTACATCAACTTAGAAGCTTCATCTGTGTTCTACTATGGTGCTTTTAGTGTCTCCGCATACCGCAGCACGCGACATAGCTTTGCAGACGATAAGTACAACCGTTTCAGAGAGAAGAGCGGCCAATGTGACGATCTGGCTTTAAGTCGATTCGATAACAAATGACGAAACCGGTCGGATTTCTCAGGTTTTTACTACATATGAACACTTTTCACATTCTCCCGAGCAACGCGGCTGCTAGTCCTCCTTTCATGCAGAATGTTAAGGTCCTAGCTCATGTCCAAGGCACCAAAGGCAGCTAAAAAGTCAATAATCGATACCTAACTTCTTACTTACTATTACATCAACTTAGAAGCTTCATCTGTGTTTTACTACGGTGCTTTTGGTTTCTCCGCATACCGCAGCACGCGACACAGCTTTGCAGACGATAAGTACAACCGTTTCAGAGAGAAGAGCAGCCAATGTGACGATCTGGCTTTAAGTCGATTCGATAACAAATGACGAAAACAGAGGGATTTCTCAGGTTTTTACTACATATGAACACTTTTCACATTCTCCCGTGCAACTCGGTTGCTAGTCCTCCTTTCATGCAGAATGTTAAGGTCCTAGCTCATGTCCAAGTCACCAAAGCCAGCTAGAAAGTCAATAGTCGATACGTAGAAATTGAATTGGACGACTTCTTACTGGCTATTACATCAACTTATATGCTTCATCTGTGTTCTACTATGGTGCTTTTAGTGTCTGAGCATACAGCAGCACGCGACATAGCTGTGCAGACGATAAGTACAACCGTTTCAGAGAGAAGAGCGGCCAATGTGACGATCTGGCTTTAAGTCGATTCGATAACAAATGACGAAAACGGACGGATTTCTCAGGTTTTTACTACATATGAACACTTTTCACATTCTCCCGTGCAACTCGGCTGCTAGTCCTCCTTTCATGCAGAATCTTAAGGTCCTTGCTCATGTCCAAGGCACCAAAGCCAGCTAAAAAGTCAATAATCGATACCTAAAACTTGAATTCTACTTCTTCTTACTGGCCATTACATCAACTTAGAAGCTTCATCTCTGTTCTACTATGGTGCTATTAGTGTGTCCACATACCGCAGCACGCGACATAGCTTTGCAGGAGATAAGCACAACCGTTTCAGAGAGAAGAGCGGCCAATGTGACGATCTGGCTTTAAGTCGATTCGATAACAAATGACGAAAATGGACGGATTTCTCAGGTTTTTACTACATATGAACACTTTTCACATTCTCCCGTGCAACTCGGCTGCTAGTCTTACTTTCATGCAGAATCTTAAGGTAATAGCTCATGTCCAAGGCACCAAAGCCAGCTAAGAAGTCAATAATCGATACCTAAAACTTGAATTGTACTACTTCTTACTGGCTATTACATCAACTTAGAAGCTTCATCTGTGTTCTACTATGGTGCTTTTAGTGCCTCCGCGTAGCGCAGCACGCGACATAGCTTTGCAGACGATAAGTACAACCGTTTCAGAGGGAAGAGCGGCCAATGTGACGACCTGGCTTTAACTCGATTCGATAACAAATGACGAAAACGGACGGATTTCTCAGGTTTTTACTACATATGAACACTTTTCACATTCTCCCGTGCAAGTCGGCTGCTAGTCCTCCTTTCATGCAGAATCTTAAGGTCCTAGCTCATGTCCAAGGCACCAAAGCCAGCTAAAAAGTCAATAACCGATACCTATAACTTTAAGTGTACTACTTCTTACTGGCTATTGCATCAACTTAGTAGCTTCACCTGTGTTCCACTATGGTGATTTTAGTGTCTCCACATACCGTAGCACGTGACATAGCTTTGCAGACGATACGTACAAGCGTTTCAGAGAGAAGAGCGGCCATTGTGAATATCTGGCTTTCAGTCGATTCGATAACAAATGACGAAAACGGACGAATTTCTCCGGTTTTTACTACATATAAACACTTTTCACATTCTCCCGTGCAACTCGGCTGATACTCCTCCTTTCATGCAGAATCTTAAGGTCCTAGCTCATGTCCAAGGCACCAAAGCCGGCTAAGAGGTCAATAATCGAAACCTAAAACTTGAATTGTACTTCTTCTTACTGGCTATTACATCAACTTAGAAGTTTCATTTGTGTTCTACTATGGTGCTTTTAGTGTCTCCGCATAGCGCAGCACGCGACATAGCTTTGCAGACGATAAATACAACCGTTTCAGAGAGAAGAGCGGCCAATGTGACGATCTGGCTTTAAGTCGATTCGATAACAAATGACGAAAACGGACGGATTTCTCAGGTTTTTACTACATATGAACACTTTTCACATTCTCCCGTGCAACTCGGCTGCTAGTCCTCCTTTCATGCAGAATCTTAAGGTCCTAGCTCATGTCCAAAGCACCAAAGCCAGCTAAAAGGTCAATATTCATTACCTAAAACTTGAATTGTACTACTTCTTTCTGGCTATTACATCATCTTAGGAGCTTCATCTGTGTTCTACTATGGTGCTTTTAGTGTCTCCGAATACCGCAGTACGCGACATAGCTTTGCAGACGATAAGTACAACCGTTTCAGAGAGCAGAGCGGCCAATGTGATGATCTGGCTTTAAGTCGATTCGATAACAAATGACGAAAACGGACGGATTTCTCAGGTTTTTACTACATATGAACACTTTTCACATTCTCCCGTGCAACTCGGCTGCTAGTCCACCTTTCATGCAGAATCTTAAGGTCCTTGCTCATGTCCAAGGCACCAAAGCCAGCTAAAAGGTCAATATTCAATACCTAAATCTTGAATTGGACTACTTCTTACTGGCTATTGCATCAACTTAGTAGCTTCATCTGTGTTCTACTATGGTGATTTTAGTGTCTCCGCATACCGCAGCACGCGATATAGCTTTGTAGACGATAAGTACAACCGTTTCAGAGAGACGAGCGGCCAATGTGACGATCTGGCTTTAAGTCGATTCGATAACAAATGACGAAAACGGACGGATTTCTCAGGTTTTTATTACATATGAACACTTTTCACATTCTCCCGTGCAACGAGGCTGCTAGTCCTCCTTTCATGCAGAATATTAAGGTCCTAGCTCATGTCCAAGGCACCAAAGCCATCTAAATATTCAATATTCAGTTCCTAAAACTTGAATTGTACTACTTCTTACTGGCTATTACATCAACTTAGAAGCTTCATCTCTGTTCTACTATGGTGCTTTTATTGTCTTCACATACCGCAGCACGCGACATAGCTTTGCAGACTATAAGCTCAACCGGTTCAGAGAGAAGAGCGGCCAATGTGACGATCTGGCTTTAAGTCGATTCTCTAACAAATGACGAAAAAGGACGGATTTCTCAGGTTTTTACTACATATGAACACTTTTCACATTCTCCCGAGCAACGCGGCTGCTAGTCCTCCTTTCATGCAGAATGTTAAGGTCCTAGCTCATGTCCAAGGCACCAAAGCCAGCTAAAAAGTCAATAATCGATACCTAACTTCTTACTTACTATTACATCAACTTAGAAGCTTCATCTGTGTTTTACTACGGTGCTTTTGGTTTCTCCGCATACCGCAGCACGCGACACAGCTTTGCAGACGATAAGTACAACCGTTTCAGAGAGAAGCGCGGCCAATGTGACGATCTGGCTTTAAGTCGATTCGATAACAAATGACGAAAACGGAGGGATTTCTCAGGTTTTTACTACATATGAACACTTTTCACATTCTCCCGTGCAACTCGGTTGCTAGTCCTCCTTTCATGCAGAATGTTAAGGTCCTAGCTCATGTCCAAGTCAGCAAAGCCAGCTAGAAAGTCAATAGTCGATACGTAAAAATTGAATTGGACGACTTCTTACTGGCTATTACATCAACTTAGATGCTTCATCTGTGTTCTACTATGGTGCTTTTAGTGTCTCAGCATACAGCAGCACGCGACATAGCTGTGCAGACGATAAGTACAACCGTTTCAGAGAGAAGAGCGGCCAATGTGACGATCTGGCTTTAAGTCGATTCGATAACAAATGACGAAAACGGACGGATTTCTCAGGTTTTTACTACATATGAACACTTTTCACATTCTCCCGTGCAACTCGGCTGCTAGTCCTCCTTTCATGCAGAATCTTAAGGTCCTTGCTCATGTCCAAGGCACCAAAGCCAGCTAAAAAGTCAATAATCGATACCTAAAACTTGAATTCTACTTCTTCTTACTGGCCATTACATCAACTTAGAAGCTTCATCTCTGTTCTACTATGGTGCTATTAGTGTGTCCACATACCGCAGCACGCGACATAGCTTTGCAGAAGATAAGTACAACCGTTTCAGAGAGAAGAGCGGCCAATGTGACGATCTGGCTTTAAGTCGATTCGATAACAAATGACGAAAATGGACGGATTTCTCAGGTTTTTACTACATATGAACACTTTTCACATTCTCCCGTGCAACTCGGCTGCTAGTCTTACTTTCATGCAGAATCTTAAGGTAATAGCTCATGTCCAAGGCACCAAAGCCAGCTAAGAAGTCAATAATCGATACCTAAAACTTGATTTGTACTACTTCTTACTGGCTATTACATCAACTTAGAAGCTTCATCTGTGTTCTACTATGGTGCTTTTAGTGCCTCCACGTACCGTAGCACGTGACATAGCTTTGCAGACGATACGTACAAGCGTTTCAGAGAGAAGAGCGGCCAATGTGACTATCTGGCTTTCAGTCGATTCGATAACAAATGACGAAAACGGACGAATTTCTCCGGTTTTTACTACATATAAACACTTTTCACATTCTCCCGTGCAACTCGGCTGATACTCCTCCTTTCATGCAGAATCTTAAGGTCCTAGCTCATGTCCAAGGCACCAAAGCCGGCTAAGAGGTCAATAATCGAAACCTAAAACTTGAATTGTACTTCTTCTTACTGGCTATTACATCAACTTAGAAGTTTCATTTGTGTTCTACTATGGTGCTTTTAGTGTCTCCGCATAGCGCAGCACGCGACATAGCTTTGCAGACGATAAATACAACCGTTTCAGAGAGAAGAGCGGCCAATGTGACGATCTGGCTTTAAGTCGATTCGATAACAAATGACGAAAACGGACGGATTTCTCAGGTTTTTACTACATATGAACACTTTTCACATTCTCCCGTGCAACTCGGCTGCTAGTCCACCTTTCATGCAGAATCTTAAGGTCCTTGCTCATGTCCAAGGCACCAAAGCCAGCTAAAAGGTCAATATTCAATACCTAAATCTTGAATTGGACTACTTCTTACTGGCTATTGCATCAACTTAGTAGCTTCATCTGTGTTCTACTATGGTGATTTTAGTGTCTCCGCATACCGCAGCACGCGATATAGCTTTGTAGACGATAAGTACAACCGTTTCAGAGAGACGAGCGGCCAATGTGACGATCTGGCTTTAAGTCGATTCGATAACAAATGACGAAAACGGACGGATTTCTCAGGTTTTT
Organism: Schistocerca gregaria; assembly: GCF_023897955.1. NCBI lineage: Eukaryota > Metazoa > Arthropoda > Insecta > Orthoptera > Acrididae > Schistocerca > Schistocerca gregaria. Next base: position 2,454,418 of record NW_026061715.1, read on the forward strand.
ATTACATATGAACACTTTTCACATTCTCCCGTGCAACGCGGCTGCTAGTCCTCCTTTCATGCAGAATATTAAGGTCCTAGCTCATGTCCAAGGCACCAAAGCCATCTAAATATTCAATATTCAGTTCCTAAAACTTGAATTGTACTACTTCTTACTGGCTATTACATCAACTTAGAAGCTTCATCTCTGTTCTACTATGGTGCTTTTATTGTCTTCACATACCGCAGCACGCGACATAGCTTTGCAGACTATAAGCTCAACCGGTTCAGAGAGAAGAGCGGCCAATGTGACGATCTGGCTTTAAGTCGATTCTCTAACAAATGACGAAAAAGGACGGATTTCTCAGGTTTTTACTACATATGAACACTTTTCACATTCTCCCGAGCAACGCGGCTGCTAGTCCTCCTTTCATGCAGAATGTTAAGGTCCTAGCTCATGTCCAAGGCACCAAAGGCAGCTAAAAAGTCAATAATCGATACCTAACTTCTTACTTACTATTACATCAACTTAGAAGCTTCATCTGTGTTTTACTACGGTGCTTTTGGTTTCTCCGCATACCGCAGCACGCGACACAGCTTTGCAGACGATAAGTACAACCGTTTCAGAGAGAAGAGCGGCCAATGTGACGATCTGGCTTTAAGTCGATTCGATAACAAATGACGAAAACGGAGGGATTTCTCAGGTTTTTACTACATATGAACACTTTTCACATTCTCCCGTGCAACTCGGTTGCTAGTCCTCCTTTCATGCAGAATGTTAAGGTCCTAGCTCATGTCCAAGTCACCAAAGCCAGCTAGAAAGTCAATAGTCGATACGTAAAAATTGAATTGGACGACTTCTTACTGGCTATTACATCAACTTAGATGCTTCATCTGTGTTCTACTATGGTGCTTTTAGTGTCTCAGCATACAGCAGCACGCGACATAGCTGTGCAGACGATAAGTACAACCGTTTCAGAGAGAAGAGCGGCCAATGTGACGATCTGGCTTTAAGTCGATTCGATAACAAATGACGAAAACGGACGGATTTCTCAGGTTTTTACTACATATGAACACTTTTCACATTCTCCCGTGCAACTCGGCTGCTAGTCCTCCTTTCATGCAGAATCTTAAGGTCCTTGCTCATGTCCAAGGCACCAAAGCCAGCTAAAAAGTCAATAATCGATACCTAAAACTTGAATTCTACTTCTTCTTACTGGCCATTACATCAACTTAGAAGCTTCATCTCTGTTCTACTATGGTGCTATTAGTGTGTCCACATACCGCAGCACGCGACATAGCTTTGCAGAAGATAAGTACAACCGTTTCAGAGAGAAGAGCGGCCAATGTGACGATCTGGCTTTAAGTCGATTCGATAACAAATGACGAAAATGGACGGATTTCTCAGGTTTTTACTACATATGAACACTTTTCACATTCTCCCGTGCAACTCGGCTGCTAGTCTTACTTTCATGCAGAATCTTAAGGTAATAGCTCATGTCCAAGGCACCAAAGCCAGCTAAGAACTCAATAATCGATACCTAAAACTTGATTTGTACTACTTCTTACTGGCTATTACATCAACTTAGAAGCTTCATCTGTGTTCTACTATGGTGCTTTTAGTGCCTCCGCGTAGCGCAGCACGCGACATAGCTTTGCAGACGATAAGTACAACCGTTTCAGAGGGAAGAGCGGCCAATGTGACGATCTGGCTTTAACTCGATTCGATAACAAATGACGAAAACGGACGGATTTCTCAGGTTTTTACTACATATGAACACTTTTCACATTCTCCCGTGCAAGTCGGCTGCTAGTCCTCCTTTCATGCAGAATCTTAAGGTCCTAGCTCATGTCCAAGGCACCAAAGCCAGCTAAAAAGTCAATAATCGATACCTAAATCGTGAATTGGACTACTTCTTACTGGCTATTGCATCAACTTAGTAGCTTCACCTGTGTTCTACTATGGTGATTTTAGTGTCTCCACATACCGTAGCACGTGACATAGCTTTGCAGACGATACGTACAAGCGTTTCAGAGAGAAGAGCGGCCAATGTGACTATCTGGCTTTCAGTCGATTCGATAACAAATGACGAAAACGGACGAATTTCTCCGGTTTTTACTACATATAAACACTTTTCACATTCTCCCGTGCAACTCGGCTGATACTCCTCCTTTCATGCAGAATCTTAAGGTCCTAGCTCATGTCCAAGGCACCAAAGCCGGCTAAGAGGTCAATAATCGAAACCTAAAACTTGAATTGTACTTCTTCTTACTGGCTATTACATCAACTTAGAAGTTTCATTTGTGTTCTACTATGGTGCTTTTAGTGTCTCCGCATAGCGCAGCACGCGACATAGCTTTGCAGACGATAAATACAACCGTTTCAGAGAGAAGAGCGGCCAATGTGACGATCTGGCTTTAAGTCGATTCGATAACAAATGACGAAAACGGACGGATTTCTCAGGTTTTTACTACATATGAACACTTTTCACATTCTCCCGTGCAACTCGGCTGCTAGTCCTCCTTTCATGCAGAATCTTAAGGTCCTAGCTCATGTCCAAAGCACCAAAGCCAGCTAAAAGGTCAATATTCATTACCTAAAACTTGAATTGTACTACTTCTTTCTGGCTATTACATCATCTTAGGAGCTTCATCTGTGTTCTACTATGGTGCTTTTAGTGTCTCCGAATACCGCAGTACGCGACATAGCTTTGCAGACGATAAGTACAACCGTTTCAGAGAGCAGAGCGGCCAATGTGATGATCTGGCTTTAAGTCGATTCGATAACAAATGACGAAAACGGACGGATTTCTCAGGTTTTTACTACATATGAACACTTTTCACATTCTCCCGTGCAACTCGGCTGCTAGTCCACCTTTCATGCAGAATCTAAAGGTCCTTGCTCATGTCCAAGGCACCAAAGCCAGCTAAAAGGTCAATATTCAATACCTAAATCTTGAATTGGACTACTTCTTACTGGCTATTGCATCAACTTAGTAGCTTCATCTGTGTTCTACTATGGTGATTTTAGTGTCTCCGCATACCGCAGCACGCGATATAGCTTTGTAGACGATAAGTACAACCGTTTCAGAGAGACGAGCGGCCAATGTGACGATCTGGCTTTAAGTCGATTCGATAACAAATGACGAAAACGGACGGATTTCTCAGGTTTTTATTACATATGAACACTTTTCACATTCTCGCGTGCAACTCGGCTGCTAGTCCTCCTTTCATGCAGAATATTAATGTCCTAGCTCATGTCCAAGGCACCAAAGCCATCTAAATATTCAATATTCAGTTCCTAAAACTTGAATTGTACTACTTCTTACTGGCTATTACATCAACTTCGAAGCTTCATCTCTGTTCTACTATGGTGCTTTTAGTGTCTCCACATACCGCAGCACGCGACATAGCTTTGCAGACGATAAGTACAACCGTTTCAGAGAGAAGAGCGGCCAATGTGACGATCTGGCTTTCAGTCGATTCGATAACAAATGACGAAAACGGACGAATTTCTCCGGTTTTTACTACATATAAACACTTTTCACATTCTCCCGTGCAACTCGGCTGCTACTCCTCCTTTCATGCAGAATCTTAAGGTCCTAGCTCATGTACAAGGCACCAAAGCCAGCTAAGAAGTCAATAATCGATACCTAAAACTTGAATTGTACTACTTCTTACTGGCTATTACATCAACTTAGAAGCTTCATCTGTGTTCTACTATGGTGCTTTTAGTGTCTCCGCATTGCGCAGCACGCGACATAGCTTTGCAGACGATAAATACAACCGTTTCAGAGAGAAGAGCGGCCAATGTGACGATCTGGCTTTAAGTCGATTCGATAACAAATAACGAAAACGGACGGATTTCTCAGGTTTTTACTACATATGAGCACTTTTCACATTCTCCCGTGCAACTGGGCTGCTAGTCCTCCTTTTATGCAGAATCTTAAGGTCCTAGCTCATGTCCAAGGCACCAAAGCCAGCTAAAAAGTCAATAATCGATACCTAAAACTTGAAATGGCCTACTTCTTTCTGGCTATTACATCAACTTAGAAGCTTCATCTGTGTTCTACTATGGTGCTTTTAGTGTCTCAGCATACCGCAGCACGCGACATAGCTTTGCAGACGATAAGTACAACCGTTTCAGAGAGAAGAGCGGCCAATGTGACGATCGGGCTTTAACTCGATTCGATGACAAATGACGAAACCGGACGGATTTCTCAGGTATTTACTACATATGAACACTTTTCACATTCTCCCGAGCGACGCGGCTGCTAGTCCTCCTTTCATGCAGAATGTTAAGGTCCTAGCTCATGTCCAAGGCACCAAAGCCAGCTAAAAAGTCAATAATCGATACCTAACTTCTTACTGGCTATTACATCAACTTAGAAGCTTCATCTGTGTTCTACTACGGTGCTTTTAGTTTCTCCGCATACCGCAGCACGCGACACAGCTTTGCAGACGATAAGTACAACCGTTTCAGAGAGAAGAGCGGCCAAAGTGACGATCTGGCTTTAAGTCAATTCGATAACAAATGACGAAAACGGACGGATTTCTCAGGTTTTTACTACATATGAACACTTTTCACATTCTGCCGTGCAACTCGGCTGCTAGTCCTCCTTTCATGCAGAATCTTAAGGTCCTAGCTCATGTCCAAGGCACCAAAGCCAGCTAAAAGGTCAATATTCAATACCTAAAACTTGAACTGTACTACTTCTTACTGGCTATTACATCAACTTAGAAGCTTGATCTGAGTTCTACTATGGTGTTTTTAGTGTCTCCGCATACCGCAGCACGCGACATAGCTTTGCAGACGATAAATACAACCGTTTCAGAGAGAAGAGCGGCCAATGTGACGATCTGGCTTTAAGTCGATTCGATAACAAATGACGAAAACGGACGGATTTCTCAGGTTTTTACTACATATGAACACTTTTCACATTCTCCCGTGCAACTCGGCTGCTAGTCCTCCTTTCATGCAGAATCTTAAGGTCCTAGCTCATGTCCAAAGCACCAAAGCCAGCTAAAAGGTCAATATTCATTACCTAAAACTTGAATTGTACTACTTCTTTCTGGCTATTACATCATCTTAGGAGCTTCATCTGTGTTCTACTATGGTGCTTTTAGTGTCTCCGAATACCGCAGTACGCGACATAGCTTTGCAGACGATAAGTACAACCGTTTCAGAGAGCAGAGCGGCCAATGTGATGATCTGGCTTTAAGTCGATTCGATAACAAATGACGAAAACGGACGGATTTCTCAGGTTTTTACTACATATGAACACTTTTCACATTCTCCCGTGCAACTCGGCTGCTAGTCCACCTTTCATGCAGAATCTAAAGGTCCTTGCTCATGTCCAAGGCACCAAAGCCAGCTAAAAGGTCAATATTCAATACCTAAATCTTGAATTGGACTACTTCTTACTGGCTATTGCATCAACTTAGTAGCTTCATCTGTGTTCTACTATGGTGATTTTAGTGTCTCCGCATACCGCAGCACGCGATATAGCTTTGTAGACGATAAGTACAACCGTTTCAGAGAGACGAGCGGCCAATGTGACGATCTGGCTTTAAGTCGATTCGATAACAAATGACGAAAACGGACGGATTTCTCAGGTTTTTATTACATATGAACACTTTTCACATTCTCGCGTGCAACTCGGCTGCTAGTCCTCCTTTCATGCAGAATATTAATGTCCTAGCTCATGTCCAAGGCACCAAAGCCATCTAAATATTCAATATTCAGTTCCTAAAACTTGAATTGTACTACTTCTTACTGGCTATTACATCAACTTCGAAGCTTCATCTCTGTTCTACTATGGTGCTTTTAGTGTCTCCACATACCGCAGCACGCGACATAGCTTTGCAGACGATAAGTACAACCGTTTCAGAGAGAAGAGCGGCCAATGTGACGATCTGGCTTTCAGTCGATTCGATAACAAATGACGAAAACGGACGAATTTCTCCGGTTTTTACTACATATAAACACTTTTCACATTCTCCCGTGCAACTCGGCTGCTACTCCTCCTTTCATGCAGAATCTTAAGGTCCTAGCTCATGTACAAGGCACCAAAGCCAGCTAAGAAGTCAATAATCGATACCTAAAACTTGAATTGTACTACTTCTTACTGGCTATTACATCAACTTAGAAGCTTCATCTGTGTTCTACTATGGTGCTTTTAGTGTCTCCGCATTGCGCAGCACGCGACATAGCTTTGCAGACGATAAATACAACCGTTTCAGAGAGAAGAGCGGCCAATGTGACGATCTGGCTTTAAGTCGATTCGATAACAAATAACGAAAACGGACGGATTTCTCAGGTTTTTACTACATATGAGCACTTTTCACATTCTCCCGTGCAACTGGGCTGCTAGTCCTCCTTTTATGCAGAATCTTAAGGTCCTAGCTCATGTCCAAGGCACCAAAGCCAGCTAAAAAGTCAATAATCGATACCTAAAACTTGAAATGGCCTACTTCTTTCTGGCTATTACATCAACTTAGAAGCTTCATCTGTGTTCTACTATGGTGCTTTTAGTGTCTCAGCATACCGCAGCACGCGACATAGCTTTGCAGACGATAAGTACAACCGTTTCAGAGAGAAGAGCGGCCAATGTGACGATCGGGCTTTAACTCGATTCGATGACAAATGACGAAACCGGACGGATTTCTCAGGTATTTACTACATATGAACACTTTTCACATTCTCCCGAGCGACGCGGCTGCTAGTCCTCCTTTCATGCAGAATGTTAAGGTCCTAGCTCATGTCCAAGGCACCAAAGCCAGCTAAAAAGTCAATAATCGATACCTAACTTCTTACTGGCTATTACATCAACTTAGAAGCTTCATCTGTGTTCTACTACGGTGCTTTTAGTTTCTCCGCATACCGCAGCACGCGACACAGCTTTGCAGACGATAAGTACAACCGTCTCAGAGAGAAGAGCGGCCAATGTGACGATCTGGCTTTAAGTCAATTCGATAACAAATGACGAAAACGGACGGATTTCTCAGGTTTTTACTACATATGAACACTTTTCACATTCTGCCGTGCAACTCGGCTGCTAGTCCTCCTTTCATGCAGAATCTTAAGGTCCTAGCTCATGTCCAAGGCACCAAAGCCAGCTAAAAGGTCAATATTCAATACCTAAAACTTGAACTGTACTACTTCTTACTGGCTATTACATCAACTTAGAAGCTTGATCTGAGTTCTACTATGGTGTTTTTAGTGTCTCCGCATACCGCAGCACGCGACATAGCTTTGCAGACGATAAATACAACCGTTTCAGAGAGAAGAGCGGCCAATGTGACGATCTGGCTTTAAGTCGATTCGATAACAAATGACGAAAACGGACGGATTTCTCAGGTTTTTACTACATATGAACACTTTTCACATTCTCCCGTGCAACTCGGCTGCTAGTCCTCCTTTCATGCAGAATCTTAAGGTCCTAGCTCATGTCCAAGGCACCAAAGCCAGCTAAAAGGTCAATATTCATTACCTAAAACTTGAATTCTACTACTTCTTACTGGCTATTACATCATCTTAGGAGCTTCATCTGTGTTCTACTATGGTTCATTTAGTGTCTCCGAATACCGTAGTACGCGACATAGCTTTGCAGACGATAAGTACAAGCGTTTCAGAGAGAAGAGCGGCCAATGTGACGATCTGGCTTTAAGTCGATTCGATAACAAATGACGAAAACGGACGGATTTCTCAGGTTTTTACTGCATATGAACACTTTTCACATTCTCCCGTGCAACTGGGCTGCTAGTCCTCCTTTTATGCAGAATCTTAAGGTCCTAGCTCATGTCCAAGGTACCGAAGCCAGCTAAAAAGTCAATAATCGATACCTAAATCTTGAATTGGACTACTTCTTACTGGCTATTGCATCAACTTAGTAGCTTCATCTGTGTTATACTATGGTGATTTTTGTGTCTCCGCATACTGCAGCACGCGACATAGCTTTGCAGACGGTAAGTACAAGCGTTTCAGAGAGATGAGCGGCCAATGTGACGATCTGGCTTTATGTCGATTCGATAACAAATGACGAAAACGGACGAATTTCTCCGGTTTTTACTACATATAAACACTTTTCACATTCTCCCGTGCAACTCGGCTGCTAGTCCTCCTTTCATGCAGAATCTTAATTTCCTAGCTCATGTCCAAGGCACCAAAGCCAGCTAAAAGGTCAATATTCATTACCTAAAACTTGAATTCTACTACTTCTTACTGGCTATTACATCAACTTAGAAGCTTCATCTGTGTTCTACTATGGTGATTTTAGTGTCTCCACATACCGCTGCACGCGACATAGCTTTGCAGACGATATGTACAACCGTTTCAGAGAGAAGAGTGGCCAATGTGACGATCTTGCTTTAAGTCGATTCGATAACAAATGACGAAAACGGACGGATTTCTTAGGTTTTTACTACATATGAACACTTTTCACATTCTCCCGTGCAACTGGGCTGCTAGTCCTCCTTTCATGCAGAATGTCAAGGTCCTAGCTCATGTCCAAGGCACCAAAGCCAGTTAAAAAGTCAATAATCGATATCTAAAACTTGAATTGTACTACTTCTTACTGGCTATTACATCAACTTAGAAGCTTCTTCTGTGTTCTACTATGGTGCTTTTAGTGTCTCCGCATACCGCAGCACGCGACAAATCTTTGCAGACGATAAGTACAACCTTTTCAGAGAGAAGAGCGGCCAATGTGACGATCTTGCTTTAAGTCGATTCGATAACAAATGACGAAAACGGACGGATTTCTCAGGTTTTTACTACATATGAACACTTTTCACATTCTCCCGTGCAACTGGGCTGCTAGTCCTCCTTTTATGCAGAATCTTAAGGTCATGGCTCATGTCCAAGGCACGAAAGCCAGCTAAAAAGTCAATAATCGATACCTAAATCTTGAATAGGACTACTTATTACTGTCTATTACATCAACTTAGAAGCTTCATCTGTGTTCTACTATGGTGCTTTTCCTGTTTCCGAATACGGCAACACGCGACATAGCTTTGCAGACGATAAGCACAACCGTTTCAGAGAGAAGAGCGGCTAATGTGACGATCTGGCTTTATGTCGATTCGATAACAAATGACGAAAAAGGACGGATTTCTCAGGTTTTTACTACATATGAACACTTTTCACATTCTTCAGTGCAACTCGGCTGCTAGTCCTCCTTTCATGCAGAATCTTAAGGTCCTAGCTCATGTCCAAGGCACCAAAGCCAGCTAAAAGGTCCATATTCAATACCTAAAACTTGAATTGTACTACTTCTTACTAACTATTACATCAACTTAGAAGCTTCATCTGTGTTCTACTATGGTGATTTCAGTGTCTCCGCATACCGTAGCACGCGACATAGCTTTGCAGACGATAAGTACAACCGTTTCAGAGAGAAGAGCGGCCAATGTGACGATCTGGCTTGAAGTCGATTCGATAACAAATGACGAAAGCGGACGGATTTCTCAGGTTTTTACTACATATGAACACTTTTCACATTCTCCCGTGCAACTCGGCTACTAGTCCTCCTTTCATGCAGAATCTTAAGGTCCTAGCTCATGTCCAAGGCACCAAAGCCAGCTAAAAAGTCAATAACCGATACCTAAAACTTGAAATGTACTACTTCTTACTGGCTATTACGTCATCTTAGGAGCTTCATCTGTGTTCTACTGTGGTGCTTTTAGTGTCTCCGAATACAGCAGTACGCGACATAGCTTTGCAGACGATAAGTACAACCGTTTCAGAGAGCAGAGCGGCCAATGTGACGAACTGGCTTTAAGTCGATTCGATAACAAATGACGAAGACAGACGGATTTCTCAGGTTTTTACTACATATGAACACTTTTCACTTTCTCCCGTGCAACGCGGCTGCTAGTCCTCCATTCATGCAGAATCTTAAGGTCCTAGCTCATGTCCAAGGCACCAAAGCCAGCTAAAAGGTCAATATTCAATACCTACAACTTGAATTGTACTACTTCTTACTGGATATTACATCAACTTAGAAGCTTGATCTGTGTTCTACTATGGTGCTTTTAGTGTCTCAGCATACCGCATTATCGACATAGCTTTGCAGACGATAAGTACAACCGTTTCAGAGAGAAGAGCGGCCAATGTGACGATCTGACTTTAAGTCGATTCAATAACAAATGACGAAAACGGACGGATGTCTGAGGTTTTTACTACATGTGAACACTTTTCACATTCTCCCGTGCAACTGGGCAGCTAGTCCTCCTTTTATGCAGAGTCTTAAAGTCCTAGCTCATGTCCAAGGCAAAAGCCAGCTAAAAAGTCAATAATCGATTCCTAAAACTTGAATTGTACTACTTCTTACTGGCTATTACATCAACTTAGATGCTTCATCTGTGTTCTACTATGGTGATTTTAGTGTCTCCGCATACCGCAGCACGCGACATAGCTTTGCAGACGATAAGTACAACCGTTTCAGAGAGAAGAGCGGCCAATGTGACGATCTGGCTTTAAGTCGATTCGATAACAAATGACGAAAACGGACCGATTTCTCAGGTTTTTACTACATATGAACACTTTTCACATTCTCCCGTGAAAATCGGCTGCTAGTCCTCCTTTCATGAAGAATGTTAAGGTCCTTAGATGCTTCATCTGTGTTCTACTATGGTGATTTTAGTGTCTCCGCATACCGCAGCACGCGACATAGCTTTGCAGACGATAAGTACAACCGTTTCAGAGAAAAGAGGGGCCAATGTGACGATCTGGCTTTAAGTCGATTCGATAACAAATGACGAAAACGGATTTCTCAGGTTTTTACTACATATGAACACTTTTCACATTCTCCCGTGCAAATCGGCTGCTAGTCCTCCTTTCATGCAGAATCTTGAGGTCCTAGCTCATGTCCAAGGCACAAAAGCCAGCTAAAAAGTCAATAATCGATACCTAAAACATGAATTGTTCTACTTCTTACTGGCTATTACATCAACTTAGAAGCTTCATCTGTGTTCTACTATGGTGATTTTAGTTCACGGCATACCGCAGCACGCGATATAGCTTTGCAGACGATAAGTACAACCGTTTCAGAGAGAAGAGCGGCCAATGTGACGATCTGGCTTTAAGTCGATTCGATAACAAATGACGAAAACGGACAGATTTCTCAGGTTTTTACTACATATGAACACTTTTCACATTCTCCCATGCAACTGGGCTGCTAGTCCTCCTTTTATGCAGAATCTTAAAGTCCTAGCTCATATCCAAGGCACCAAAGCCAGCTAAAAAGTCAATAATCGATACCTAAATCTTGAATTGGACTACTTCTTACTGGCTATTACATCAACGTAGAAGCTTCATCTGTGTTCTACTATGGTGCTTTTACTGTTTCCGCCTACGGCAACACGCGACATAGCTTTGCAGACGATAAGTACAACCGTTTCAGAGATAAGAGCGGCCAATGTGACGATCTGGCTTTAAGTCGATTCGATAACAAATGACGAAAACGGACCGATTTCTCAGGTTTTTACTACATATGAACACTTTTCACATTCTCCCGTGCAACTCGGCTGCTAGTCCTCCTTTCATGCAGAATCTTAAGGTCCTAGCTCATGTCCAAGGCACCAAAGCCAGCTAAAAAGTCAATAATCGATACCTAAAACTTGAATTGGACTACTTCTTACTGGCTATTACATCAACTTAGAAGCTTCATCTGTGTTCTACTACGGTGCTTTTAGTTTCTCCGCATATCGCAGCACGCGACATAGTTTTGCAGTCGATAAGCACAACCGTTTCAGAGGGAAGAGCGGCCAATGTGACGATGTGGCTTTAAGTCGATTCGATAACAAATGACGAAAACGGACGGATTTCTCAGGTTTTTACTACATATGAAATTTTTTCACAGTCTCCCGTGCAACTCGGCTGCTAGTCCTTCTTTCATGCAGAATGTCAAGGTCCTAGCTCATGTCCAAGGCACCAAAGCCAGCTAAAAAGTCAATAATCGATACCTAAAACTTGAATTGTACTACTTCTTACTGGCTATTACATCAACTTAGAAGCTTCATCTGTGTCCTACTATGGTGCTTTTAGTGTCTCAGCATACCGCAGCACGCGACATAGCTTTGCAGACGATAAGTACAACCGTTTCAGAGAGAAGAGCGGCCAATGTGACGATCTGGCTTTAAGTCGATTCGATAACAAATGACGAAAACGGACGGATTTCTCAGTTTTTTACTACATATGAACACTTTTTACATTCTCTCGTGCAACTCGGCTTCTAGTCCTCCTTTCATGCAGAATCTTAAGTTCCTAGCTCATGTCCAAAATACCGAAGCCAGCTAAAAAGTCAATAATCGATACCTAAAACTTGAATTGTTCTACTTCTTACTGGCTATTGCATCATCTTAGAAGCTTCATCTGTGTTCTACTATGGTGATTTTAGTGTCTCCGCATACCGCAGCACGCGACATAGCTTTGCAGACGATAAGTACAACCGTTTGAGAGAGAAGAGGGGCCAATGTGACGAACTGGCTTTAAGTCGATTCGATAACAAATGACGAAAACGGATTTCTCAGGTTTTTACTACATATGAACACTTTTCACACTCTCCCGTGCAAGTGGGCTGCTAGTCCTCCTTTTATGCAGAATCTTAAAGTCCTGGCTCATGTCCAAGGCACGAAAGCCAGCTAAAAAGTCAATAATCAATACCTAAATATTGAATTGGACTACTTATTACTGGCTATTACATCAACTTAGAAGCTTCATCTGTGTTCTACTATGGTGCTTTTCCTGTTTCCGCCTACGGCAACACGCGACATAGCTTTGCAGACGGTAAGCACAACCGTTTCAGAGAGAAGAGCGGCCAATGTGACGATCTGGCTTTATGTCGATTCGATAGCAAATGACGAAAAAGGACGGATTTCTCAGGTTATTACTACATATGAACACTTTTCACATTCTCCCGTGCAACTCAGCTGCTAGTCTTCCTTTCATGCAGAATCTTAAGGTCCTAGCTCATGTCCAAGGCACCAAAGCCAGCTAAAAGGTCCATATTCAATACCTAAAACTTGAATTGTATTACTTCTTACTGGCTATTACATCAACTTAGAACCTTGATCTGTGTTCTACTATGGTGCTTTTAGTGTCTCAGCATACCGCAGCACGCGACATAGCTTTGCAGACGATAAGTACAACCGTTTCAGAGAGAAGAGCGGCAATGTGACGATCTGGCTTTATGTCGATTCGATAACAAATGACGAAAACGGACGGATTTCTAAGGTTTTTACTACATATGAACACTTTTCACATTCTCCCGTGCAAATCGGCTGCTAGTCCTCCTTTCATGCAGAATCTTGAGGTCCTAGCTCATGTCCAAGGCACCAAAGCCAGCTAAAAAGTCAATAATCGATACCTAAAACATGAATTGTTCTACTTCTTACTGGCTATTGCATCAACTTAGAAGCTTCATCTGTGTTCTACTATGGTGCTTTTACTGTTTCCGCCTACGGCAACACGCGACATAGCTTTGCAGACGATAAGTACAACCGTTTCAGAGAGAAGAGAGGCCAATGTGACGATCTGGCTTTAAGTCGATTCGATAACAAATGACGAAAACGGACGGATTTCTCAGGTTTTTACTACATATGAACACTTTTCACATTCTCCCGTGCAACTCGGCTGCTAGTCCTCCTTTCATGCAGAATCTTAAGGTCCTAGCTCATGTCCAAGGCACCAAAGCCAGCTAAAAAGTCAATAACCGATACCTAAAACTTGAATTGTACTACTTCTTACTGGCTATTACATCATCTTAGGAGCTTCATCTGTGTTCTACTATGGTGCTTTTAGTGTCTCCGAATACCGCAGTACGCGACATAGCTTTGCAAACCATAAGTACAACCGTTTCAGAGAGCAGAGCGGCCAATGTGACGATCTGGCTTTAAGTCGATTCGATAACAAATGACGAAAACGGACGGATTTCTCAGGTTTTTACTACATATGAACACTTTTCACATTCTCCTGTGCAAATCGGCTGCTAGTCCTCCTTTCATGCAGAATCTTGAGGTCCTAGCTCATGTCCAAGGCACCAAAGCCAGCTAAAAAGTCAATAATCGATACCTAAAACATGAATTGTTCTACTTCTTACTGGCTATTGCATCAACTTAGAAGCTTCATCTGTGTTCTACTATGGTGATTTTAGTGTCACGGCATACCGCAGCACGCGACATAGCTTTGCAGACGATAAGTACAACCGTTTCAGAGAGAAGAGCGGCCAATGTGACGATCTGGCTTTAAGTCGATTCGATAACAAATGACGAAAACGGACGGATTTCTCAGGTTTTTACTACATATGAACACTTTTTACATTCTCTCGTGCAACTCGGCTTCAAGTCCTCCTTTCATGCAGAATCTGAAGGTCCTAGCTCATGTCCAAGGTACCAAAGCCAGCTAAAAAGTCAATAATCGATACCTAAAACTTGAATTGTTCTACTTCTTACTGGCTATTGCATCATCTTAGAAGCTTCATCTGTGTTCTACTATGGTGATTTTAGTGTCTCCGCATACCGCAGCACGCGACATAGCTTTGCAGACGATAAGTACAACCGTTTCAGAGAGAAGAGGGGCCAATGTGACGATCTGGCTTTAAGTCGATTCGATAACAAATGACGAAAACGGATTTCTCAGGTTTTTACTACATATGAACACTTTTCACACTCTCCCGTGCAAGTGGGCTGCTAGTCCTCCTTTTATGCAGAATCTTAAAGTCCTGGCTCATGTCCAAGGCACGAAAGCCAGCTAAAAAGTCAATAATCGATACCTAAATTTTGAATTGGACTACTTATTACTGGCTATTACATCAACTTAGAAGCTTCATCTGTGTTCTACTATGGTGCTTTTCCTGTTTCCGCCTACGGCAACACGCGACATAGCTTTGCAGACGGTAAGCACAACCGTTTCAGAGAGAAGAGCGGCCAATGTGACGATCTGGCTTTATGTCGATTCGATAGCAAATGACGAAAAAGGACGGATTTCTCAGGTTATTACTACATATGAACACTTTTCACATTCTCCCGTGCAACTCAGCTGCCAGTCTTCCTTTCATGCAGAATCTTAAGGTCCTAGCTCATGTCCAAGGCACCAAAGCCAGCTAAAAGGTCCATATTCAATACCTAAAACTTGAATTGTACTACTTCTTACTGGCTATTACATCAACTTAGAACCTTGATCTGTGTTCTACCATGGTGCTTTTAGTGTCTCAGCATACCGCAGCACGCGACATAGCTTTGCAGACGATAAGTACAACCGTTTCAGAGAGAAGAGCGGCCAATGTGACGATCTGGCTTTATGTCGATTCGATAACAAATGACGAAAACGGACGGATTTCTAAGGTTTTTACTACATATGAACACTTTTCACATTCTCCCGTGCAAATCGGCTGCTAGTCCTCCTTTCATGCAGAATCTTGAGGTCCTAGCGCATGTCCAAGGCACCAAAGCCAGCTAAAAAGTCAATAATCGATACCTAAAACATGAATTGTTCTACTTCTTACTGGCTATTGCATCAACTTAGAAGCTTCATCTGTGTTCTACTATGGTGATTTTAGTGTCACGGCATACCGCAGCACGCGACATAGCTTTGCAGACGATAAGTACAACCGTTTCAGAGAGAAGAGCGGCCAATGTGACGATCTGCCTTTAAGTCGATTCGATAACAAATGACGAAAACGGACGGATTTCTCAGGTTTTTAGTACATATGAACACTTTTCACATTCTCCCGTGCAACTGGGCTGCTAGTCCTCCTTTTATGCAGAGTCTTAAAGTCCTAGCTCATGTCCAAGGCACCAAAGCCAGCTAAAAAGTCAATAATCGATACCTAAATCTTGAATTTGATTACTTCTTACTGGCTATTACATCAACGTAGAAGCTTCATCTCTGTTCTACTATGGTGCTTTTACTGTTTCCGCCTACGGCAACACGCGACATAGCTTTGCAGACGATAAGTACAACCGTTTCAGAGAGAAGAGCGGCCAATGTGTCGATCTGGCTTTAAGTCGATTCGATAACAAATGACGAAAACGGACGGATTTCTCAGGTTTTTACTACATATGAACACTTTTCACATTCTCCCGTGCAACTCGGCTGCTAGTCCTCCTTTCATGCAGAATCTTAAGGTCCTAGCTCATGTCCAAGGCACCAAAGCCAGCTAAAAAGTCAATTACCGATACCTAAAACTTGAATTGTACTACTTCTTACTGGCTATTACATCATCTTAGGAGCTTCATCTGTGTTCTACTATGGTGCTTTTAGTGTCTCCGAATACCGCAGTACGCGACATAGCTTTGCAGACCATAAGTACAACCGTTTCAGAGAGCAGAGCGGCCAATGTGACGATCTGGCTTTAAGTCGATTCGATAACAAATGACGAAAACGGACGGATTTCTCAGGTTTTTACTACATATGAACACTTTTCACATTCTCCTGTGCAAATCGGCTGCTAGTCCTCCTTTCATGCAGAATCTTGAGGTCCTAGCTCATGTCCAAGGCACCAAAGCCAGCTAAAAAGTCAATAATCGATACCTAAAACATGAATTGTTCTACTTCTTACTGGCTATTGCATCAACTTAGAAGCTTCATCTGTGTTCTACTATGGTGATTTTAGTGTCACGGCATACCGCAGCACGCGACATAGCTTTGCAGACGATAAGTACAACCGTTTCAGAGAGAAGAGCGGCCAATGTGACGATGTGGCTTTAAGTCGATTCGATAACAAATGACGAAAACGGACGGATTTCTCAGGTTTTTACTACATATGAACACTTTTCAGATTCTCCCGTGCAACTCGGCTGCTAGTCCTCCTTTCATGCAGAATCTTAAGGTCCTTGCTCATGTCCAAGGCACGAAAGCCAGGTAATAAGTCAATAATCGATACCTAAAACTTGAATTCTACTACTTCTTACTGGCTATTACATCAACTTAGAAGCTTCATCTGTGTTCTACTATGGTGCTTTTAGTGTCTCCACATACCGCAGCACGCGACATAGCTTTGCAGACGATAAGTACAACCGTTTCAGAGAGAAGAGTAGCCAATGTGACGATTTGGCTTTAAGTCGATTCTATAACAAATGACGAAAACGGACGGATTTCTAAGGATTTTACTACATAAGAAAACTTTTCACAGTCTCCCGTGCAACTCGGCTGCTAGTCCTTCTTTCATGCAGAATGTCGAGGTCCTAGCTCATGTCCAAGGCACCAAAGCCAGCTAAAAAGTCAATAATCGATACCTAAAACTTGAATTGTACTACTTCTTACTGGCTATTACATCAACTTAGAAGCTTCATCTGTGTTCTACTATGGTGCTTTTAGTGTCTCAGCATACCGCAGCAAGCGACATAGCTTTGCGGACGATAAGTACAACCGTTTCAGAGAGAAGAGCGTCCAATGTGACGATCTGGCTTTAAGTCGATTCGATAACAAATGACGAAAACGGACGGATTTCTCAGGTTTTTACTACATATGAACACTTTTCACATTCTCCCGTGCAACTGGGCTGCTAGTCCTCCTTTTATGCAGAATCTCAAAGTCCTGGCTCATGTCCAAGGCACGAAAGCCAGCTAAAAAGTCAATAATCGATACCTAAATCTTGAATTGGACTACTTATTACTGGCTATTACATCAACTTAGAAGCTTCATCTGTGTTCTACTATGGTGCTTTTCCTGTTTCCGCCTACGGCAACACGCGACATAGCTTTGCAGACGGTAAGCACAACCGTTTCAGAGAGAAGAGCGGCCAATGTGACGATCTGGCTTTATGTCGATTCGATAGCAAATGACGAAAAAGGACGGATTTCTCAGGTTATTACTACATATGAACACTTTTCACATTCTCCCGTGCAACTCGGCTGCTAGTCTTCCTTTCATGCAGTATCTTAAGGTCCTAGCTCATGTCCAAGGCACCAAAGCCAGCTAAAAGATCCATATTCAATACCTAAAACTTGAATTGTACTACTTCTTACTGGCTATTACAGCAACTTAGAACCTTGATCTGTGTTCTACTATGGTGCTTTTAGTGTCTCAGCATACCGCAGCACGCGACATAGCTTATCAAACGATAAGTACAACCGTTTCAGAGAGAAGAGCGGCCAATGTGACGATCTGGCTTTATGTCGATTCGATAACAAATGACGAAAACGGACGGATTTCTAAGGTTTTTACTACATATGAACACTTTTCACATTCTCCCGTGCAAATCGGCTGCTAGTCCTCCTTTCATGCAGAATCTTGAGTTCCTAGCTCATGTCCAAGGCACCAAAGCCAGCTAAAAAGTCAATAATCGATACCTAAAACTTGAATTGTTCTACTTCTTACTGGCTATTGCATCAACTTAGAAGCTTCATCTGTGTTCTACTATGGTGATTTTAGTGTCACGGCATACCGCAGCACGCGACATAGCTTTGCAGACGATAAGTACAACCGTTTCAGAGAGAAGAGCGGCCAATGTGACGAACTGGCTTTAAGTCGATTCGATTACAAATGACGAAAACGGACGGATTTCTCAGATTTTTACTACATATGAACACTTTTCACATTCTCCCGTGCAACTGGGCTGCTAGTCCTCCTTTTATGCAGAATCTTAAAGTCCTAGCTCATGTCCAAGGCACCAAAGCCAGCTAAAAAGTCAATAATCGATACCTAAGTCTTGAATTGGATTACTTCTTACTGGCTATTACATCAACGTAGAAGGTTCATCTGTGTTCTACTATGGTGCTTTTACTGTTTCCGCCTACGGCAACACGCGACATAGCTTTGCAGACGAAAAGTACAACCGTTTCAGAGAGAAGAGCGGCCAATGTGACGATCTGGCTTTAAGTCGATTCGATAACAAATGACGAAAACGGTCGGATGTCTCAGGTTTTTACTACATATGAACACTTTTCACATTCTCCCGTGCAACTCGGCTGCTAGTCCTCCTTTCATGCAGAATCTTAAGGTCCTAGCTCATGTCCAAGGCACCAAAGCCAGCTAAAAAGTCAATAACCGATACCTAAAACTTGAATTGTACTACTTCTTACTGGCTATTACATCTTCTTAGGAGCTTCATCTGTGTTCTACTATGGTGCTTTTAGTGTCTCCGAATACCGCAGTACGCGACATAGCTTTGCAGACGATAATTACAACCGTTTCAGAGAGCAGAGCGGCCAATGTGACGATCTGGCTTTAAGTCGATTCGATAACAAATGACGAAAACGGACGGATTTCTCAGGTTTTTACTACATATGAACACTTTTCACATTCTCCCGTGCAACTCGGCTGCTAGTCCACCTTTCATGCAGAATCTTAACGTCCTAGCTCATGTCCAATGCACCAAAGCCAGCTAAAAAGTCAATAATCGATACCTAAAACTTGAATTGTACTACATCTTACTGGATATTACATCAACTTAGAAGATTCATCTGTGTTCTACTATGGTGATTTTAGTGTCTGCGCATACCGCAGGACGCGACATAGCTTTGCAGACGATAACTACAACCGTTTCAGAGAGAAGAGCGGCCAATGTGACGATCTGGCTTTATGTCGATTCGATAGCAAATGACGAAAAAGGACGGATTTCTCTGGTTATTACTACATATGAACACTTTTCACATTCTCCCGTGCAACTCGGCTGCTAGTCTTCCTTTCATGCAGAATCTTAAGGTCCTAGCTCATGTCCAAGGCACCAAAGCCAGCTAAAAGATCCATATTCAATACCTAAAACTTGAATTGTACTACTTCTTACTGGTTATTACATCAACTTAGAACCTTGATCTGTGTTCTACTATGGTGCTGTTAGTGTCTCAGCATACCGCAGCACGCGACATAGCTTTGCAGACGATAAGTACAACCGTTTCAGAGAGAAGAGCGGCCAATGTGACGATCTGGCTTTATGTCGATTCGATAACAAATGACGAAAACGGACGGATTTCTAAGGTTTTTACTACATATGAACACTTTTCACATTCTCCCGTGCAAATCGGCTGCTAGTCCTCCTTTCATGCAGAATCTTGAGGTCCTAGCTCATGTCCAAGGCACCAAAGCCAGCTACAAAGTCAATAATCGATACCTAAAACTTGAATTGTTCTACTTCTTACTGGCTATTGCATCAACTTAGAAGCTTCATCTGTGTTCTACTATGGTGATTTTAGTGTCACGGCATACCGCAGCACGCGACATAGCTTTGCAGACGATAAGTACAACCGTTTCAGAGAGAAGAGCGGCCAATGTGACGAACTGGCTTTAAGTCGATTCGATTACAAATGACGAAAACGGACGGATTTCTCAGATTTTTACTACATATGAACACTTTTCACATTCTCCCGTGCAACTGGGCTGCTAGTCCTCCTTTTATGCAGAATCTTAAAGTCCTAGCTCATGTCCAAGGCACCAAAGCCAGCTAAAAAGTCAATAATCGATACCTAAATCTTGAATTGGATTACTTCTTACTGGCTATTACATCAACGTAGAAGGTTCATCTGTGTTCTACTATGGTGCTTTTACTGTTTCCGCCTACGGCAACACGCGACATAGCTTTGCAGACGAAAAGTACAACCGTTTCAGAGAGAAGAGCGGCCAATGTGACGAACTGGCTTTAAGTCGATTCGATTACAAATGACGAAAACAGACGGATTTCTCAGGTTTTTACTACATATGAACACTTTTCACATTCTCCCGTGCAACTCGGCTGCTAGTCCTTTCATGCAGAATCTTAAGGGCCTAGCTCATGTCCAAGGCACCAAAGCCAGCTAAAAAGTCAATAACCGATACCTAAAACTTGAATTGTACTACTTCTTACTGGCTATTACATCATCTTAGGAGCTTCATCTGTGTTCTACTATGGTGCTTTTAGTGTCTCCGAATACCGCAGTACGCGGCATAGCTTTGCAGACGATAAGTACAACCGTTTCAGAGAGAAGAGCTGCCAATGTGACGATCTGGCTATAAGTCGATTGAATAACAAATGACGAAAACTGACGGATGTCTCAGGTTTTTACTACATGTGAACACTTTTCACATTCTCCTGTGCAACTGGGCTGCTAGTCCTCCTTTTATGCAGAATCTTAAAGTCCTAGCTCATGTCCAAGGCACCAAAGCCAGCTCAAAAGTCAATAATCGATACCTAAAACTTGAATTGGACTACTTCTTACTGGCTATTACATCAACTTAGAAGCTTCATCTGTGTTCTACTACGATGCTTTTAGTTTCTCCGCATACCGCAGCACGCGACATAGTTTTGCAGACGATAAGCACAACCGTTTCAGAGAGAAGAGCGGCCAATGTGACGATGTGGCTTTAAGTCGATTCGAAAACAAATGACGAAAACGGACGGATTTCTCAGGTTTTTACTACATATGAACACTTTTCACATTCTCCCGTGCAACTCGGCTGCTAGTCCACCTTTCATGCAGAATCTTAACGTCCTAGCTCATGTCCAAGGTACCGAAGCCAGCTAAAAAGTCAATAATCGATACCTAAAACTTGAATTGTTCTACTTCTTACTGGCTATTGCATCAACTTAGAAGCTTCATCTGAGTTCTATTATGGTGATTTTAGTGTCTCCGCATACCGCAGCACGCGACATAGCTTTGCAGACGATAAGTACAACAGTTTCAGAGAGAAGAGCGGCCAATGTGACGATCTGGCTTTAAGTCGATTGGTAACAAATGACGAAAACGGACGGATGTCTCAGGTTCTTACTACATGTGAACACTTTTGACATTCTCCTGTGCAACTGGGCTGCTAGTCCTCCTTTTATGCAGAATCTCAAAGTCCTGGCTCATGTCCAAGGCACGAAAGCCAGCTAAAAAGTCAATAATCGATACCTAAATCTTGAATTGGACTACTTCTTACTGGCTATTACATCAACTTAGAAGCTTCATCTGTGTTCTACTACGATGCTTTTAGTTTCTCCGCATACCGCAGCACGCGACATAGTTTTGCAGACGATAAGCACAACCGTTTCAGAGAGAAGAGCGGCCAATGTGACGATGTGGCTTTAAGTCGATTCGAAAACAAATGACGAAAACGGACGGATTTCTCAGGTTTTTACTACATATGAACACTTTTCACATTCTCCCGTGCAACTCGGCTGCTAGTCCACCTTTCATGCAGAATCTTAACGTCCTAGCTCATGTCCAAGGTACCGAAGCCAGCTAAAAAGTCAATAATCGATACCTAAAACTTGAATTGTTCTACTTCTTACTGGCTATTGCATCAACTTAGAAGCTTCATCTGAGTTCTATTATGGTGATTTTAGTGTCTCCGCATACCGCAGCACGCGACATAGCTTTGCAGACGATAAGTACAACAGTTTCAGAGAGAAGAGCGGCCAATGTGACGATCTGGCTTTAAGTCGATTGGTAACAAATGACGAAAACGGACGGATGTCTCAGGTTCTTACTACATGTGAACACTTTTCACATTCTCCCGTGCAACTCGGCTGCTAGTCTTCCTTTCATGCAGTATCTTAAGGTCCTAGCTCATGTCCAAGGCACCAAAGCCAGCTAAAAGATCCATATTCAATACCTAAAACTTGAATTGTACTACTTCTTACTGGCTATTACAGCAACTTAGAACCTTGATCTGTGTTCTACTATGGTGCTTTTAGTGTCTCAGCATACCGCAGCACGCGACATAGCTTATCAAACGATAAGTACAACCGTTTCAGAGAGAAGAGCGGCCAATGTGACGATCTGGCTTTATGTCGATTCGATAACAAATGACGAAAACGGACGGATTTCTAAGGTTTTTACTACATATGAACACTTTTCACATTCTCCCGTGCAAATCGGCTGCCAGTCCTCCTTTCATGCAGAATCTTGAGTTCCTAGCTCATGTCCAAGACACCAAAGCCAGCTAAAAAGTCAATAATCGATACCTAAAACTTGAATTGTTCTACATCTTACTGGCTATTGCATCAACTTAGAAGCTTCATCTGTGTTCTACTATGGTGATTTTAGTGTCACGGCATACCGCAGCACGCGACATAGCTTTGCAGACGATAAGTACAACCGTTTCAGAGAGAAGAGCGGCCAATGTGACGAACTGGCTTTAAGTCAATTCGATAACAAATGACGAAAACGGACGGATTTCTCAGGTTTTTACTACATATGAACACTTTTCACATTCTCCCGTGCAATTGGGCTGCTAGTCCTCCTTTTATGCAGAATCTTAAAGTCCTAGCTCATGTCCAAGGCACCAAAGCCAGCTAAAAAGTCAATAATCGATACCTAAGTCTTGAATTGGATTACTTCTTACTGGCTATTACATCAACGTAGAAGGTTCATCTGTGTTCTACAATGGTGCTTTTACTGTTTCCGCCTACGGCAACACGCGACATAGCTTTGCAGACGAAAAGTACAACCGTTTCAGAGAGAAGAGCGGCCAATGTGACGATCTGGCTTTAAGTCGATTCGATAACAAATGACGAAAACGGACGGATGTCTCAGGTTTTTACTACATATGAACACTTTTCACATTCTCCCGTGCAACTCGGCTGCTAGTCCTCCTTTCATGCAGAATCTTAAGGTCCTAGCTCATGTCCAAGGCACCAAAGCCAGCTAAAAAGTCAATAACCGATACCTAAAACTTGAATTGTACTACTTCTTACTGGCTATTACATCATCTTAGGAGCTTCATCTGTGTTCTACTATGGTGCTTTTAGTGTCTCCGAATACCGCAGTACGCGACATAGCTTTGCAGACGATAAGTACAACCGTTTCAGAGAGCAGAGCGGCCAATGTGACGATCTGGCTTTAAGTCGATTCGATAACAAATGACGAAAACGGACGGATTTCTCAGGTTTTTACTACATATGAACACTTTTCACATTCTCCCGTGCAACTCGGCTGCTAGTCCACCTTTCATGCAGAATCTTAACGTCCTAGCTCATGTCCAATGCACCAAAGCCAGCTAAAAAGTCAATAATCGATACCTAAAACTTGAATTGTACTACATCTT
Organism: Schistocerca gregaria; assembly: GCF_023897955.1. NCBI lineage: Eukaryota > Metazoa > Arthropoda > Insecta > Orthoptera > Acrididae > Schistocerca > Schistocerca gregaria. The sequence goes on from NW_026061715.1 coordinate 2,478,343, forward strand.
AATGGATATTACATCAACTTAGAAGCTTCATCTGTGTTCTACTATGGTGATTTTAGTGTCTGCGCATACCGCAGGACGCGACATAGCTTTGCAGACGATAACTACAACCGTTTCAGAGAGAAGAGGGGCCAATGTAACGATCTGGCTTTAAGTCGATTCGATAACAAATGACGAAAACGGATTTCTCAGGTTTTTACTACATATGAACACTTTTCACATTCTCCCGTGCAACTGGGCTGCTAGTCCTCCTTTTATGCAGAATCTTAAAGTCCTGGCTCATGTCCAAGGCGCGAAAGCCAGCTAAAAAGTCAATTATCGATACCTAAATCTTGAATTGGACTACTTATTACTGGCTATTACATCAACTTAGAAGCTTCATCTGTGTTCTACTATGGTGCTTTTCCTGTTTCCGCCTACGGCAACACGCGACATAGCTTTGCAGACGGTAAGCACAACCGTTTCTGAGAGAAGAGCGGCCAATGTGACGATCTGGCTTTATGTCGATTCGATAGCAAATGACGAAAAAGGACGGATTTCTCTGGTTATTACTACATATGAACACTTTTCACATTCTCCCGTGCAACTCGGCTGCTAGTCTTCCTTTCATGCAGAATCTTAAGGTCCTAGCTCATGTCCAAGGCACCAAAGCCAGCTAAAAGATCCATATTCAATACCTAAAACTTGAATTGTACTACTTCTTACTGGTTATTACATCAACTTAGAACCTTGATCTGTGTTCTACTATGGTGCTGTTAGTGTCTCAGCATACCGCAGCACGCGACATAGCTTTGCAGACGATAAGTACAACCGTTTCAGAGAGAAGAGCGGCCAATGTGACGATCTGGCTTTATGTCGATTCGATAACAAATGACGAAAACGGACGGATTTCTAAGGTTTTTACTACATATGAACACTTTTCACATTCTCCCATGCAAATCGGCTGCTAGTCCTCCTTTCATGCAGAATCTTGAGTTCCTAGCTCATGTCCAAGGCACCAAAGCCAGCTAAAAAGTCAATAATCGATACCTATAACTTGAATTGTTCTACTTCTTACTGGCTATTGCATCAACTTAGAAGCTTCATCTGTGTTCTACTATGGTGATTTTAGTGTCACGGCATACCGCAGCACGCGACATAGATTTGCAGACGATAAGTACAACCGTTTCAGAGAGAAGAGCGGCCAATGTGACGAACTGGCTTTAAGTCGATTCGATTACAAATGACGAAAACGGACGGATTTCTCAGATTTTTACTACATATGAACACTTTTCACATTCTCCCGTGCAACTGGGCTGCTAGTCCTCCTTTTATGCAGAATCTTTAAGTCCTAGCTCATGTCCAAGGCACCAAAGCCAGCTAAAAAGTCAATAATCGATACCTAAATCTTGAATTGGATTACTTCTTACTGGCTATTACATCAACGTAGAAGGTTCATCTGTGTTCTACTATGGTGCTTTTACTGTTTCCGCCTACGGCAACACGCGACATAGCTTTGCAGACGAAAAGTACAACCGTTTCAGAGAGAAGAGCGGCCAATGTGACGATCTGGCTTTAAGTCGATTCGATAACAAATGACGAAAAAAGACGGATTTCTCAGGTTTTTACTACATATGAACACTTTTCACATTCTCCCGTGCAACTCGGCTGCTAGTCCTTTCATGCAGAATCTTAAGGGCCTAGCTCATGTGCAAGGCACCAAAGCCAGCTAAAAAGTCAATAACCGATACCTAAAACTTGAATTGTACTACTTCTTACTGGCTATTACATCATCTTAGGAGCTTCATCTGTGTTCTACTATGGTGCTTTTAGTGTCTCCGAATACCGCAGTACGCGACATAGCTTTGCAGACGATAAGTACAACCGTTTCAGTGAGAAGAGCGGCCAATGTGACGATCTGGCTTTAAGTCGATTCGATAACAAATGACGAAAACGGACGGATTTCTCAGGTTTTTACTACATATGAACACTTTTCACATTCTCCCGTGCAACTCGGCTGCTAGTCCTCCTTTTATGCAGAATCTTAAGGTCCTAGCTCGTGTCCAAGGCACCAAAGATGGGTAAATAGTCAATAACCGATACCTAAAACTTGAATTGTACTACTTCTTACTGGCTATTACATCAACTTAGATGCATCATCTGTGATCTACTATGGTGCTTTTAGTGTCTCCGCATACCGCAGCACGCGACATAGCTTTGCAGACGATAAGAACAACCGTTTCAGAGAGAAGAGCTGCCAATGTGACGATCTGGCTATAAGTCGATTGAATAACAAATGACGAAAACTGACGGATGTCTCAGGTTTGTACTACATGTGAACACTTTTCACATTCTCCTGTGCAACTGGGCTGCTAGTCCTCCTTTTATGCAGAATCTTAAAGTCCTAGCTCATGTCCAAGGCACCAAAGCCAGCTCAAAAGTCAATAATCGATACCTAAAACTTGAATTGGACTACTTCTTACTGGCTATTACATCAACTTAGAAGCTTCATCTGTGTTCTACTACGATGCTTTTAGTTTCTCCGCATACCGCAGCACGCGACATAGTTTTGCAGACGATAAGCACAACCGTTTCAGAGAGAAGAGCGACCAATGTGACGATGTGGCTTTAAGTCGATTCGAAAACAAATGACGAAAACGGACGGATTTCTCAGGTTTTTACTACATATGAACACTTTTCACATTCTCCCGTGCAACTCGGCTGCTAGTCCACCTTTCATGCAGAATCTTAACGTCCTAGCTCATGTCCAAGGTACCGAAGCCAGCTAAAAAGTCAATAATCGATACCTAAAACTTGAATTGTTCTACTTCTTAATGGCTATTGCATCAACTTAGAAGCTTCATCTGAGTTCTATTATGGTGATTTTAGTGTCTCCGCATACCGCAGCACGCGACATAGCTTTGCAGACGATAAGTACAACAGTTTCAGAGAGAAGAGCGGCCAATGTGACGATCTGGCTTTAAGTCGATTCGATAACAAATGACGAAAAAGGACGGATTTCTCAGGTTTTTACTACATATGAACACTTTTCACATTCTCCCGTGCAACTCGGCTGCTAGTCCTCCTTTCAGTCAGAATCTCAAGGTCCTAGCTCATGTCCAAGGCACCAAAGCCACCGAAAAGTTCCATATTCACTACCTAAAACTTGAATTGTGCTACTTCTTATTGGCTATTACATCAAATTAGAAGCTTGATCTGTGTTCTACTATGGTGCTTTTAGTGTCTTAGCATACTGCAGCACGCGACATAGGTTTGCAGACGATAAGTACAACCGTTTCAGAGAGAAGAGCGGCCAATGTGACGATCTGGCTTTAAGTCGATTCGATAACAAATTACGAAAACGGACGGATTTCTCATGAATTTACTACATATGAACACGTTTCACACTCTCCCGTGCAACTCGGCTGCTAGTCCTCCTTTCATGCAGAATCTTAAGGTCCTAGCTCATGTCCAAGGCACCAAAGCCAGCTAAAAAGTCAATAATCGATTCCTAAAACTTGAATTGTACTACTTCTTACTGGCTATTACATCAACTTAGATGCTTCATCTGTGTTCTACTATGGTGATGTTAGTGTCTCCACATGCCGCTGCACGCGACATAGCTTTGCAGACGAAATGTACAACCGTTTCAGAGAGAAGAGCGGCTTATGTGACCATTTGGCTTTAAGTCGATTCGATAACAAATGACGAAAACGGACGGATTTCTCAGGTTTTTACTACATATGAACAATTTTCACATTCTCCCGTGCAACTCGGCTGCTAGTCCTCCTTTCATGCAGAATGTCAAGGTCTTATCTCATGTCCAAGGCACCAAAGCCAGTTAAAAAGTCAATAATCGATACGTAAATCTTGAATTGGACTACATCTTACCGGCTATTACGTCAACTTAGAAGCTTCATCTGTGTTCTACTATGGTGCTTTTCCTGTTTGCGCCTACGGCAACACGCGACATAGCTTTGCAGACAATAAGCACAACCGTTTCAGAGAGAAGTGCGGCCAATTTGACGATCTGGCTTTAAGTCGATTCGATAACGAATGACGAAAAAGGACGGATTTCTCAGGTTATTACTACATATGAACACTTTTCAGATTCTCCCGTGCAACTGGGCTGCTAGTCCTCCTTTTATGCAGAATCTTAAAGTCCTAGCTCATGTCCAAGGCACCAAAGCCAGCTAAAAAGTCAATAATCGATACCTAAATCTTGAATTGGATTACTTCTTACTGGCTATTACATCAACGTAGAAGCTTCATCTCTGTTCTACTATGGTGCTTTTACTGTTTCCGCCTACGGCAACACGCGACATAGCTTTGCAGACGATAAGTACAACCGTTTCAGAGAGAAGAGCGGCCAATGTGACGATCTGGCTTTAAGTAGATTCGATAACTAATGACAAAAACGGACGGATTTCTCAGGTATTTACTACATATGAACACTTTACACATTCTCCCGTGCAACTCGGCTGCTAGTCCTCCTTTCATGCAGAATCTTAAGGTCCTAGCTCATGTCCAAGGCACCAAAGCCAGCTAAAAAGTCAATAATCATTACCTAAAACTTGAATTGTACTAATTCTTACTGGGTATTACATCAACTTACAAGCTTCATCTGTGTTCTACTATGGTGCTTTTAGTGTCTCCGCATACCGCAGTACGCGACATAGCTTTGCAGACGATAAGTACAAGCGTTTCAGAGAGAAGAGCGGCCAATGTGACGATCTGGCTTGAAGTCGATTCGATAACCAATGACGAAAACAGACGTATTTCTCAGGTTTTTACTACATTTGAACACTTTTCACATTGTCTCATGCAACTCGGCTGCTAGTCCTCCATTCATGCAGAATATTAAGGTCCTAGCTCATGTCCAAGGCACCAAAGCCAGCTAAAAATTCAATATTCAATACCTAAAACTTGAATTGTACTACTTCTTACTGGCTATTACATCAACTTAGAAGCTTCATCTGTGTTCTACTATGGTGCTTTTAGTGTCTCAGCATACCGCAGCACGCGACATAGCTTTGCAGACGATAAGTACAACCGTTTCAGAGAGAAGAGCGGCCAATGTGACGATCTGGCTTTAAGTCGATTCGATAACAAATGACGAAAACGGACGGATGTCTCAGGTTTTTACTGCATATGAACACTTTTCACATTCTCCCGTGCAACTCGGCTGCTAGTCCTCCTTTCATGCAGAATCTTAAGGTCCTAGCTCATGTCCAAGGCACCAAAGCCAGCTAAATAGTCAATAATCGATACCTAAAACTTGAATTGTACTACTTCTTACTGGCTATTACATTAACTTAGAAGCTTCATCTGTGTTCTACTATGGTGCTTTTAGTGTCTCCGCATACCGCAGCACGCGACATAGTTTTGCAGACGATAAGCACAACCGTTTCAGAGAGAAGAGCGGCCAATGTGACGATGTGGCTTTAAGTCGATTCGAAAACAAATGACGAAAACGGACGGATTTCTCAGGTTTTTACTACATATGAACACTTTTCACATTCTCCCGTGCAACTCGGCTGCTAGTCCACCTTTCATGCAGAATCTTAACGTCCTAGCTCATGTCCAAGGTACCGAAGCCAGCTAAAAAGTCAATAATCGATACCTAAAACTTGAATTGGACTACTTCTTACTGGCTATTACATCAACTTAGGAGCTTCATCTGTGTTCTACAACGATGCTTTTAGTTTCTCCGCATACCGCAGCACGCGACATAGTTTTGCAGACGATAAGCACAACCGTTTCAGAGAGAAGAGCGGCCAATGTGACGATCTGGCTTTAAGTCGATTCGATAACAAATGACGAAAAAGGACGGATTTCTCAGGTTTTTACTACATATGAACACTTTTCACATTCTCCCGTGCAACTCGGCTGCTAGTCCTCCTTTCAGTCAGAATCTCAAGGTCCTAGCTCATGTCCAAGGCACCAAAGCCACCTAAAAGTTCCATATTCACTACCTAAAACTTGAATTGTGCTACTTCTTATTGGCTATTACATCAAATTAGAAGCTTGATCTGTGTTCTACTATGGTGCTTTTAGTGTCTTAGCATACTGCAGCACGCGACATAGGTTTGCAGACGATAAGTACAACCGTTTCAGAGAGAATAGCGGCCAATGTGACGATCTGGCTTTAAGTCGATTCGATAACAAATTACGAAAACGGACGGATTTCTCATGATTTTACTACATATGAACACGTTTCACACTCTCCCGTGCAACTCGGCTGCTAGTCCTCCTTTCATGCAGAATCTTAAGGTCCTAGCTCATGTCCAAGGCACCAAAGCCAGCTAAAAAGTCAATAAACGATTCCTAAAACTTGAATTGTACTACTTCTTACTGGCTATTACATCAACTTAGATGCTTCATCTGTGTTCTACTATGGTGATGTTAGTGTCTCCACATGCCGCTGCACGCGACATAGCTTTGCAGACGAAATGTACAACCGTTTCAGAGAGAAGAGCGGCTTATGTGACCATTTGGCTTTAAGTCGATTCGATAACAAATGACGAAAACGGACGGATTTCTCAGGTTTTTACTACAAATGAACAATTTTCACATTCTCCCGTGCAACTCGGCTGCTAGTCCTCCTTTCATGCAGAATGTCAAGGTCTTATCTCATGTCCAAGGCACCAAAGCCAGTTAAAAAGTCAATAATCGATACGTAAATCTTGAATTGGACTACATCTTACCGGCTATTACGTCAACTTAGAAGCTTCATCTGTGTTCTACTATGGTGCTTTTCCTGTTTACGCCTACGGCAACACGCGACATAGCTTTGCAGACAATAAGCACAACCGTTTCAGAGAGAAGTGCGGCCAATTTGACGATCTGGCTTTAAGTCGATTCGATAACGAATGACGAAAAAGGACGGATTTCTCAGGTTATTACTACATATGAACACTTTTCAGATTCTCCCGTGCAACTGGGCTGCTAGTCCTCCTTTTATGCAGAATCTTAAAGTCCTAGCTCATGTCCAAGGCACCGAAGCCAGCTAAAAAGTCAATAATCGATACCTAAATCTTGAATTGGATTACTTCTTACTGGCTATTACATCAACGTAGAAGCTTCATCTCTGTTCTACTATGGTGCTTTTACTGTTTCCGCCTACGGCAACACGCGACATAGCTTTGCAGACGATAAGTACAACCGTTTCAGAGAGAAGAGCGGCCAATGTGACGATCTGGCTTTAAGTAGATTCGATAACAAATGACAAAAACGGACGGATTTCTCAGGTATTTACTACATATGAACACTTTTCACATTCTCCCGTGCAACTCGGCTGCTAGTCCTCCTTTCATGCAGAATCTTAAGGTCCTAGCTCATGTCCAAGGCACCAAAGCCAGCTAAAAAGTCAATAATCATTACCTAAAACTTGAATTTTACTAATTCTTACTGGGTATTACATCAACTTACAAGCTTCATCTGTGTTCTACTATGGTGCTTTTAGTGTCTCCGCATACCGCAGTACGCGACATAGCTTTGCAGACGATAAGTACAAGCGTTTCAGAGAGAAGAGCGGCCAATGTGACGATCTGGCTTGAAGTCGTTTCGATAACCAATGACGAAAACAGACGTATTTCTCAGGTTTTTACTACATTTGAACACTTTTCACATTGTCTCATGCAACTCGGCTGCTAGTCCTCCATTCATGCAGAATATTAAGGTCCTAGCTCATGTCCAAGGCACCAAAGCCAGCTAAAAATTCAATATTCAATACCTAAAACTTGAATTGTACTACTTCTTACTGGCTATTACATCAACTTAGAAGCTTCATCTGTGTTCTACTATGGTGCTTTTAGTGTCTCAGCATACCGCAGCACGCGACATAGCTTTGCAGACGATAAGTACAACCGTTTCAGAGAGAAGAGCGGCCAATGTGACGATCTGGCTTTAAGTCGATTCGATAACAAATGACGAAAACGGACGGATGTCTCAGGTTTTTACTGCATATGAACACTTTTCACATTCTCCCGTGCAACTCGGCTGCTA